>NC_073264.2:102730455-103035840 GCF_029289425.2 Pan paniscus | reverse complement strand
ACATAAACAGAAAAGATTACTGTTTCCATGTCATACATTTATAACCTATTTTTATTTTGTACTAAATCTATGTATTTATTTATTTATTTTTGAGGTGACGTCTCCCTCTGCGGCCCAGGTTGGAGTGTAGTGGTGCGAACTCGACTCATCACAACCTCTGCCTCCTGGGTTCAAGCGATTCTTGTGCCTCAGCCTCCTGAGTAGCTAGAATTACAGGCGTGCACCACCATGCCTGGCTAATTTTTGTATTTTTAGTAGAGATGGGATTTCACCACGGTTTCACCATGTTGGCCAGGCCAGTCTCAAACTCCTGACCTCAAGTGATCCGCTCCCCTCAGCCTCCCAAAGTGCTGGGATTACAGGCGTGAGCCACCATGCCCAACCCTCTTTTATACTAAGTCTAAATATGATTGGTTACCTTATTGAATCTCTGAACGGATCGTATGCCAGTTACATAACTGGGTTCTGGTGAATGGCTCTTATAGGTGATCACAACCCCAGTCCCACCACTCTCAGAAGCACAAAATCAAAACCTTTGACATAAAAGATTAAAATCTGACTCTACGATAACAACGAGAAGATGTTTCTAGAGAGTCCAGGGCAAACTTGGCTGGCTTTAGATACCCAGTCTTGTAAAGACCAAGCTAATACTCAATGTCACCACTGCTGTTTCTTCCCTTTTCTTTTTTCCTCTTAAAGACAGGGCATCGCTCTGCTGCCCAGGCTGGAGTACAGTGGCCATCATCGCTCACTGCAGCCTCCAACTCCTGGGCTCACACGATCCACCTGCCCCAGCCTCCCAAGTAGCTGGGACTACCAGCACGCACCACCATGCTCTGCTAATTTTATTTATTTTTTGCAGAGACAAGAACTCGCTACGTTGCCCATGCTGGTCTCAAACTCCTGGGCTTAAGCAATCCTCCTGCCTTGGTCTCCCAAAGTACTGGAATTAGAGGCGTGAGCCACCGCACCTGCCTGTTTCTTCCCTTCTTTACTGGTATTGATACTGAACTCCAAACCTTAATATCATTTTTCAGAAAGTCATCAGCTATAAAAGCTCTGAGCATCAAGCATCTGAGCATCAAGCATCTGAGCTTGTTCTCTGTGTCATCTGAGAGGGGAGCTGACGTAAAGACCAACTGTAATGGCCTTCACGGATACTGTAGAAACGCAGGGATGAAAAAAGGGGCTGAAAAGCCAGGAACAACTAATTAAAAAACACTTTTAGTAAAAGTATGAGTAATGTTCCTAAGACATAGGTACAAAGACAAAGGTTTGCAATCTAAAACCGAGAGTTAACCTGACTCTCACTGGTGTTATAATTTCTGGCAATGTCTACTCTCCAGGGACTGTCCCCTCCTCTGTGAAGCTAGTGTGTGTATAAGGTACTGCAAGGAGCCTCCCAAAGAACAGTGATTGACAGGTGGACGGCCCTGCCTCAGTTGCTGGCCCACAGGCACTCGGCGCAGACAGGGGTCTAGTCTGCCCCTCCTGGCACCCTGACCCCAAAGCCCACAGACGTGAACAAGCAGATGCTAAAAGCTCAACTATTAAGGAAAGGCCACACACACACACTTTGGGCAGGCCGCCATCTCCTCCCAGGGCGTGTGGAGATGTAACACAACTGGTCCTGTCATTAGCAGCCACTGCTGAAGCTCTCCATATCTTCTAGGGCCATGAAGGGCAGAGAAAGGAAAGTCTGAATTGAGTCTTTAGCTCCTACGGGGAGTGTAGCATTCGTGAACTGGGGTTTCTACCCTCTCTCTCAAAGCCAAGAGACTGGGGTGAGGGTCCAGTCACCCACAGGACAGGGTCACCTTCAGGAAAGGGAGATGGCACTTTGTTCTTCGGTGGGTTAGAGCTGTGGGCCCGGCCTGGTGCCAACAGGGGCAGAGCACAGTGTGGGGAGGGCAGAGCCTGGGCACGAACTCTGGGTGGCAGAGGAATCTGTGAACAGGACTATGCCTGGCAGGAGACTCTGGGAACAGCCTGTGACATCAGGGCCTGAGGAACCATGGCGCCTGGAAGGAAAGCACGGTCACCGCTTCCGAGGTTTCTGGGGCTGCCCATCAGGGATACAGAGGCCAGAGCAGGAGCCGTAGGGCCACGCCGCCCAGGAAGCTGCCAAGGGAGAGAGGGGTCAGCTCACCCAGAGACGAGGCTGTAGGTCTTGGGGGAGAGGAAACAGCTGTCTCTCTGGAAGAGGCCTGCTGCCCGAGAGTCACAGACATGCCACAGAGGAAGAGACCACCATTCTGGCCGAGGCCACAGGGAGCAACTGAGCAGAACAGGCAGCTGCCCTTCCCCTCTGCTCTGGGTGCTGCTCAAAGCCCCGCGGGAGGGCGGGCAAGAGGGGCTCGGAGCCACCCTTGCTTCCCCTCCTCTCCCACAGCATGTCCCTCCCTGGCCAGGCTGCCTGGGGTGCGGCTTAGATGCCATTTGCAGAGGGTCTGAGATTAAAGCTTTAACCTAGATTGGATTTCTGTAACCAGGGATGACTAAAAAGTTAACCAACTTGCCCAAGATGTTATTTAGGGACAGGAAAGTGTGATTTCACCCATCATGGTTAAAGGCGATAACTGAAAAAAAGTAAAATGTCCCCGACTGTGCCAGCTGGCCGTATGTGTCAACCTGGCTAGGCCACAGTGCCCAGCTGTCCAAACACTGCTGTAGGTGTTCCTGTAAAGGCATTTTATAGATGTGGTTAACACCTATAATCAACGGACTTCAAGTAGCGATCACTCTTGAGAATGCAGGGGCTTCAACCGGTCAGCTGAGAGGCCTGTGAGACCCAAACTGCAGCTTCTCTGAGGAGAGTCCACCTGCGGCCTGCAGTGTCCACCACGGCCAAGTCTCGTACCCGCTGCCTGTCCACGGAGTCCAGACCTGCCCGCTGGACTCACCCACTGCAGAAGGCAAGTCCTTGAGATCTCAATCTCTGTCTCTCCTGCTGTTTCTCTGCACAGCCCTGACTGAGGCACCCAGTCAGCTGAGATTCCTAAGTAAACTGGTGGTTTCTACTAGCAGGAAAGCTAGTGATTAGGGTTTCCAGTTGAAACTCTCCCGCACAGTGACAGTCAGCCCAGCAGCTAGGCCCCGTCTCAAACACCTGCACACTCACTGAATCCTTGATGCTGAGCTGAGGGCCTGCAAGGTGACTCAGATGGCTTGCTCTGAACACAATGTCCTCTTTGCAGTGTCTGTCATGGACTCAATGGTTGTGGCCTCCCTTCCTCACATTCATGTTAAAGACCTAAACCCTGGTGTGGCTGGATTTGGAGATGGGTCCTCAGAGAAAATAATGAAGGGTGAATGAAGTCATCAGTGGGGCCTTGGCCCTCCAGGATTAGTGTCTTTGTAAGGACGGATGGTAGAAGGCTCACACTCGCCTTCTCTGCACTTGCTCGGAGCAAAGGCCATGGGAGGGCACAGTGGCCGTCTGCAAGCCAGAAAAGGCCCTCAGCAGGGAACAAACCCTGCTACACCCTTGAGTTTAGACTTTCCAGCCTCTAGAATGGAGAGAAGACACATTTCTGTGGTTTAAGCCACCAGCCTGTGGTATTTTCTTACGGCAGCCTGAGCAGACTGATACAGCGTCCTTGACTGATGACCGACCTAGGTCCGGGAAGGTTCATTCCAGGCCAATTCTGATTGATTGAAAGTCATTTCTCATGTGTAAGGAAAAAAACTTGCACTTCTAACCTCTACACACCTTTCTTACCACATTACATTGCATTAATTTAGTGCATATCTCTAGAAAAGGTTAAGTAAAAAGTAATACTGGGGCGGGGGGAAGGAACAGAGGGCCAACGGTCTATCACCTCAAATTCTTCTCGGGTTTCTGACCTAGCAACATTTCTTAACACAAAAGCTGCAGGGGCGAATCAGGGGCAGGAGCCCCAGGTACAGAAACCTGGGGTGCTGATGTCTGTGTGCAAATGTCACTGCCATGCTACCTGGATGCATGGATCCGGTCTGAGGAAACAGAGAAGACATCAACGTCATGCAGTGAACACCAAAGAAGCTCTGAGGTCTAAGGAGTCCCGGGTCTTCTGGGCAGCACACAGGGTCACTGTGATCTCTCAAATGAGACCTACGGATCTAGCGCACACCCAGAGGCACAGATGCAGAATCACACTGCCCAACAAAGGCAGCACAGCCTCATGGAAACAGTCTCTCTACACCCTCTTCCCACCTAGAAGAAGGACCTCAGACCAAACAGCCTGCCTGAGCCTCAATTTTCTCCTCCGTTGGAAAGGGTAAAGGCCAGGCGCGGTGACTCATGCCTGTAATCCCAGCACTTTGGGAGGCCGAGGCGGGTGGATCACTTGAGGTCAAGAGTTCAAGAGCAGCCTAGCCAACATGGTGAAACCCCATCTCCACTAAAAATACAAAACTTAGCTGGGTGCGGTGGTGGGTGCCTGTAATCCCAGCTACTCGGGAGGCTGAGGCAGGAGAATCACTTGAATCTGGGAGGTGGAAGTTGCAGTGAACCGAGATTGCACCACTGCACTCCAGCCTGGGCAATAGAGTGAGACTCCATCTCAAAAAAAAAAAAAAAAAAAAAAAAGCGTAAATCCTTTTTTTATTTTTTGCATTGGGCTGTGGTGAGAATCACAGAAAACGCATGCAACAGCACTTACTAAATGGGAAAACATTATGCATGAACAGTTAGCATTACACAGCACTTCCCAAACGTTTCTGACTGTTTGACCTCCACATGAAAATAATGGCACGCACGTGAGTGCACACGTATGTCTGCATGTGATTCACACGGCCCCATCTGTGCCAGGACCGTCTCTGGTTAATATCAGGAAGCACCTGCTTCTGCTGCCTCCCTGACACTTCCACTTTCAGTACTTACATCAGTGCTGCAGATGTTCTCCAAATTGCTAAATGTATTAAATTAGATGTAAACTAGAATGGCCCAAGAAGCAACTTTACGGAAAATTCTTACAATTCAGCAATATCATGCAGCCTTTCTGTATGTGTTATCATTCATTACCAATGAGTGAATATTTATGCCGTAACATAACTGCAGCAGTGTAACATATAAAAATTTTAAGACATGAAGGGATACATTAAAAAAAAAACCGCTGATAGTCTAACTTTAGAGGCAACAGGAAAGAAAGGTTTCATTATTTACAGTTCTCTGTTCAAAACCACAAGGGTTATTCTGTTATTTATTCTCTGTTTTATTCATGTCAACAGGATTTATAACAGATGAATCCATCAAAGGCCAAATTACAGTTACTGCAGAACACTTCCTCCTGTGATGGAACTGTTAGGTTCTACGAGTCATATTGCTAAGAGATACATTTCTGGGAAGGGCAGAAAGTGTTAAGCCCCTTCGCAATATATATATATTTAAGTATAAAATTGTCATTTGTTTGCAAATGATATAGCTGGAAAACAGAAGCAACAGACAGACCATCACAACTAGACTACCACATGCAAATATCAAAAATATGAAACCAACAGCAACCACCTTTCCACTAACAATTAAGGAAATACAAAAAAGAAACAGAGACGAAGACTCCAGCTACCCAGACACAAAAACTACAAAGTGCCTGGGAATTACTGACCTAGTTACAAGGCCTTGATGGAGAAAGCAGAAAACTCTAATAAAAGGCACTGAAGAATGCCCGAAAAAACGGAGGAACCTTTGATGTGGAATGACATCATATTACAAAGATGGAACTTCGCAGAGCAATGTATAAAGCAGACACAATCTCAAACTGAATTTTTGATGAACTCAATGAACTTAACCTAAAATTTAGGTAGAATAGTAAAAATCGTAGTAGTAGTCTTAAAGGGAGATACTACCCCTTTCCCCATTTGTAAAGTGAGTTTGAATCTGCTTTCATGGCACCAGAACTCAGCTATCATCTAGAGAACATAAATGCACAGCAATCCCAGCACCTACCACCGTGCCTGGCACCTAGGAGGTCCTCAAACACTTGCTGAGAGTAAATGGATCCTGGGAAAAGCGTGCATCAGTCACCTTATTAACTGCAACACCAATTAATTACCTGGAAACTGTGAAAAATGTCTCATTAAACCTTTACGTCTCAGCTGCAAAATAATTACAGTCCTAATTGCGCCCCTAATTTTAAGCTCTTCTATGATGCTGTACATTTTCTTTGGAATATTTATCTCAAGTATGACTGGGTGGCCGGGAAGTCCTTGGTTTAATGTCTTCCTGCTGGCCCTGGCACACAATGAGCGCTCGGCAGTGAAGAGAGGTAAGGGAGAGCAGAGTCTTCTTCCCACAAATCTACCTCGCGCTTCCTCCACAGCAAGAGCTGCTTTCAAAGAATCGATTTCACCTCCAAATAGATGCCATGATGTGACAGTCAAGAAAAGAACCACAACATTGAAAATTCTTACTTTGAATAACTTGCTATTTTTACAATCTATTCAAATATGTTCCTAAATAGCAGTTAAAGATATGGAAATAAAAACTTACGGGCTAGGCGTGGTGGCTCACCCCTGTAATCCCAGCACTTTGGGAGGCTGAGGCGAGCAGGTCACCTGAGGTTAGGAGCTCAAGACCAGCCTGGCCAACATGGCAAAACCCTGTCTCTACTAAAAATACAAAAATTAGCCAAGTATGGTGGCACAGGCCTGTAATCCCAGCTACTCTGGAGGCTGGGGCAGGAGAATTGCTTGAACTTGGGAGGTGGAGGTTGCAGTGAGCTGAGATCATGCCACTGCACTCCAGCCTGGGCGACAGAGCAAGACTCTGTCTCAAATTAAAAAAACAAACAAACAAACAACTTACAAACCTTTGTAGAATACTTAATAAAGGAAATTTAGTCTAAACTTTTCAAACAATGAATATTTTAATTTTCTACAGTTTCATAACAAGATCATCTTCAGATAAGCATGAAAATAAATCATTTACAGTTATGTGCATGAGTTTATATTTTTTGAGTTTAGAACATTTATACATAAGAAATAATTCATAATACTTATAATTCAATTCAACTAGTGTCATTTAAAGATAACACTGGATTTGGAAGTGCTCTTAAGTTATTTACTCTGGGCCAAAGATTAGTTTCGTATAGATTCTGAATGATGTATTCCCAATGTTTTTATTACGAAAAATTTCAATGCAATAAAGTTGAAAGAATTTTATAGCGAATAGCTATCATCTAGATTTTACCACTAGCATTCTAATATATTTGCTTTATCATGTATTCTGATTTCTTTTTGCAGTAAGGTATGAGAAAGTTTAGTAATCCCTTAGAATAGCAGAACAACATACTCTCTATCCAACGTGATATAAATCAACTGAGAAGGGAAGTTTCAGAGCTAAACTCCTTATCACTTCCCAGTCATGTATGCACAGCCATTTCCCCTAACCCCAAATGACGTATGAAATTATGGCATTATAAATTATGCAGTCTTTCATTTTTATAATAATTGCTAGATCCCCTGGGTGGACGGAGTTAAGTGTTTATTGAGTATCTATTATAAATGAAGCAGACTTATGCTTCCAGATGAGCTGGAGTAACAAGGATGAGGTTTATGCTACTGCCTGAAACAACCAAATATTTGGGCAAAAATATATAAAATTACGGTTTTCAAGACACTGGATTTCAGACAACGAAGGATAAGGACAGTGATCCCTGAGATGGGAACAAGTGAGGCGCGTCCCACACCGCCCCAGCCTCCTGCCTTGATAGATTTTTAGGTTGTAGTATAGGCAGAAAGAACCCAGGTGGGACCCAGGATTCAAACGGGATTAGAATTTGCAGGGCAGAGTTCCACAGGGGAGACAGCTGCACACAGAGAAGAACTACAGTGATTTATTTGTAGAGGTCGCTCAACTATTCAGCAGAGTACAGATCAGCATATTTGTGTGAGGAAACTACCAGAGGTTGGGAAAAGAACCACCTGAAAGGATTAGTGAGAACCCAGTACTTGTTCGGGGCTGGGAACAGTGTCTGTTCCCACCAACCAGATGGGAAAAATTCATAATCCATAGGGCACTGGCTTCCTAATCAGAAAAGTCTCAGTGGTGGAGAATAATTAGCTCTGGTTTTAATATAACTGTTCCTGCCTAAAACATCTGAAAAAGCAAGAACTGAAAGGATCAAACTATTTCCAAGTAACTTAATTGCATCCCCAAACAAATCTCAAGAACATGAATAGAGATATAGCACTCAACAAAGCAAAATTCACAATGTCAGACATCCACTTAAAAATTACCAGACACGCAAAGAAGCAGGAGAAGGATTTATAATGAGAAGAAAAACCAGTCAACTGAAGTAAACTGAACTGACACAAATGTTAGAATTAGCAGAAAAGGACATGAATACAGTATTGTGTCCAAAAAGTTAGGTGGACGTGAAAGATATTTTAAAAAGACACAAATCAAACCACTAGAGATGACAACAACAATATGTACCCACAGATCTCTAATTGCTTAAGTAAATTTGCTCACTTAATTAAAAAAATTATGTGTGAAATGAAAAGTTTACTTTAATAAAAATTAACAGAATAGACACGGCAGAAAAGATTAAAGAAGTTGAAGAAAGCAAAGGAAACTATCCAAATGTTACACAGAAAAAAAAAAAAAGAATTAAGAGAAAAAGAGCATCGGCATCAACTCTAAGAAGCCTAATACACGTTATTGGGATCCCTAAAGGAGAGAAAGGGTCATGGGACAGAAAAAAATATTTGAAGAGACAATTTCTCAAACTGATGAAAATTATAAACAAACTCTAAACACAGGCAAAATGAAGGAAACCATGCCAAGGCCCATCATAATCAAATGACTTAAAAAGAGACAATTGTGAAAGCTCCCAGAGGGGGAAAGGGTACATTATGTCCAAAGGAACAAAGAAAAGAATGGCAGGAGACATCTCATCAGAAATAATGCAAGCAAGACAACAGGCGAGCAAAAGTTTTTCAAGGATAAAACGGTCGACACGGAATTCTATACCAGCAAGCAGATCTTTCAAAACTGAAGGCAAGACCAGGCTCACGCCTGTACTCTCAGTACTTTGGGAGGCCAAGATGAAAGCACTGCTTGAGCCCAGGAGTTTGAGACCAGCTTAGGCAACCTAGTGAGACCCTGTCTCCACAAAAAGTAAAAAAATTAGCTGGACATGGTGGCATGTGCCTGTCATCCCAGCTACTGGGGCAGAGTTGGGGTTGGGGTGTGAGGTGGGAGGACTGATTGAGCCTGGAAGTCAAGGCTGCAGTGAGCCGTGATTGCACCACTATACACTGGCCTGGGTAACAGAGCAAGACCCTGTCTCAAACAAACAAACAAACAAACAAAAAAGGCAAAAGAAAAGAAAGGCTTTTGCAGATACACGAAAGCTAAAAGAATTCATCATCAGTAGACCTGTGCTATAAGAAATATTAAGACAGTCCTTCAAGCAGAAGGTAATTGATATCAGATGGGTATCTGAATCTACACAAAGGAATGATGAACACTGAAAATTGTAACTATCTGGGTAAATATAAAAGATTTTTAATACCCTAAAACTTAAAGTATAATAAAAAAAAAGATTTTTAAAAATCACTTAAATTTCTTTAAAACAAAAATAATAAGATATTGTGGGGTTTATGTATGATAATAGCGGAAAGGCTGGGAGAGGAGAAATAGAAGTATACTGTTGTAAATGTCTTATATTCTATATGAAATAGTATGTTATCGCTTGAAGGTAGATTGTGATAAGTTAAAGGTGTGTTCTAGAAAAGACTAACAATTAAAATCAAACAATATGGAGTTATCATAAAGAAGCCAACAAATGAGATAGAAGGGAATCATAAAAAGTACTCAATTGATCCAAAAGAATGCAGACAAAGAAGAAAGAGAAACGATAAACAGGTGGGACAAATAGAAAAAAAATAGGAAGGTGGTACATTTAAACCCAAGTACATTCATAATCACATGAAAAATAAATGGTTTCAACACCCTGAAAGACAGGGATTGTCTGACTGAATAAAAAAGCAAGACTCAGCCGGGCACAGTGGTTCACGCCTGTAATCCCAGCACTTTGGGAGGCCGAGGCGGGCAGATCACAAGATCAGGAGATTGAGACCATCCTGGCTAACATGGTGAGAAACTCCGTCTCTGCTAAAAATACAAAATTAGCTGGGTGTGGTGGTGGGCGCCTGTAGTCCCAGCTACTTGGGGGAGGCTGAGGCAGGAGAATGGCATGAACCCGGGAGGTGAAGCTTGCAGTGAGCGGAGATTGTGCCATTGCACTCCAGCCTGGGTGACAGAGCGAGACTCTGTCTCAAAACAACAACAACAACAACAACAACAAAAACCAAACCAAAACAAAAAAAAACCAAGACTCAACAATACGCTATCTACGATACACCCACTTTACGTATAAAGATACGAACTGATCAAAAGTAAAAGGGAAGAAAAAGACATACCATGCCAACACTAGTCAAAAGAGCGCTGGAATGGCTATATTAAGGTGAGACGGAGTAGATTTCAGAGCAAATAATATTACCAGCAATACAGTCATATCTATCATGGTAAAAGAGTTAATTCACCAAGAGGGGATATACACTGAATATTTATATGAATATATATAACATGAAGCAAAACCTGATATAATTACAAGAAAAAAAGACAATAAACAATTACAAATGGGAAATAAACAGATCTATTTACAATGACAACCAAAAACCAAAATACTAATTTATGAGTCTAAGAAGATATTTATAGCATCTGTTTGCTGACAACTACAAAACAAGAAGACCAAAATGGGGAGACATGCTGTGTACATGGGCTGCAAAGCTCACACTGTTAAGAGGTCAATGGTCTCCAAGTCTACATGTTCACTGCATGCAGTAAACCCCTGAAGAATATTTTGTAGATAACAAGCTGATTTTAAAATTTATATGGAAAGGTAAAATAACTAGAATAGTCAAAACAATTTTCAAAAAGAAGAAAGAGGTTATAGCAGAGTCACACAACCTGATCTCAAAATTTACTATCAAGTACTGTACTGAAGACAGTGTGAGACTGGCAAACAGAGATACACAAACACGCAACAGGACAGAGTCCAGAAGAAGACTCACAACATGCTCAACTGATTTTTGACAAAGGAACAAAAGCAGTTCAATGGATATTCATCAGTCTTTTCAACAAACAGAACAATTGGAAATCCATACGCCAAAGAACGAACTGCAGACAAAATGGATCACAGACCTACATGTAAAATGTGAAACGATGAAGAAAATATAGGAGAAAAATCTTTGTGAGCTTAGGTTTGGCAGACTTCTTAGATATGCTACCAAAAGCACTACTGATAAAGGACAAATCCTAAGTTGGACTTTATCTCAATTAAACATTTTTGCTCTGTACAAGACACTTAAGAAAAAAAAAAAGACAAGCTACAGACTGAGAGAAAATATTTGCAAATCATGTATCTCGCAAAAAATCCATACCCAGATATGTAAAGAAGTCTCAAAACTCAAAACTCAAAAAAAAAAAAAAAAGCCCAATTGAAAAACAGGCAAACAATTGGAACAGACAATTCACCAATGAAGATATACAAACGACAAAAAGTGCAGGGAAAAAATGCTTGGGCCAGGTGTGGTGGCTCACGCCTGGAATCCCAGCACTTTCACAGGCTGAGGCAGGGGGATCACTTGAGCTCAGGAGTTCGAGACCAGCTTGGGCAACACAGTGAGACCTTGTCTCTACTAAAAATACAAAAATGAGGTGGGTGTGGTGGTGGGCGCTTGCAGTCCCAGCTACTCAGGAGGCTGAGGTGAGAGGATCACCTGAGCCTGGGAGGTGGAGGCTGCAGTGAGCCATGATTGAGCCACTGCACTCCAGCCTGGCTGGCAGAGCGAGACCCTGTCTCCAAAAAACAAACAAACAAACAAGCCTGGCATAATTAGTCATTAAGGAAATGCAAATTAAAATCAAAATGAGATAAAAGGACTGATGACACCAAATATTGACAAAGATACGGGAGGCATGAGAACTCACGCACCGTTGGGGGAATCACACGGGGCAGCCACTTTGGAAAACGGTTTGGCAGTTCCTTAGAAAGCTCAACACACACTTACCATTCACCTAGCGATTGCATCCCTATGTGTTTACCCAAGTTAAATAAAAGCTTATGTCTAAAATCGGTATGTAAGTATTTATAAAAGTTTTATTGCTCCAAATAAAACTGGAAACACCTCAAATATCCCTCCATAGGAAATGGATAAGCAAATGGTGTTACTTTTATATAATGAGACAACACTGAGAAGGAAAAGGAACAAACTGTGTGACAACATGGACGAATGTCCAATGCATCAAGCTAAGCGAAAGAAGCTAGACCCAAAGGCTATACACTGAGTCCATTTCTATGGCGTTTCCATTCTGGAAAAGACAAAATGATGTGATAGAGAACAGACTAGTGAGGGGCAGAGAGAAAAGAAGGGGAAGGCTCTGACTACAAAGTGGGCATAAAGCCATGTTTCTGGAGGCCGAAGAAACTGTTCTTCTACTCGGGAGGCTGAGGCAGAAGAATCACTTGAACACGGGAGGCGGAGGTTGCAGTGAGCTGATATCGTGCCACTGCACTCCAGCCTGGGCAACAGAGACTCCGTCTCAAAAACAAACAAACAAACAAACAAACAAACAAAACAAAAGAAACTGTTCTATATCCTGACTGTGGTGGGGAAGACGTGACTATACACATTTATCAAAGTTCCGAGAACTGGCCACAAGAAAGAGTGAATTTCACTATATGTAAATAAAAAATTAATTTAAAAAAAGTTATGGAAAGATATTCACTAGGTTATAAGTTCCCAAAACTTCTTGGTTCACAATGCCCTTGGTGTCTTAGTAATTTCTTCACTGCACCCCTAGACCAAAAGAAATACCTAACAAGTTTGGACATCTGAAAACACCCTGCTTTACTGAGATATAATTTATATACAATTAACTGTACATATTTAAAGTGTACAATTTGATATTTAACATATGCATATATCTGTGAAACAATCATATAATCAGATAATGAACATACTCATCATCCCAAAAGTTTCTCAGTAGCCTTCTGAAAATACAATAAACATGAATTGGCTGACTGGAGGTAGAGATGGGTAGAACTGGGGAGGGGTGAAGTAGGAAAAAGATTAACTTTTTAAAATGCTTTCGTATTTGTTTCATTTGTTATCACATAAGCATGTATTTCTTTTATAATTTAAAAACATCAAAGGAAAATCTCAAAATCGTAAGAACAAACAAACCTCTAAAAAACAGCTTACTGATATTTAAAGTAGAAAAATCATTCTCTGGATTTCAAAAAGTACTTGGGAGTGCATGATTTAAATCCTCACTTGAAATAAATTTGACTGCAACTCCATTGGTCAATGTACTATCCCTTTTAATTCAACACATTCTTTCCTCTCCCAAACTATCATCACCCTTATAGCAAGTAAAACTTTCCAGAACACACTGTAAATATCAGCTATAAAAATAGAAGAAGGAACGTGCCCCACATCAGTCCCTAAGTGAAGCACAGGACACCCATCTGGGGGTGCAGGGTGTGAGACCTCCCCCAGGACCTGGCCAACAGATCCTAAGAACACTCTCATGCCCATAAAACGTGTAAGTCAACATCAAATCACTTACAGACAGTGCGGATTAAAATAATGTGATCAACTAGTTTTCCCTGGAAACCAACAAGAGTCCTGATAAAAACAGTACTACTATTACATACAGATAGCTTGTTTTTATTTTATCTTTTTAATTAATTAATTAATTTTTTTGATGGAATCTTGCTCTGTCGCCCAGGCTGGAGTGCAGTGGCACAATCTTGGCTCACTGCAACCTCCACCTCCCGGGTTCCAGCAATCCTTCTGCCTCAGCCTCCCGAGTAGCTGGGACTACAGGTGCCCGCCACCACGCCTGGCTAATTTTCATATTTTTAGTAGAGATGAGGTTACACCATACTGGTCAGGCTGGTCTCGAGCTCCTGACCTCAGGTGATCCACCTGCCTCGGCTTCCCAAAGTGCTGGGATTACAGGCATGAGCTACCGCGCCTGGCCGCTTGTTTTTATTTTTAAGAAAGAAAAATATCTTTACTGGTTTTTGATGATGACAAATGTGGTACATAATTTTTCTTTTTTTTTTTTGAGGCAGAGTCTTGCTCTGTTGCCCAGGTAGGAGTGCAGTGGCACAATCATACCTCATTGCAGCCTTAAGCTCCTGAGCTCAAACAAGCCTCCCGCCTCAGCCCCGAGTAGCTAGGCATATAGGTGCAGGCGTACGCCACCACACCCAGCTATTAAAAAACTTTCTCTTTCTTCTTGCTTTCTTTTTTTTTTTTGACAGAGTCTCGCTCTGTCGCCCAGGCTGGAGTACAGTTGCATGATCTCAGCTTACTGTAAGCTCTGCCTCCTGGGTTCAAGCAATTCTCCTGCCTCAGCCTCCCGAGTAGCTGAGATTACAGGCATGCGCCACCACGCCTGGCTAATTTTTGTAATTTTAGTAGAGACAGGGTTCCACCACGTTGGCCAGGCTGGTCTTGAACTCCTAACTTCAGGTGATCTGTCCGCTTCAGCCTCCCAAAGTGCTGGGATTACAGGTTTGAGCCACCGTGCCTGGCCTAAATTTCTTTTGTAGACACAAGGTCTTGCTACGTTGCCCAGGCTGGTCTCCAACTCCTGATCTCAAGTGATCCTCCTGCCCTGGCCTCCCAAAGTTGGATTATAGGCATGAGCCACTGTGCCTGGCCCATTCTGAATTTTTTTAAAAATTACAAAAGTGTATAGTAAAAGGGAAAAATTAATGATACCACCCAAAGACACCTACTATTAACAGTTTGTACTATATTCCTTCAGCTTTATTTTTTATTTATTTATTTTTTTGAGATGGAGTCTCGCTCTGTCCGTCAGGGTGGAGTGCAGTAGCGTGATCTTGGCTCACTGCAACCTCCGCCTCCAGGGTTTAAGCGATTCTCCTGCCTCAGCCTCCCAAGTAGCTGGGATTACAGGTGTGCAACACCATGCCCAGCTAATTTTTGTATTTTTAGTAGAGATGGGGTTTCACCATGTTGGCGAGGCCTTCAGCTTTATTTTAAAAATCTATCGATAAAATGGAACCAAATCAATCTGTGGTGTGGATGGTGCCACAGGGCTGGGTCACCGTACTCTGTAGAGTATTTCACAAGTTACCTTCTCTCCCTAAGTTTGATTTTATTTTCATGAATTTATTTATATGTTACAAACATGAAATCATACTTCAGACCATGTATTTTTAATCTTCCAATCACCATTTAAACTAATCTAACTAACTCTCTATGAAGTAGTTCCACAGCATGATAACTTTCTAAATAAGAAAACAGAGGCTGGGCGCCGGCTCACGCCAGTAATCCCAGTACTCTGGGAGGCTGAGGTGGGCAGACCACCTGAGATCAGGAGTTTGAGATCATCCTGGCCAACATGGTGAAACCCTGTCTCTATTAAAAATACAAAAATTAGCTGGGTGTGGTGGCGCATGCCTGTAATCCCAGCTACTTGGGAGGCTGAGGCAGGAGAATTACTTGAACCTGGGAGGTTGCAGTGAGCCGAGATTACGCCACTGCACTCCAGCCTGGTGACAGAGAAAGACTCTGTCTCAAAAAAAAGTTAAGTAACCTCAAGATATCAGAGTCTGGAGCGAGAATTAGAAATAAGTCCCGTATGAATATGAAGAAAGAAGGCTGCATTGAGGCGTCCCCCTGGTAAGCATTCTGAGAAATCTTGGAGGCTTGTCCCTTTCTGGCCACTTCTGAGGACACTGACAACTTTGTCACGGGGGCTGTCCAAGCTTTCCATGTGTTCCCCTTTCATCCTAGCTGCTCTGTGAGGCAGAAGCATTACAGCTATTTGTCTGCAGCAGACAGAACCAAGCTTGCAGAACCAAGCTGTTCACCTAAAGTAGCACAGTTAGCAGATTAAAGTTGGGTACAGATCTGACCGTTTCATCTGCCCAGAGAAGCACACAACTCCCTCCCTTCTGGGGAATTCTTGCTCCTTGACTCTGTCGCATGGTTTGGTGGGCACATGACCCAGTCTGAGTCACGACCACAGTACCCCATCTCCCTA
Organism: Pan paniscus; assembly: GCF_029289425.2. Classification (NCBI taxonomy): domain Eukaryota; kingdom Metazoa; phylum Chordata; class Mammalia; order Primates; family Hominidae; genus Pan; species Pan paniscus. Next base: position 103,019,762 of record NC_073264.2, on the reverse strand, counting down.
GTTATGGCAATGGGATCAAGGGCAGGTAGGAGACAGGAGACATCAGGCCTCTTCTGGCAAGCCAGCAAGGGCCATGCTTTCCTCTGTCATCATAGAGGGATGCCCCAAAGAAGGAAGGCTGCATACAGAGAGCGGGGACATGGGACACGGAAGGAAAAGCTGTCCCTGTGACTCTGTGGACTAAGTGTGAGTGACCCAGTGTCTGCCTGGTAAACTCCCTTGTGAGTGTAAACAACAGTGAATTGGGTGTCTGCCCCCATTAACCCAAAGAGCTCTAAATAATGTTAACAGATGAGACCCACCTCAGGCCTTTCCTACACCAGGGCCCATGCTCTTTCCCCTGAACCAGCATTCCACTTGCTCAAGTTAGAAACCTGCGCGTTGGTTCCTCTCCCCAGGAATCTCAAACAAATCCACCCCGAATCGTGTTTCTACCTTCTTAACATCTCTGCATTTGCCCATTTCTCTCTGCCATCAAAGCCGCTTGGCTCATTCCACCACTTCTCTCCTGAAATGCCGCAGCAGATGTTGAGCTGGTCCCTTCATGCGTCATTCTGACACCCATTCCCACCTATTCTTCACACTGCAGCCAGAGCAAACGGGGTGGTCCCAGCTCTCCCACCTGACCTCAGGTCCTCGGGTTCCATCAAGCTCCCCAGGATCCAGACTCCAGCCCACCCAATCGGGAGCTCCAGGCTTGGCTCAAACCCAAACACGTCTAACTTTCTCTAGTCTTTGGGCTTTGGAGGAGCTGTTCCTTCTGCTGGGAACACTCCCCTCCCCTTCCCTCCTCTATATTGCTTTCACTGAGCCAGCTAGTCCTGAAGCATTGGCCGCTGGTGTAGAGAGGCCACTTCTCTGGGGCGCCCTGGCAAGGGGTTAGGCCTCCTATGCCTGTGCTCTTACCAGACCTTACACTGACCGCCACCGCAGTCCTTGGCCCTCGTATCATTACGTCTGCTGCCTCTTCTTGCCTCCCAGACCAGTAAGGGTGGATGCCATATAGAGACTATATTATTTTAGTCCTTGGGGTAGCCCCAAGAGGTAGCATGGGGTCTGCAATACACATTTCTTGCATGATTGAGTGAGTACACCAGGTTGCCTTCTCAGTGGTCCAGCACAATAGATTTGGATATTTCTGGAGAGGTCCACTCTAAGGCGAAGTACTTCTGAGTCATCCGACTCATTCAATCACCAATCCAAGCAATTCCTTTTCTGATCTTCAGGTTATTTTCATCTGTGACTGTTAAGACGAGTCTTAATGCCCAAGTCTATGCAGAAAACCTCATATTGAATGAATATTTATTGAGTCTATAAAAGGCAGTGTGCTGAATTCAGTGGAAGAAATGCAAGAGTATAACAAGTTGTTCTCTGGGGGAACTGACGATCCAAAGATGGGACAATGCAGGACGATTATTCAAAACAGTTATTGAAGTTTTGGCTTGCCTGAGGATGACCTGGAGAACACTGAAAACACACAGCACTGCAACACACCCCCAGAGAGTCCACAGGTCTAGGGTGGGACCCAAAGAATCTGCATTTCTTTTTTTTTTGAGACAGAGTCTTACTCTGTGGTGCCCAGGTTGGAGTGCAGTGGTGCGATCTTGGCTCACTGCAACCTCCCACTCCTGGGTTCAAGTGATTCTTCTGCCTCAGTCTTCCAAGTAGCTGGGATTACAGGCGCCTGCCACCACGTCCAGCTAATTTTTTGTATTTTTAGTAGAGGTGGGGTTTCACCATGTTGGCCAGGCTGGTTTAGAACTCCCAACCTCACATGATCCGCCAGCCTTGGCCTCCCAAAGTGCTGGGATTACAGGTGTGAGCCACCGTACCTGGCCAAGAATCTGCATTTCTAACAAGCCTAAAGGCTGTTGAAGCTGCAGCCTTTGAGTGGCACTGTTTTAGAAAAGTAGCTCTGAAACTTTTTGGTCTCAGGCCCCTACTAAACTCCTCAAAACGGTTGCAAATCCTAAAGAACTTTTGTTTATAAGAATTATATCTATTGATATTGGCTATATTAGAAATTAAACCAGAGAAATTAAAAAAAAAATCCCAACTTGGGAGGCTGGGGCAGGATGATTACTAGAGGCCAGGAGTTCAAGACCAACTCAGGAAACATAGCCAGACTCCATGTCTTTTTTTTTTGAGAAGCAGTCTCGCTCTGTTGCCCAGGATGGAGTGCAGTGGCTCAATCTCGGCTCGCTACAACCTCCGCCTTCCAAGTTCAAGCGATTCTCCTGCCTCAGACCCCCAAGTAGCTGGGATTACAAGAGTGTGCCACCAAACCCAGCTAATTTTTGTATTTTTAGTAGAGACAGGGTTTCACCATGTTGGCCAGGCTGGTCTTGAACTCCTGACCTCAGGTGATCCGCCCGCCTTGGCCTCCCAAAGTGTTGGGATTACAGGCATGAGCCACTGCACCTGGCCCAGACTCCATCTCTTAAAAAAAAAATTAGCCAGTTGTGGTGGCGCACACTTGCAGTGTAGACTCAGCTACTTGTGAGGCTGAGGCGGGGGAGGGGGAGGATTGCTTGAGCCCAGGAGTTTGAGTCTGCAGTGAGTAATGGCCATGCCACCGCACTCTAGTCCGGGCAACAGAGCAAGACCTCATCTAAAAAAAAAAAAAAAATCCATCATGTCTTAGTGTCAATGACATGTATTTATGAATAACTATATTTTCCAGAACAAATTAAGTGAGCAAAGTGGCACTGTTTTACATTTCTGTAAATTTCTTTAATGTCTGTTTTAATAGAAAAATGCTAGATTATCATATCTGCTTCTGTGTTCAGAATGTTTAGGTTGAAATATAGGATGAAAGTCTGGTCTCACACAGACAACGTAGTTGACAAGGGAGGAGTATCTATCTAATAGTGTTTTTAGGTCATTGTCTACATCAAAACTCAACCAGTAGTAGTTTATTAGGGGTGAGCTCCTGCATGGGTGCTGAAACCTTATCAATGAGGGTCTATACTCTCACATTCAAATCCAGTGCTGGATTGTGCACTCTGAATGGCTCTCTTGCCACAAATGACTCTGTAACCTTTACCGGTCATTTGGAAAATACTTGTTCATTGAGTTAGGTGGCTCTTCCAAGTGGTGACTCACTTCATCATATCTATTAAAAATCCCGCTCATTCCCATCACCACTGAGCTCAGCAGGAATGTCTGCAGCATTGGGAGGCTGAAGCTCACCCTGGTGCATACAAATTTTCCAAAGTTGAAAATTTCTGGCTGGGTGCGATAGTTCATGCCTATAATCCCAGCACTTTGGGAGGCTGAGGCATGTGGATTGCTTGAGCACAGGAGTTCGAGACCAGCCTGGCCAATAGAGTGGAGACCCTGTGTCTACAAAAAAATTTAAAAAATCAGCTGGGTATGGTGGTGCATGCCTGTGGTCCCAGCTACTCAGGAGGCTGAGGTGGGAGGATCACTCAAGCCCAGAAGTTCGAGGCTGCAGTGGGCTATGACTGTGCCACTGCACTCCGCCTGGGCAACAGAGCAAGACCGCATCTCTAAAAACAAAATGAAACAAAACTTCCCTAGAAAGCTCACATTTTATCACTGACAACAAACTCTGTCAGTTATTTTCCTTCAAGTGACTTTCTCATTTTGCTTATTTTTTCAGAAGATGCCTGCCAAATATTCAAAGTCCGAATAACTGGTTTGTCTGTCAGTTTTCAGGTAAAAATGGTGTTCCATGAAAACAGCGGCACGTTCGGCTGGCAGCTCCATCGCACAAGCGCTCTCCCTCCTGACCGGCGCCGGCAGCAGAAGAGCTTTATGAAACCTTCACATTTCATCATAGAGTCCTAAGACCATGTGTGCACAAGGGTCATGAAATAATACAATTAATCTATTCTATTGCTTCATTTAGACCACTAAGTGAAACCGGCCGTTTCTGTTTCTACTGGGGTGTGTGGTTGTCAGCTTGGTGCCATCACTGTGCTTCTTGCTAAGGTGCGCGATGTTGTACCCACTACTGCTTCTGCACCATCGGTACAAATTTCAATACAGTGAAAAAGTCAATTAAAGTCTTAGCAGTATGATGGAAATAGTTCTAACATCACAGGCCCTCCGAAAGGCTCTCAAGGAGACCAGGTATCTGTGATCCCCTGATTTGGATGAGAATCCCGATTTAGAAGAGACTCTACATTTCCTAATTTGGGGTCTACTGTAGGCTCTAAGAGGCTTGAACCCTCTGAAATCATGTAAAAACTGCTAGATATGTCAAAGTTTCAGATTTTGAAAGGGTGCAACCCCTAACCCTAACTCTTTAGTTACTGTTAACAAAGCAGCTTTACTTTTACTACATTGAGTTTTTTAAAAGCTACAATTAGTTTTGCTACTGGTATTGTGACTATCAGAAGAAGGTCCGTGCCCGAGAAACGGATTAACTAGATAATTTAATTGAAAAAACAGGAGGCTGATTATATTTAAATACGGCTGAAATTAATGATGGAACTGGTATAACTTAGGCCTGGGAAACTGCACGCCAAGAACTGGCTCCCCTGGGAATTGCTCCTCACCACCCGCATCTCTCTGAACCCAATAAGCCTTTTTATCTGGAAAAGAAAAGGGTCAAGCTAGATGATCAGCACGTTTCCATTAATTTCTAGGTCTGAAGTCTATGATATATAAACATACACAATACACAAGGAGATGCTCAACACAACTGGTTGTCGAGAAATGCACATCAAAACCACAATGAGGTACACTTCACACCCACTAGGACGGCTGTAATAAAACAGATCATAACAAGTGTTGAGGATATGGAGAAACTGGAACTCCCGTACACTGCTGATACAAGCGTAAAATGGTGCAGCCACTGTGAAAACGGTCTGGTAGTTCTTCAAAATGTTAAAGTTACCATATGACCCAGCGACTCTACTCCTAGGTATATGCCCAAGAGATACGAAAACACACGTTCATACAAAAGCTTGCGTATCAATGTTCACAACAGTCATTCATAACAGCCCCCAAATGGAAATAATATAGTGTCCATCAACAGATACGTGGATAAATAAAACGTACTATATCTGTATGATGGAATATTATGGGGCAATAAAAAGGCATGAGGTACTGGCACGTGGATGAACCTTGAGAACATTATGCTAAGTGAAGGAAGGCCGACACCAAAGGGTACATATTCTGTAATTCCACTAACATGAAATGTCCACAACAGGCAAATCCATAGAGACGAAAAGTCAATCAGTGGTTGCTCAGGGCTGGGGGTGGGTGAGGGAGGAGGGAACAATGGCAGTGACTATTAATGAGTACAGGATTTCTTTCTGAGGGGATGAAACTGTTCTAAAACCAGATGTGATATTGGCTGTACAATTCCATATTCATATTAAAAATCACTGACTCATACACTTTAAATGGGTGAATTCTAGGCTATGTGAATAATACCTCAGTAGATCTGTTTAAAAAAAACCATCTAGCAGTCCAGTCTAATAAGCAGGATACTTAAAAGTAGCAGCATCAGGAGTACAACAACTATAAAGCTTTGGATTCTTCAAAAAAAAAAAGTGGAAATTAATGTCTCTAAAACTGTTATGACCGAAATATACACACCCCCCATCCCCAATAAGAAACAAAGAGAAAAACAGGCATGGCTAAAGGCTGCTTAAGTGTTGGGCACACAGGGGCTCTAAGCTGCAGAGCTTCTCATCAGACGTGAACCACAAAGAGGCCCAGGCTTTTGCTGCCTGCCACACCAGGCCCAGGCACTGCTTGGGACAGAGGCCTTGTACTGGTTGCTTAAATTCTTGACAAGAGGGTCACAAACCAAGGCCAGGCACCATCCCACCGCCTGTGTTCTTCCTTCTTTCACTATACTTCTCATCAATGCCCTCTAGCTACAGAACAAGACAACAACAAAACCAAAAATCCAATCTGTCCCCATCCCCTATTCTACCTCCAGATCCAGACAAACAAGGGGTAGGGAAAGGCTATGTTGCCTTCTGAACTTAGAGCAGAAAGGAAAGAAAATGTCCCCTGCTCTCACAGTGACCACAGACAGCATCTCATGTGTGCCCATCTTCACGGGACAGTCTAATTCATCACCCAGTTTCCACTCTGTGCCTTCTTCCCGCCCACGTGGGCATAAGGCAGAAATCACATTCCCAGTCTTGCAACCCTATCTATTTCATCTGGATTACTTTTATTCACGGCATCACCGTAATCTAAAATGAAAATTATTGGTTGGCTTATTTTATGGTTGTCTCCCACGTGAAAATGAAAGCTTTAGGTGAAAATGAAAGCTTTAGGAGGGCAGAAGTCTTGTTCGCCATTCTATTTCCTCACCCCAAAACGTGCCTGGCCCATGATGGATGCTCAGTGTCTGCTTACTGCTTAGGGAGCCCGGGGGCTGGCAACGCTCTGGAGCCCAGCGCGAGGTTTGGGTGGGAAACAAGTTAATACAGCAGGAGGAGAATCAAGTTAGGAAACAATTATGACAGGGAGAGGAGAGGCAATGATGACTTAATCTATAAAAACAGCCTCAAGGGCTTTTAAGTATCCTAAGTGGTGCCAGTAACCCACGCTGCTACTGTGAAATACAAACGAGAGGCGGTTTCAAGCAGTCGGGAGCACACTCGGTTCAAGGGCGGGCATTTGACCTGAACCAGGCCAGCGGGAGTCTTGTCATTCTTTGTAGATTCTTCCCTCTTAGGTTAAAGAGTGGGAATCAGAGACTTTCTTAAACATAGGAAAATCTTCCACACGTGTAAACTTAATATAGAATTTATATACTTATAAATCTAACATACAGTAAAATAAAATGAACACATAATAAGGAAGCATTAAGCAATAGGGGGAAATGAAATAGTCAATACATGATGTAGGGAGAAATAATTTTTCAATAATTTTAGAAGAAAATAAATTTAAAAGAAAATGAAGTTCTATCCCTAACCCACATCATAAAACAAAACAAAACAAAAAACAAACAAACAAAAAAACTGGAATGCTCCTAACACAAAGAAATGATCAACGCTTGAGGTGATGGAAACCCCAATTACCCTGATTTGATCATTACGGATTCTATGCTTCTACCTAAATATCACATATACTCCATAAATATGTACAACTATTACATATCCATACCTAAAAGAAAAAAAGATTATAAAATGTAATGCACAAAACAAAATTATGAAAGCAATAGGAGAAAATATTAGAGATTTTTATGATTCTGGGGCTAGAGTGGGCCTCCAAAGTAATTGAGAGTTAAAATTAATGAAAGAAAAAAGCTATTCCCCAAGTGTCATTAGTCTGAACAGGTAAGGTTTTAGGGTATATATTCTCTGCTCAGTTTATGCCTATTACTCTTCTTCAGGCACAAGTCTGGGTCAGGAACCCGCATGGCCTTTGCAGTCCTTAGGCTGACTACACAGTAGCCATGCCAGTGAATTCTGAACTTTAAGAGTTAAAAACAACAAGTTAAAACAATCAAGTTGATCTCAACCTCTGACACAGTAGACTGAACTACAACGAAGAACATTACTTTCATCTTTTTCCAAAGCAAACATACTAAAGAAGGAAATAAAAGTATTTTAGGTCAAGAAGTCCAGTCAATTCTAAAATATATAGCTTTGGAAAAAAAAATCAGTAACTTAACAAAGAGTTCAATGAAAATTGGACTTAACATTTTACACTAAGCCACACTGACTCCCCAGTAAGTGTGTGTGTGGGGGGTACTAGTTTCAAAGGCAGATAAAATATCAACAATTCAAGAAAAATCAACAGAAAACTGGATTTCAGTGTCAAACAATGAATTTTGGTAATGGCACTGAATGAAGTGTTTCCAGGTGGTACTGACTGAGGAATGGGCTGTAAAGTATGACACTTCAGAGGACTGAGATCTGGGGGCTGAATAAAACCAACAGTGAACTAACTGCAGGATGATAAGGCTATTTCAGCCAGTCAGGACATACTGTCATTGATAGAGGAATGACAGAGGAAGCACTGACAGAGGAAGGCCTTCTCAGCCAATCAGCATGGGCTGTCCTGATCCTAGCACTGACAGGTGGCGGCCTTCTCAGCCAATCAGCATGGGCTGTCCTGATCCCAGCACTGACAGGTGGAGGCCTTCTCAGCCAATCAGCATGAACTATTCTGACACCAGCTTGGTTCTGTCAATATTTCACCTCCATCCCATCATTAGAATTTTCCTGCACATGGATGGACAAAATGTTTACTTCTGAACTATAAAAAGGCACTAGTATATTAATGTTAAATATGTTTTTAAAAAATTTAAAGAAGATAAAATAATAAATAGAAATACAAATTCTATCACTTCTACTCCATAGGGTAGTTGTGAGGATTAAATGAGTTAATAAATGCAAAGCACTTAGACTGGTCCCTAGAAGGCAACTGACTTCCCTTATTATTATCATTACAATCCAGGATACAAAGAAAATTTTCATTCTTCAAGTACAACTACAAATTCTGGAACAGGAGGATTCTTCTCCTGGGTAGCACTGTGTTAGGCTCAGAGATCTTGGCCTGTCCTGTTTATAAATCAGAACTGGGACACACTGGTTAAACTGTAATCACTTACCATATGGACTACTTCTGGGTAAATAGGCTCTGTGATCACATTCCGATTATGGGTGATATATTCTACCATTTCACTTAAAGCAGCTCGTTTTACTTCCTTCCACTTTAGGTCACTTAGTGGATCAGAAACAAAGTCAAAGAGGACGCAACACTGACGTAACTTCTGGATAAAAAGCTTCTCTTGATCAGCAGGAGGAACATCTGAAAAGCAGAAAGCAAAGTATATTGATCACAAAAGTGCTTAACCCAAAGTTATTGCGAAACACATTTAAGCTTTCTTCTATTTTTATTTTGAATAGAGATTCAAGAAAAAAGGAGATGGGGTGGGGTAAACAAAGGCTAAATATTCCTTAAACAAAATAAAACGAAAAAACCCAGCTAGTCGCTGGTCATATTATATGTTTGGTATGAGGAAGTTTTTATGCTTTTTAACTCTTTCAAACCATGTTGAGAGCACTGTTAGATATAAACTCCATCTACATGTGTTCATTCAACAAATACTCTCTGAGCAGCAATGATCACAGGCACCGTGTTGGGCAGTGGAATGAGAGGCAACCAGTAAGGTCCATGTCTGGGGAAAGGGCGTGGACACATTGACACCAGGTGATATCTGCAGAATTTAGGTTCAGGCAGGGTAAAAAAGACCAGAGGGGGAAGGATGCCTCCTTATGTCTGCCTATAGGCCCTCAGCTTACAACATGGGAAGGGCAGGTGGTTGTCCACGCTTGCTAGATGACAGAGCAACTGGCATCAGTCCAAAGATGTAACAGTCCAAACTGACTGTTAACTTCCAAACATTCAAAGAGTTAGCACCTTAGAGCCCCACCAAGCACACTGCATTTCCCTCATCCTGGTCTACAGTCAAGGCTTATCACACACGACGACTGACGTTAATGATGATGGCAATTTAGAAACAGCAATAACGATAACTATTACTTAGTGAGTGCTTACCTGGGCCAGACATCATCCTAAAAACTTTACACATATTGACACTTTCTTGCCATTTAATCTTTATAACAGCACAACAGACATAAAGAAAGAGGTTTAGAAAATCACTCAGTGCTGGCAAGTGGATGAAGCTAAATTCAAACCAAGCTCTGAATGACGGTCCAGTATTCTGGGAAGTCTGGAAAACTTCTGTCTGCCACTGTGAGCGTGACATCTTCCCTGGGCTGAAGAGGAGATCAGTGGTGACACGAATAAACGGGACTGACTGACATACATACTGAAATGTGTCAAAGATTTGCAAAATGTTTTAGGAGATTTGCATAACTCGGTGAACAAGTATTTTCCAAATGATGAATAAATAGTGTTAACACCATTCAAGGGCAAAAGAGCCATTCAAAGTACAAAGTAGACCACTTGATTTAATGGAATAAAATTTACAGACGGCTTTCACTGATATGGTTTCAGATTCCACATTACAGATTCCTTTAAGAAACGACCCATACTAACTTTTGGTGTAATATCAAAGCAAATGTCCACGACTATCTGAAAAGGCTACTAAAATACTCCTCCCTTCCCAACCACGTTTTCCCAAACTTCCACCAAAGCAACATATGGCAACAGACCGAATGCAGAAGCGGACAGGGGAATCCTTGTCTTAATGTCTCCTAGTAAGCCAGACATTGCAGAGATTTGCAAAAATATAAAACTATGCCACTCTTACCACCAAATTAGTTTTTGTTTTAGAAAACATGGGTATTTTCTTTCTTTCTTTTAGAGACAGAGTCTCACTCTGTTGCCCAGGCTGGAATGCACTGGTGTGATCTTGGCTCACTGCAACCTCCGCCTCCTGGGTTCAAATGATTCTTGTGCCTCAGCCTCCCCAGTAACTGGGACTACAGATGTGTGCCACCACACCCAGCTAATTTTCGTATTTTTAGTAGAGACGGGGTTTCACCATGTTGGCCAGGCTGGTCTCGAACTCCTGGCCTCAAGTGATCCACTTGCCTTGGCCTCCCAAAGTGCTGGGATTACAGGTGTGAGCCAATGCGCCTGGCCAACGTGGCTAGATCATTTAAAAATGTGTTATTTCTGTTAAAATGTAATATGTTTATTATATTTTAATAAATTAATAAATACACGTTTAAAAATTTCTCCAGTTTAATTTCAAATAGGTCAGTAGCAATAGCTAAATTCACATAAAGAGTGCTCTTTCGGGTCCTGCAGAGTTTTTTAGGAGCACTGGGGCCCTGAGACCCACTGCCCCATGCCAGCCTCGCTCCAGGGAGTGTCCTGGGGGCGGCGGGGTGTTGCTGCTTTCCTGCAGCTCCTCTGCTTCCTCTGGTGCCGAGCATTTCCACACTCCTCTTGCCCTTCCCTGCCCCTACTGTCAACTTCCTGTTGAGGTTTCTTCTACAAGGCCTTTCCTTACTGCCTAGGTAAGATGTATGACTCTGAGCAAGTCATCTGGCACTTGTTAGTGCTTTAAACAGTTAGCTATCTGCTTAGTACCTCTTACTCCCAACTAGATGCTTTTTGAGGGTAGGTGCCATGTGACTATGTCTTCTAGTTCTCTATATGCCCAAAGGCCCAACATTGAGCCTTGCAAATAACAAGCACACAGACTCTGCTGTCTGAGCAGACCCATTCTGTAGGAAGCTACGGTTTCCCTGTTTCCTACACTGCATTCAGAGATCAGAAGCACACACGCAAGGCCATGGGAGTGGGGTGTACTGCCTGTAGGATCCTAAAACACCATGAGAACAAAAATTTTATTCCTAAATACTCTGAGAACTCAGTGGCTGTGCAACTATTTGAAACGAGTAACTGTCATTACAGCGTTCAGGACTCTTCACATTCAGATATCCAGTCTTTTTCGATGAAAAATGTTCATTTTTGGAATTACCTCTTTGCGTGCCTTCAATTCTCATCAATTCCACACCTTTGTTTGTACCCTAATTTGCCAGGATTACCTTCAATGAGCTCGTGTGTGTTGTCGCAGCCTGTGTATTTGGAGCTGTTTGGCATTCTCACATTCTTGGCACTGCAGAGAACTGAGAGTCCACCGTTCTCCCTACGAGCCACGCTATGCACAGCTTGGCTCCTAAGGAGTAGCCAGTTAAGTCCTTTAAGGACATGTCCTCGCCAAATCCTCCTAACAGCAGTTCAAGCCAGTGCCGTTACCCCGATCTAGAGGCGAGGACACAGGTACGAGAGCCAACACAGCTTGCCTAAGGCCACGGTGCTATGAAGTGGCAGATACGGACACGAGGGCCAAATGTACCCTTTTCAGGGAACTGAAACTCAAAAGGATGTTGGGATCATTCCGAGTGGAGTTAAATCACTCTTACATGCCTCAAAATGCCCTAAAAGCATCATTCGCTTTATAAACACTGCACAGTAACTGATACTCAGAATAAAAGACTAAGTTGTCATTCAAACACAAAAGCAAATTTATTACAATTAAGAAGGAAGAGCAGAGTAACACAGTTTTTAATAAAATTTCTATCCAAACTGTTCTAAAAGGCAAGTGAATTTCAATTCTTCTAGGCTTCCAGACAGGGTGTTTCTGTAGAATTTTTGCTTATAGACCATAAGCAGATATGCTTGTGATTATAATCTCATGAGCTCTTTTTTTCATTTCTTTTTTTCATTTAAAAAATCTCATTTGACTATTTTTTTTTAAAAGAATTTTACTGTTTTAAAAAAAACCTGTAACAATGAATTGGGTAAAAAAGTAAAAAACTGCATCCTTGGGCCCTATCAAATATTTCCATTTTTTTTTTAATGCAAGTTAATTTAACAACTTCTTCATCAACATATTTTAAAAATCTTATTTTCTGCTGCGTTGACAGGACTGTACCACGGGGAAACAAAAATGGGTGGAGGTGGTGGAAGAATATGCTTCATACCTTTACGCATTCTGATTTGTAACAGTAAAGTGTTATTACAAATGCCTCATACTTGTATAGATCATTTTAGCTTTTCCCATTATTTAATTAATATGTTATTGTGAATTTGAGACAATTTCCAAATATTTCAAGATAAATCCTCAATCATACCCCGGAGCAATATACATGGACATACTCATGCAAAACCCGTAGGGGGAGAGGAGAAAAGACCCAGGGCATCCAAAATGACAGAAAGAAGGTGGAGATAAGAATGTGCTATTCTGGCCAGGCGCGGTGGCTCACGCCTGTAATCCCAGCACTTTGGGAGGCCGAGGTGGGTGGGTCATCTGAGGTCAGGAGTTCGAGACTAGCCTAGCCAACATGGTGAAACCCCATCTCTACTAAAAATACAAAATAATTAGCTGGGCGTGGTGGCAGGTGCCTGTAATCCCAGCTACTTGGGAGGCTGAGGCAAGAGAATCGCTTGAACCCGGGAGGCTGAGGTTGCAGTGAACTGAGATCACACCACTGTATTCCCACCTGGGTGACAGAGCAAGACTCTGTCTCAAAAAAAAAAAAAAAGAAAAAGAAAAAAAAGAAAAAAAAAGAATGTGCTGTTCTTTAAAAAACGTATTTACTAAAGGGAAGCCTGTTATTAATCAGTGATAAATAGAGATGTTTAACAAAGATCTCCTTTAAAGTAGGCTGCGAGCATTCCTGTCTAGCTTTATACATGCTCCTGGTCCCAACAGTCAGGGAGCTACAGAAATTGAATGCGTTTCACTGGTCACTGATATCTAGAGTGCAGGGTGAGCCTCGGGGTTACTCAAGATTGGAACGTAGGAAGAAAACAGCAGGGTGTCTATTTATACTTTCTTCTACAAAGAACAAGAAATTACAACATACTAATATTCAACAGACAAATTTACACGCAGTGGAGGTGTGTGCTGGAGGTTGTTTTTGCTGCCAGGCAAGCGTGGACAGAAGAGTTTGGAGACCACTACTGGGCAGTGAAGGCTTTTGTAAATGAGTCCTAAACGGCGAATACCACAGCCAACTTCACCGATGTTGCTAGCAACATGTACCTCAATTACAGAAGGGAGTGAGAGCTGTGACATACATGCTTAGCCACCAAATCATAGAATATGAGGAGGTAAGGCTGAATTACTAAATTGTCACTATGCACCAAGAGGCATCATGTAAACTGTGGATAGGAAACTGATTGAAAAAAAGAAGCCAAGCCCACATTTACATGAAAAGTCTTGGTGGTCAAAAGAAATGCTCCAAGACACCATAAAGGACCAACTTTCAGCATGGCAGCTGCAGAAAGACAGCAGAACCAGGACTTTCTGCTGCACAGATGTTGGGGCCTTCCAAATAAGCATTACCCCGATGGAGCAAGGAGACACAGCTGCAAAAACTACCAGCCTAGACAGTGACAACTCAAAAGATACCCCAGAATGTGCAGGCTCACAAGGGTGGGAAGTACTCCCTGGTCACTCACGTAATATTCACTAAGCAGCTGAAGCAGTCAAGTTTCAAACACAGAGACCACAGCGTCATCAGGTCAAGCAGCACCCTCAGCTTCCATGCATGTTTTTATTTTTTTTAACTACAGACAGGGTCTCACTATGTTGCCCAGGCTGGAGTACAGCGGTATAATCCTGGCTCACTGCAACCTTGACCTTCCAGGCTCAAGCCATCCTCCTGCCCCAGCCCTCTGAGTAGCTGGGACTACAGGCATGCACCCACACCCAGCTAGTTTTTAAATTGTTTATAGAGACACAATCTCACTATGTTGGCCAAGGCTGGTCCTGAACTCCTGCGCTCAAGCGATCCTCCTGCCTCAGCCTCCCAAAAATGTTGGGATGACGGGTGTGAGCCACCATGCCAGCCCCACGTGTATTCTTCTATGCAAGGTGCTCCCAGGGTCCTGGGGAGGTGTATGCAAGTCGCGAGCCCACAGACAAGAGATCTCACGCAAAACAGAAAGAAGCGCTTAAGCTCTCGGAAAGGCAGGAGCCAACATTTAGCGACGGTGCCATCTTGTCTTTCAAATGTATTTATTCTTAGTACAAAACGAGTAGGAACAAAGTTGAACTAACAACTTGGGGCAAATTTGGGATTCATCATTAATATGTACTAAATTCCACTCCCCTCTATGTCCCAGATGAGGAAACGTAGCACAGGATGAGTTTCCCCCACCAAGCAAACAAAAGCTCAGCAGTTCTATTTTGTTTTTAAAGATAATATTTACATGCCACTTTTTGAAATGACCATTTCTCCATGACTTCTAGTGTCTCCTCTGTCCTAGAGCAGTGTCTGTGCAGGCAGGGCTCTCTCTCTTCTTGGCCACTGCCTCATCCTGCACCACCTGGAGTCTGAGTTTCTAGAGCCCTAGAAGACTTAATGTCTGGTTGATTCCTGCGCCTGGTCCCTCCTCACGTTTTCACTGCTCATGGCCCTTTATATCTCCCATACAGATCTGCGGAGAACTTAAGAATCTGGCAGGATTGAGTCTTCCAATTCATGAACATGGACTGTTTCGCCAATTACTCAAGTTCTCTTTAAATGTCTCCCAATAAAGTCTTCTAATTTTCTTCTCAAAATATGCAAAACATTAATTTTCAGATTTTATTCTTAGGTATTTGCTATGTTTTGATGTGATCGTCAATGGTATCTTTAAAAACATTTAATTTTCTAACTGCTGTTGCAATACAGAAAAAATGGTTTTTGAGTATCACTTTTATATGTAGCTATCTTGCTAAATCCCTCTGGTTTTCCTTTCATCTGCAAGTCCCCACATTGTTCTTCTCTTTCTTATCTACTGCGCTGACCAGGACCTCTGAGCAACGCTGAGAGGAGCAGTGAGAACAGCCCCTTGCACCCATCCCCGACTCAGAGGGGAGCTTTTACTAGCTAACCATTGATTTGATGCTTGCTCTAGCAGCCTGTGGATAACAGTTACCCGAGTAAGAAACTGACCTATGGATTCAATGCTATCCCAATCCATATCCCAACACACACTTCTGTGGAACTGAATACATGGATTCTAAAATGTATGTGGAAATGCAAGGGGTTAAGACTAACCAAGACACCCCTGAGAAGAACCAAGCTGGAGGACTTGCTGTTCCAGAAATCAAGACTTCCTGTAAAGCTTCATGAATGAAAACAGCCAGGCTCTGTGCTGTCACACAGGCTCATGCATAAATCGACACCTGACTTGTGACAGCAGAGGGTTGCAGAGGAGTGAGGAAAAGTCGGCCTTTCAACACGCTGTGTTGGGACAACTAGGTACACAGGGACAAAAAAGAAAGAAAAGAAAAGAGCAAAGAAAGAAAGGAAGGAAGCAACTGGATCAAATTATATGCATATATATTAAAAAAACAAACTCCTGGTGGGTTATAGACTTAAATCTGAAAGGCAAAACTCTAATGCTTTTAAAAAATAATATAGAAGAATGTCTTACATAGGGAAAGAAGTAGAGAAGGACTTCCTTAGACACAAAGCCAGTAATCGTTACAAGACTGGTTGATCTACACTGAGATTAAACATTTTCCTTCATCAAGACACCCACAAGGATGAAAAGGCAAGGCACAGGATAGAACTATTTGAATACATATAACCAACAGACTCATATCCAGAATATATAAACATGTCCAATAACTCAGTAAGAAAACTTCAGAGTACAAATAGAAAAATAGGAAAAAGTCTTAATCAGGTTCTTCACAAAATAGATCCAAATGGCTAACCACGTATGAAGGGCTCGTCACTCTCATTAATAACCACCAGAGAAATGCAAATTAAAACCACTACGGACAACACCAAATAGCGCCTCAAGGAGCTGCTTTGTGGCTGGAGCCCGAACACCACCCATGGGCGGGGCAGTGCGTTATCAGTGGTGTTGAGGATACACGTGGCTGACAGCCAGGACAGCACTCCTGGCATACCACCTCACGACACTCACATACATGTCCATCACAACCGAGGTAAAGGAATGTCCACAGCACAACATCCTAACAGCTCAGACTAGAAACAACCAAATGCCCATCAGTGGTGGATTAGGTAAATGCAAATGCAGTCTATATAACATTCCAAAGCGATAGAGATGAATGAAATACAGCTATACACAATATGGATACGCCTTACAAAATACTGTTGCATCAAAGGGGCAGATAAGGAGGATTTATTCAGTATAATTTCATTTATAGGAAGAAACAGGAATCCCTAAAACTATAAAAGACTTACAGGGGGCTTTTAGGGTGCCCAGCCTGAATGGTGGTTATGTGGGTATTTGCTTTATAATTATTCACTACACATTTGTTTCATATGCTTCTGTATGTGAGTTATATTTCAAATAACAAAGGCTAAAGATACATGCATATGGCTAAAAAATGAAAATGGAAAGAACCTAGTGAGACGTGAGTCTCCTTCCACACACCCACCCTCTGGCCTCCCTCTCTTCTCCCAACTCCCGCTGTTGCCAATCGGGGTGTCCTTGGGCTGCTCCAGGGGTACACTCGGGTGCACGATCGTCAGCCGTTTCCTGCCTGGTTTTAGATGTGTCAACACTGACGACCTCTAAACTCACCTGGATCTACCTGAGACCAGAAGACATACTCGCACTCACGAAATCCCAACAGTTTCTTTCTTTCTTTCTTTTGAGACAAAGTCTCGCTCTGTTGCCCAGGCTGGAGTGCAGTGGCGTGATCTTGGCTCTCGGCTTACTGGAACCTCCGCCTCCTGGGTTCAAGCGATTCTCCTGCCTCAGCCTCCTGAGTAGCTGGGACTATAGGTGCTCGCCACCACGCCTGGCTAATTTTTGTATTTTTAGTAGAGATGGGGTTTCACCACATTGGCCAGGCTGGTCTCGAACCCCTGACCTTGTGATCCGCCTGCCTCGGCCTCCCAAAGTGCTGGGATTACAGGTATAAGCCACCACGCCCGGCCCCCCAACACACTTTCTAACGTTCCTCTACATAGTGTGTCATGCTGAAGAATTTAAGCTTCTAATTTTTTGATTGAAAAACTTTCCCAATTAAGATAAGGATCTAGGTGATCTCTAATTTTTTTCTATTTATATAAAGATTCTCTCTTAAAAGAAAGATCAGTAATTATGCTTGCAAATGGATAAAATAAAAACTGTGGTATGACGTGCTTATCAGATCTAAAGCATGGGTGGGGAGCAATTGGGATATAAGAACTAAAGTCTCAAGGCCGGGCGCAGTGGCTCATGCCCGGCTCATGCCGGACGCAGTGGCGCAGTAATCCCAGCACTTTGGGAGGCCGAGGAGGGCAGATCATGAAGTCAAGAGATTGAGACCATCCTGGCCAACATGGTGAAACCCCGTCTCTACTAAAAATACAAAAATTAGCTGGGTGTGGTGGCACGTGCCTGTAGTCCCAGCTACTCGGGAGGCTGAGGCAGGAGAATCGCTTGAACCCAGGAGGCGGAGGTTGCAATGAGCCGAGATCACGCTACCACACTCCAGCCTCGCGATAGAGACTCCGTCTCAGGAAAAAAAAAAAAAAGAACTACAGTCTCAGAGCAGCCCCAACCATGAGGACACAGCCTGCATCACTAGGAAGTATTTCGCAAACGCATCCCATACATACACGCCAGGCACTGTGCTAGGCACTGATGATAGATACATTAAAACACAGTATCTGATCTAAAAGAAAACTACCAGAACATGGGAGGTGATGAATTCTGCTGGGAGACATGCGGATGAAGGCTCAGGGAGAACAGGAACCACAGCTGAGGAGAGGCTGCAGTTGCTGGGAAGGCACTGAAGGCCGCACTAAATGGGGAGACTGTCTAGAGGCACTCACTTGTCAATCACAGGGGCCTGAAGTTATAGGAGAGATTAATCAGGCTGCATTCTCCTGGAAAATCAATTTTCCTCAAAAGACAGTATCTTAAAAACGAGAACAATTGATAATAATTTACATACCCTACATTAATCATACTGGATGCTTAATTATAAATTTTCTCAGAGGAGGAACTTTGTCTTTTTACCATTTTTATCCTCAGCATCTAAAACTGGCCAGCACATAGTGGGACCACAGATGTCTGCTGAATGAACAGATCCATCTGAGGAAAACAAACTCAGGTAATTTAACTGAGAGGTACCGTTTGAAATATATTTATATCAAAATAACGCCACCTGTATCAGAGTAGAATGCAACATCTACATAAACTTTTAAGATAAAACTCAGGTCTTCAAAGAAACTGCTCTTAGTAGGCATTTCTCTTCTGTGGAATCTCTGCAGTCAGAGGTGCTTTGATAGAAAAATCTAAAAAGTTCTGTGGGAAGAGAGATTTGAATCAGAGGATTTTTAAGCAGATGAGCGATCCAACTTGATCTCTGTTCAGGAGAGACATGGGTGAACTGAAACCAAGAAGCCAGAGGTAGGCAGTTCTCCTTCAGAAGAGAAGGCCCTTAGCTACAGCCCATGAACCCAGCCCTCAGCCCTCTTCCAGGCAAACCCGACACACAAGCTCTGCCTTCCCCGGTACAGGCCTGCCAGCCCTCATTTTTGGTAACAAGGATCTCTTACTCTATAAATCCAAGCTTCTACAAGTTGAAAGCTCGATAAACATAACAATGAAATACTTCTATATATCTACAAAATGTCAAGACTAACTTCTACCCTGACCCTTAGCACCTACATAACTTCAAAATTGGTTTAATCTTCTCGTACTGTTTGTAACTCGGTAGATGACTTCTGAAATTTACAATAAATCCTTCTTAATTTCAAAGTGCAAGTGTCTTATTTTATCCATTCTAATACATACATTTTTCATATTAATGTCTCTAAAATCAAGTTACATCTTTCACTTTCCTTTTTCTTTTTTTGGTAATTCTTTAAAAATGGTTTGGACTACAATGAACAGTGCCTTAGGTGTGATGAGATATGGTATCTTAGCTTCCCTGCACACCCGTGCCTCTGCTCAGGTTTCTAAATGGATGTTATTTCATTCAAATGTAGCCAATGTCCCCGCCTCCCTCCGGGTCTGTCTGTACCACCCAATGTGAAGGAGTTGAAGCAAGCTGGCTTCAACGTGCCCACTCTAAGTGTTCCCGGTTCCAGCGTGTGGCTGCCTGTAGCTAGGTCTGTTTGGCGGGGCCCCATGAGAAACCTGGAGAGGTGGTGCACAGCCCTTCCTGTCACCAGGGATGCTGAAACCATCTTTCCACTCCGTGTGGGTGGATTTCGGGCAAAATGAACAGTACCGCCAGGTACACTTCATTTGGGTATAAATTTGGTAACGTGGGGCTGGTCTGCAGTTTCTACACTGACACTCGTTTACATGTTTGGATAGAGACAACCCATGGCTCACAGTCCACCATAACGTTCCAATGCTGTGGTTTATCCAGCTTTGTTGTACACATGTACCAAGGTTACATTATCTTTCCTGGAGAGGAAGATGTGCTAACCCCAGGACCAAGCTGGGGTTCCCTCACAAACCTGAGCTGCTCCTACCTTAAACCCTTTGGGTTTTTCTGATTTGTTAGCCTGGTTTTATTTGCATATGAAGAAAGGGGTAGTATTCACTTCCCCCACAACTTTCTACCACCAACCCCATCATCCCTTTCTCATGAAATTAACAGTATAATTTAATAAGGCAGATATTTTTCATTTCAAAAGGCAGTGGTTGAAGCTAAATTCTAGCTCATTTATGCTTTCCGCCCATGAAGACTGGCAGCTTCTACCAGGGAATGGGTGGGGAAGGGTGGGGTGGGGTGGAGTGGAGAGGCGCCCCGGATGGAGAGAAGTCAGGCTGAAATGGGCAAAGGCCAGGAGAGGCTGCTTTCCTCGGAAAAGCTCTTCAGTGAATTTTTCAGTAAAGGGAGTCATATGGAAGAACAAACTAACTCCCGGTTCAGACTCTGCCAAATCAGAACATGGTAAAGTCATGAAATTATTCTCAGCCTCAGGTTCCTCAGCTGTAAAATCTCCTGTGGACACACATGCACATTCAGAATGAACCTTCACTCCGGCTGCAGGCAACAAGAGGAATTCAACGGTGTTAGCTGAATTGGAAGATTCAATTTTTTTTTTTTTTTTTAAACAGGGAAAGGTTGAGACAGGTCAAACAAACTCCTAGGGATAAAGATATAAATCCAGCACAGCATTATTTCCGGATACAGGCCATATTTCCCACATAGGACTCTAGTTCTAGAAAGCCTTGGGGAGAACAGGCACTCAGGGCACTGATTACTAAATGCTCAACACCCTTCGTGCAGCCCGTTATCGCTTCATCTTCCACTTTCACTAGCATGACTGGTGAAATACTGAATGTTAACAATATTACTGCACCTGGTGACAAGAAGCTCCAACAATGCAGTAGCTCATTTATCCAAAGAACAAAGGCAGGGACTGTCTCAGGAAAAGTAACAGCTCTTAACATTTGACAAGAAGATGTAATAAGTTCTTTTCAATTCCATCTTGAAATTGATTCCAGAACCTTCAATATGTTTACCAGCAGACAAAGCAGTGTAGAGGCGTGAAAAAGATACACTGAAAATACACACACATTTTTTTCAGGCCCTTTTTATGTTCTCTACTTCCTTTCTCCATGTCTCAGACAGAGGAGGTTCAAGTGCTTCCTTCTAGACACGAACTCTTGCTGAAACTTGGCTCTTCCTTCAAATGACGTCCAGCCCGGGGATGACAGCAGGGAGGGTCGGTGACAGACACAACCCAATGAGCATGCGGCCTGTGTGCCAGGACCTACCGGGCCCTGTCGTGCTGCCGGAGCTCCAGCCTTGCAGGGGCAGCCGGGGGATCAGGGCCACAGAGCAACACGGGTACCATGTCACGTGCCAGAAACCACGATATCAGGACTGTGTGCACGTGTGTGTCCAATCTCTGGGGAGGTGAGACAGAGAGAAACCAGTGCCAGACCGCTCCGGCCCCTCCCGCAAGCTGCCAGCCTCCTCGAACTTGTCAAATACCCACCGTTCCACTCTCTAAGATTCGAATTAGTTACCTGGTATTGGTATTAACCTACTTTGCGTTCTGGCCTCCACCTCACCTGGCCATCAACTCAAAAAAAAAAAAACAAAAAAACAAAAAACCAAAAAACCAAAAACAGATAATCACTTTAAGATGGATGATGATGAAAATGAGCACTAGCTATCTTTAAGAATGATTGTAGGGGCAAAGGATGAACTGTGCATTGTTGAAGCAGAGGCAATGAATGATGAAGGTAGTCCGATTAAGGTAACACTGATGGCTTTGAAAACATCTGTACAGCCAAGGGCTTCCCTTGGGCTATGAAATACCACCACCTGTGGCGTTGTGGGTGAAGTGTGGTTCAGGGCCCGTGTGTATCAATGGATGGCACTTAGTAGCTGGGGAGGAAGATGCAGAGTCAGAGACAGGAGGATGTGAAACTCTTCAGAATATCTGGAAAGCGATCTCCCCCTGGAGGTGGCAGCAAGGTTCCACAGAAAAAAGTAAAATTTGCTGTTGCTGAAGATGATGATGATGATGATAAGGAAACTGAGGACAAATCTCCAGTGAAGAAATCTATACGAGATACTCTACCCAATCATGCACAACAATCAAACCAGAATGGAAAAGACTCCAAGTCACCAATGTCAAGAAAAGGTCAGGAATCCTTCAAAAAATAGGAAAATACTCCTAAAACACCAGAAGAACCTAGTTCTGCAGAAGACATTAAAGCAAAAATGCAGCCAAGTATAGCAAAAGGTGGTTCTCTTTTCAGAGTGGAAGCCAAGATAATCAATTATGTGAATGGCTTCTGGATGACTGACTAGGGGGCTACTCAAGATCTCTGGCAGGGCAGGAAGTCTCTTTAAGAAAATAAACAGTTAAAAATGTTCCATCTTATTTCATATCTCTAACAGTTGATATCTGGCAGTCCTTTTTGTAATGCAGAATGAGAACCTTCCCTACCATGTTTGATCAATGCTGTCCAGGTTCCATTGTCAAGAATATGTTGTTCCCAAATGCCAGTTTGTTTTAGATAGGGTCTTGCTCTGTCACCCAGGCGGGAGTGCAGTGGTGTGATCACAGCTCACTGTAGCCTCAACTTCCTGGGCTCAAGCGATCCTCCCACCCCAGCCTCCCAAGCAGTTAGAACCACAGGCACATGCCACCACTCCTGGCTAATCTTTTTATTTTTTTGTAGAAGACAGAGTCTTGCTGTGTTGCCCAGGTTGGTCTTGAACTCCTGGGCTCAATCAATCTTTCCCCTCTGGCCTACCAAAGTGCTGGGATTACAGGTGTGAGCCACTGCACCCAGCCCAAAATGCCTGTTTAGTTATTAAAGATGGAACTCCACTCTCTGCTTGGTTTTAAGTACGTATGGAATGTTATGATAGGGCATAGTAGTAGCGGTGATCAGACACGGAAATGGTGGGGAGATAAAAAAAATACATGCGAAATAAAACTCAGTATTTTAATAAAGTAAAAAAAAAAAAAAAAAGAAAAAAGACACATCACTCCCGTCCATGCCCTCCCGAGCTAAGGCTGGTCTACCCATGCCAGGTGTGAGCAGGCACCACGGCCACGCTGCCCTCAGGGGACTGACCACACCTGGGAAGGGCTGGACATAGATGCATGACCTGGAGGATGATTCTGGGATAGAAGCAGGCGGCCCTCAGGTGGTGACTCACAGCTCCCCAGTACACTACCCTCATGCCTGTCACCAGCACACCTGGGTGGGGACCCTGATGAGTGCACGCAGAGCACCCCGGTTGGGGCCGAACCCCAGCTTGCTCCTCACTCCCCTTTCCTCAGGATGCTCCAGTGGCCGCTCACCAGGCAGGAAAGCAAACCAACAAGCAACGTAGCCACTGAGAGCTCACGGGCGCTCCTGCCCTCTCCTCCTGTTTCAGTGGGGACTTGAGGGGGCAGGATGCACCCGGAAACCTTGGCTTTCGACCACTTTCTCAAAGGGCCCATCATATCACACTCCCTAAGTAACACGACTGTAATACGGCTGGCCGGTTATTCAAGAGGTTTACCAGCTAAAAGGTTCATTTTTCCACTGGAGAAGATATGTCACCTAAAGATTTGATATTTTTATTATTCATGGAAATGAGGAACATTCTAGTGTTTGGGTAAGTGTTGAAAGACAGGGGACCCTTCTCTACCCATAAGTCTGCGCTGCCACTGAATTTCTGTTTTCCTGACACAGCAGGGTTTGGTGGGGGGAACCTGCAGGTATAACGAGGGCTCTGGGGGGCCTCCGCGAGGTGGACTCTCCACAGGAGCCGCAAAAGGTGGCACTAGAAATCAGGTGCCAAGAAGCTCCATGGGGAGCTGAGAGCTCAGTGGTCTCTGAAGGAGGAGGCGCTCCCCACCTTCCAGACTAAGCCTAGGGCAGCCTGTGAGGGACTGCACGACTCCAGCCTCCTGGCTGTCCACCTGGCCCTGGAGCCCTGCTCCCTGACCTGGCCCCACTGCCCCAGTTGGCCTCAAAGGGTCCCCTTTGACAGGTGCTCCCCTCCCCTGCCTCCCAGAAGCATGGCCGATCCTCTGCCTTACTCTCTACGGCTTTTGTGTCTGCGACTGGAAGGTTTCACTTCAAAAAGAACACCAACACCACAGTGACTGTGGGCAACCCCCTTTCCTCGCCCCACCTCCTCAGGTGAGGACTGACCGCTCAGCAGGGAGCCTCGCCTCCGGAGGCACAGAGTGAAAGTGTCTGTCTGGACACGGAACGAGCCGGCCCCGTGTCTTTCAATGCGGAAGCTCAGTTGGGTGATCTGAGAGGTGGTGGCATTTGGGGAAACCTCCACAGGCTGTCCTCTAGAGTCTACTTTTCTGTACACAGTACTTCCTAGGACTTGCTCCCTATGGTCCAAGTTTTATAGCTAAACTAAAAACACTCAAGGCACAGCACTCTGAGGCCATTACTAGGCACAGTCGCCCCCTTCATTTCTAACTCTGAATCCTTCATTTAGCAAATATCTGTAAAGCCTCGAAGACAGGAAGCAGCAGTAAAACAAAGGTGTGAAGAACCCAGGCAGAAAGCCCAGTTGGAATCCCAACTCCACCTCTGACTACCTCAGTGACCCTGGGCAGAAAGCGATCTCTTTGGGCCTCAGTTTTCTCAACTGGAAAATGGGAATAATTGTCTTTACTGGGGTTGATGTGAATTAAGAGATGTACAGTGCTTAGAAAAATCCCTGAAATATAGCATGTCCTCAGTAAATGTTGTTTTTGTTTTTTGTTAATGATGTATCAAGTGACTTACCAGCATCTATAACTCAATCTTGTTACTCTCCTGATGGTAACGGAAGCAACTAACGGAAGCAACTAACGGAAGCAACATTTTCATCCTCTCCAGGCATGTCCAAGCAGGCCTCTAATGCACTGCACTCAGCAACTAAATTTGTACCAAATGAAAGGCGGAATCTCAATTTGACAATGTCTGGTTCTGCATAACACAATTATGCATATGCCCTGATAAACAGCACAGCAATAGTGCTTTGCTGTTCTTGATCTTGTAACAGGGCAGTGCAATAGGAACTACTTAAATGTTGGTTGAAAGAGGCTGAATGAACCCCAAATCCAATTACTACAGATGTACCCACTAGGTCATGGGGGAGCCAATCTGTTTGGTGAGTTCACAAACATCTTAGTATTATCAATCTGTGGCATAACTAGATTTGAATGGAAAAATATCCTTAAAGTTTGATAGGTTATAAAAGACCGGTGGAGTGGAGCTTTTTTTTTGGTGGTGGGGGGAGCAGGTGGTGCTGGAAGCTCACATGGGTAAGAAGATAAAAACCAGAAAGCAGCAAGCGGACGAAAAAGGCAAGAGACGCTGCTATTAACTAGCCGTGACCAGCTGCTTGACCTTTTTGGGCCTCAGTTTCTACACCTGAAAAATGAGGTTCTTTCTGACTCTTTTGAGACTATGAGAGAATGCTTCTTTCAGGAACTTGAGTGCCAGCTGCAAATCCCAGAGAGGGGGAAAAAATGAAAATACAACAGGGTCTCTAAACAGGAACAGAGAAGAGAATAATGTGATATGTATGTTTTTTAATCCAGGAAAATAAGGTACAAGGTGGGCACTACAAGAAGGACCATATAAAAACCTATAGATGAAATCTTTCGCTCTGTGTATAGGGACCACTGGTCTTTACATGAAACAACTCAGTATTCAACGGCTAATGTGATATGTAAACATGTATAACTTATTTTTGAAGAATTTTCTTTTCAGAAAAATAATACATGCTCACTGTAAAATAGAAAAAAAAAAAATCCCAACAACACAGGAAAGGCCAACCCAGAGAGAACACTGCTGGCATCTCCGAGTGTGTGCGGACGAGCGCGCCACTGAGAGCCAGGCCTCATGGGCTCCTCTGTTCTCTACCCACACCCCCGTGTCCAGCATGTCTCACATGCCAACAAATAGGTAATGCCATTGTCAACTGTTTGAAATTTCACTGGGCATGTGTGCTACGATTCAATAAATCAAGTCAGGCTTCTCGTGGTGTTCTTTAAAAGCATTACATCACAAATAATGTTTTACTTTATGATTACAGATGGAGGATGGAATACATTTATCTGAGTCTACTCTCTTCTGAAACCTCACTAAAAAGACAGGGAATTTTGTAAAGAGTTTACACTTTCCAGGACATGGGATCACAGGGCCGGAGGGCAGGCAGGGAAGCAGCCAGGCGTGCACTGGTGAAGCCTCACCAGCTCAGGTCAGGGTGTCCACAGGTGCCCGTGGAGTAGGGGCACAGATGGGGAAGAAGAGGACTGGCAGGAAGTCGTCGCAGGCTGTTCTCACAGGCCCTGTGCCACCTGTGGTCACGTAACTTGACTCTGGAAATGAGTGTTCTTTTTTTTTTTTGGACACAGAGTCTTGCTCCGTTGCCTAGGTTGGAGTGCAGTGGTGCGATCTTGGCTTACTGCAACATCCGCCTCCCGGGTTCAAGTGCTTCTCTTGCCTCAGCCTCCTGAGTAGCTGGGATTACAGGCATGTGCCACCACTCCCGGCTAATTTTGTATTTTTAGCAGAAATGGGGTTTCACCATGTTGGCTAGGCTGGTCTCGAACTTCTGACCTCAGATGATCCACCTGCCTCAGCCTCCCAAGTGCTGGGATTACAGGCATGAGCCACCGCACCCGGCCTTTTTTTTTTTTTTTTCTTTTCTAATTTGAGACAGAGTCTTGCTCTGTCGCCCAGGCTGGAGTTCAGTGGTGCAATCTCGGCTCACTGCAACCTCTGCCTCCCAGGTTCAAGTGATTCTCCTGCCTCAGCCTCCCGAGTAGCTGGGATTACAGGCGCCTGCCACCACACCCAGCTAATTTTTGTATTTTTAGTAGAGACGGGGTTTCACCATGTTGGCCAGGCTGGTCTCAAACTCCTGACATCAAGCAATCCGCCTGCCTTGGCCTCCCAGAGTGCTGGGATTACAGGCATGAGCCACCATGCCCAGCCAAAATAGTGAAGATTTATACAACCAAGAAGAAAGGACAACACAACCCTCAAAGGATAGGCTGTGTGCCAGGGGCTGCCTCCTCCTTCCCTGGGGCTCCTCCTTTCTGAGAAGATCATGTGCCTGGGAGGCACAGTGCTTTGCTTTTCACAGCCTCCTGGGGCGAGCGGGACAAGAGGTGAGGCCAGGGCCCTGAAGGTAAAGGAGGGGCTGGGAAGACCGCCTGCTCGTTACAACATATAGAGCATATGAGAGAAATGTGCAGCAAATGTGGCAAAATATTGACAAATGGGTGAAATTTTGATTAAATTCTTTATATCATTCTTGCAACTTTTCCATTCTTTTGAAATTATTTAAGAAAGTTAACAAATAAGCAAACAAACTACAAATCAGGAATGGAAAGTGAATTTTACCAAATGCCATCTTCAGATTCACGAGACGCTTGCATTTACCTGCCTTCGACGATTACTACTTCTTGCACGCTATGATTTCTCTCCTTTTTCCACCACACCGGCTCCAGGTCTACTTGTCTTTACTCTCCCCGCTTCATCGCTGTCTGCCCCCTTCCAAAACCTGCTCTTTGCTTTCATTCTTTCTTTTTCTTAGTTGATTCATTTCTGCTTTTGTCTTTAAAGAACACAGTAATTCTTCAACTTACTTTGGTTCTTTGCTACCTCTTTAGTGTTTAAATCACTTCTTTTGATTCTTATTTAATAACAATCTTTACACATTAACTCTGTAAGCCATTACCTTATCTCATTTTTTCATTAATTTGGAGGCAATGGTGGTTCTGCACATGAGAACATAGCCAAGTCCGACAGCCCAGCCTGAATCTCAGTCTCCCACTTGCCAGCTGTCAATTCTGGGGCAAGTGACTGAGCCTACCCTTCCCATTCCCCCATCTGTGAAATGCGGATGAGGACAGCACCTCCTTCGAAC
Source organism: Pan paniscus (assembly GCF_029289425.2). Lineage (NCBI taxonomy): Eukaryota > Metazoa > Chordata > Mammalia > Primates > Hominidae > Pan > Pan paniscus. Next base: position 102,991,993 of record NC_073264.2, on the reverse strand, counting down.
AGGGACTGTGAGGAGTGAGTGACATAATAAATGTACATGCTTAGAATAGTGCTTTCAACATATTTATTAGGATTATTAGCTCTTATTCATTTAACAAGATTTGTTCAGAATCTACTTAGTGCTCGTGTTCTAGAGGTTGGAGATAAAGCTTCCAACAAAGCCCACAGTCCTCGCCTCCATGGAAGTTTTGCTTGAGTGACGAAGCTCTTCTCTGCCCCAAGGGACTCCCAGGGATGCCTGGTTTCCGCCTGTGTGTTTATTTCTATTTTTATTGCATTATAATGTGAGAATAAGGTTTCTAATTATTTCAAATTTTTGGAAATCACATCAGTTTCCTCTGTAAACTAGTATATATTAAGTTTAAAAACTTATACCATGAGGGCCGGGCACGGTGGCTCACGCCTGTAATCCCAGCACTTTGGGAGGCTGAGGCGGGCGGATCACCTGAGATCGGGAGTTCAGGACTAGCCTGACTGACATGGAGAAACCCCGTCTCTACTAAAAAAAATACAAAATGAGCTGGGCGTGGTGGTGCATGACTGTAATCCCAGCTACTTGGGAGGCTGAGGCAGGAGAATCGCTTGAACCCAAGGGGCGGAGGTTGCGGTGAGCCGAGATCGCACCACTGCACTCCAGCCTGGGCAACAAGAGTGAAACTCCATCTCAAAAACAAAACAAAAAACAAAAAAAAACTTATAAGATGAGCATTTGTTTTCCAGCCATCGAACCTGAAAGTCTCTACCGGCTCACAGTAGTAACAACTTATGTCTACCACATGACCTGTGAGGGGCCAAGTCCAGGCGCGTCTCCCACCAGCACTGCACTCACTGATTTTGTCTTTAATCCCCTACAGTTCTCGCTTTATGTGTTTCAATGTTCAATCATTTAGGCCAAATTCATGGTAGTTATATCATCCTATGGACTGTACGCTTTAGCGTGATGAGTAACCCTGTTTGATTATTGTTTTGTCTTCACAATTTAGCTTTGCCCAGCATTGACGTCATGACCCTTGCTTTTCTTCTGCATCTGCCCGACATATACCTTTACTCTCTATTTCTTTTTAATACTCTTTTATATATTACCTATCTCTTCTTAGGATTTAAAGCCAAAGTTAGAAGATCCATGTTTGTTTAATTTGTTACTTAGAGTAACGCATCTATAAAGGTAAATGTAACTGAAATTATAGAAATAATCTTTAAGCTTTGCTAGCCTAGAAAAATGCATGCAACACCCCAGGCATTTAAAGTAGAGATATTATATTTAAAGAAATTTATTTTGTCTAAACAATATTTTGAAAAAGAACTATCTGCAGATCCTGGCATGAGACGTAAGTTTCCAAAATAACAGAATGACTCATTTATAATACAAAACCAGTTACGACAGTGTGTGTGATTCTAGCAGCTCTGATTTTAGGCTAAGGTTGGCAGGTCGGGAGTAGAGGCAGAAGGGCAGGGGAGAAGGCTGGCAGGTCGGGGGTAGAGGAAGAAGGGCAGGGGAGAAGGCTGGCAGCTCCGTCCATGATTTGGGGGCCGCGGGGTTCTCCATGGGTTTGCTCTCCCTGCTGCTCCGTAGGCGGCCACAGCTGAAGGTCAGGGACTTCCAACCTCAGCTCAGCTGAAACCCTGCCCAGCTTCACAGCCTCAACTGCAAAAAAAAAACCTTTCAGCTGCTAGGAAATCTAAGTTTCTTATTTATTGTTGCTTGTGGATTGAGGAATTTCCTTAAGTAATTAAAAAAATTTAATTTCCCATTGTATTTTATCTTACTAGTGTTTCCTACTATTTTCACTTTTAATTCTTTTAAGGAATACTAATAGTTCATCATTATTGGGTATTTTCTACATGCTGGTAATATATTACTGTAACTTTTCCCAGCCCACTAATCCTAGTAAGAACACACAGAGGGGCTACCATCATCCCCATTAGATAGACAAGGACAGAGGTCTACAGAGAGGTTAAGGCGACGCTCAGATGGGACCGTGCTGATGCCTGAGCCCAGGCAGGGCAGCTCGGAGCACCTGGTGATCTGCAAGGGCAAGAGGCACCCCGTGAGGGGACGGCTGTGCAGGCGGGGTGGTCCCACACATGCTATTGGTCCCTTACAGGGAGAAGAGTGGTCTCACCGTTCCTGCTCAAGATGAAGACTGTGTCTGTCCCCCGGGAGACCTCAGATGCCTTAACAAGAATATTACTTCTAAGACCTTTAAATTCCTCAATGGAAAAAGCCTGTGAATTGAAATCAATGGTTCCTAATACAAATTTGACATGGGCCAGGTTTCCCATTAGCCGGCATTACAGATGACAAGTGGGAAGGAGCCCTCTGAACAAACGTCTGGGACACTACCTTAACTGCAAGTCTGACTTGATAACATGATCACCAACCAAATACCTGAATCATCAACATTCCCCTCTACTGAGTTCTCTTGAGCACTCAGCTGACTGTAAACTGTGATCCCAGGTGGAAGTCACTGTGGAGTTTAGGCCACGTCAGTTCCTCGGTGTAATGCACCTCCCAGCTCTGTGCCAACACCCTGCCCTGGGCTTCCCTTATCCCAATTCATTCTGCTCCCCCAGCCACAGGACAGCACCACATCTTTGCTTCCTTGGATGGCCCCAGCTGAGCAGCCCATGCTCCCACCACCATGAGGAGCAGCCCAGTGTCCAGCCTACCAATTCTGGGGTTGCTGGACAGTCGGCTGTGCTGGAATCAGAGACTCCCAGTCCCTGAAGACACAGGCTGCATTTTTTTTTTCCTTACTGTGAACGTGCTTTGAATACACTCCTAAAAAGTAAACAAAACAAAACAAAACACTTCTCCAAGCCACTGGCAAGTAGGCTTGACCCTACCAAGTAAGTGGAGCAAAGCTAAAGTCTGGCCAGACCTTCTAACCTTCCTCTGAGGCTCTGTGGCCACAGGCCCACCAGCAAGCTGGATATAATCAAGTACCAAGTCAATCTCTGAGATTTGAGGACTTTTTCTCACAGCTTTTTGGCAAAGTCATCTTGGGAGAGGAAAGAGTAGAGGTAGTCAATTAGAGAGTTGATTTCTGATTTTCCCAGCATGTAATAAAGATCCCCTCCTCTCATCCCCATCCAGACTCCTGATAACCAAATTATTATCTTAATAAATCCTCAGTATGAATGTCCCCAAGCAACTTGACAGGCCTGGGGCTTTAAGCATGCATTCTATGACCTCATAATTTAAAGAGATTTGGAGGCCAGGGCTGGCAACGCACCAGTGAAGTTTCACCCACCAGACACTGAATCTGGGAGGAGAATTTCTCCTTGAGCCATTTCTGCTGGAACAGCTGCCTCATCACAAGAGGAAAATGCCTCCTTAGATTAACTTGCTGGTGGCCTTGTGAGATACCTCAGCAGCCGTACTGAGACGCCACATCAAGGGACCATCTTTAGTTCCATTTTTTGAGAAGACTTTTTCTTTGGCTTGAAGAGGGTCCCCCTGAAGCTGACCCTCAGTGCTGCCGTCACTGCTGCAACCTCAGCACCTCCATGGCCTGCATGTGCAGACAGGAGAACCGGACCAGGTCAAGGTCCCACCAGTTCTGCAGACAAGGGTCTGGAGTCCAAGTAACCACACAGCACACCCTGCTCAAATTCTCAGGGTGACTCTTCACATGGGATATAATCAGTCTTGAATGGATCACATTTGCCACCCAGAGGAAGAGACAATGTCAAAACTTTGATTCAGGCCGGGTGTGGTGGCTGACGCTTGTAATCCCAGCACTTTGGGAGGGTGAGGCAGGTGGATCACTTGAGGTCAGGAGTTTTGAGACCAGCCTGGCCAACACGGTGAAACCCCATCTCTACAAAAATATAAAAATTAGCCGAGCGTGGTGGCAGGTGGCGGGTGCCTGTAGTCCCAGCTACATGGGAGGCTGTGGCAGGAGAATCACTTGAACCCTGGAGGCAGAGGTTGCAGTGAGCTGAGATCGCGCCACTGCACTCCAGCCTGGGTGACAGAGCGAGACTCCGTCTTAAAAACAAAAAATGCCAAAAAAACCCTTTGACTGAATAAAGCTGGGAAGTGAAAACCCCTAGTCATGTTAGGGAATTTCACATGGCCTGTTACCATAATGCCTTGAGAAAACAGTTTTGGAACAGTGAACTGACTCAGCAATTCATCTGGCTGGGGGTGGTGGAACTCAAGTTTAGGTCCATGTGCTGCTCCCTCATACTGTGTCCTCTCAATGAAATGCATCCTTTACAAAATCGCAAGGGGGTGTGTCTTTGGGGCCAGACAATGAGAGCAAAAAATGAAGGGAAAATTAAGAACAACGGTTTACCCAAAGTGGTGGTTTCTGAAGAATGATCAAACCATATAATTAAGCCAATCATTTTAGTAACTGTGTGATCCTCTAACAACTTCTGCCAAACTTGGAGAGTCTAGGAATCTTTGGTAACACTATCTTCTTCAAACATTTGACCAATCAGAGCTGGCCAAGACATATCAGGCAAGACTCCTCATTACCAGAATGGCTGGGAAGCTCCACCTCGAATTAAAACCCTGACACCGGCCATGTGAACAGCAGCACCAGTGGCCTCTGGCCACGGCTGGCCGAGGGGCGGACCTAGGCGCCCATGTTTTTCCTGGACCACACTCCAGGGTGGCTTGGCGTGAGAGTAAACAACTTGATCAAGGACAAAGTTTTGACCAAGTCAAAGTTTTCCTCCTGAAAACTGAAGCTACCGATGACTTCTCACTAGACGGAACATGGGAAGAATCAGGCAGATCTAATCACTGCCAGTGTGGACATGATTGATTCCAGTACGTTTCAGATGCTGTGCCTAGTGTTCACACCGCAACCTCTCTGACTATCCACAACTGTCCTGTGAGAGAGAAACTGTTACCACTCCCATTTTCCAAATGAAGAACAGCCACTCAACAGTTCAATACTTGCTGGAGGTCCCACAACTGCTAACTGTATTATGTTACTGAGTAAATGCAGGAGAGCATGCAGAGAAATTACATGGTAAAGCGCGGGGAAGAAGGGGCATGACACGCAAAGACTGGGAGTGGCGGGGTGGATGAGGACACAGAGGGGTCACTCACGCTGCTGGAGTCTGGACCCTTCTGGCTCCACAGTCCAGCTCCACCCTGCTCCTCTGTGTGGAGTCCCTCTGTGACTGTGCCTTAAAAACACTTGTCTTCATCTATGCAAGCCCAAGTGTGTCTCCACTGCTTGTAACCCAAGAAAGAGATGGGAAGGTGTCTTCGGAACAGATTCCCCAGGTGGAACCCAGAGTCGCCCACCCTGGGGTTTCCCGTACTTCAGTCCTGCATGAACACCTTCAAGATCGTCACAAATCTGTGTACAGTCAGGCTCTTATTTACTTGGTATTTTGCTTTAAATGGATACACTTTTTACTAAGCCCTGTCCTAAGCAATAATAACCCAAGAAACCATGGATTTGATGTGCTAATTATATATTTTCACATTCATCAATATATAATTATTAAAGTAAAATAATACTCAACTCTGAATCACTTAAAATAACTGCCGTTAGCAGTGGTGTGCACTTGCCACACTTGGAGGAATCCTGGGCTATCTATCCCACAGTACAAAGAAAGAAGATAACAAGAAATCCTCTATTTGGCCTACACTGTAGATTTCTATGTTGACTATTATTGCTGAACAAATCTCCAATGATTACCTGAATGAGGAGCAAGAAAATCACTTTACCTCTGTTGTTCTGTTCTGCTCCTTTTCATTATGAGGACATACAGACCGCTTGCTCTCAGCCTTTGCTGATCCCCTGCTAGTCTTTGGTTCTACAAATGCAATACTATTTAGAAGCTCAGGGTTAGAATCTGTCCATGGTTCCAAGGCTATCCATGGGTTCTTTTTTAAGTTTTGCCTTCAAAGCTGTATCATAATATTGCTGCTTAAATAAGAATGTCTTTGGACAAGTTAAACTCAACTTTAAAGCCAATGTAAGTAACAGACTACAGTGGTCCATGTTGGGGATTGCTTCTAGGACCAGCACGCTTACCCAAATCCACGCATATTCAAGTCCCACAGTCGGCCCGCAGAACCCGTGCGTATGGAAAGTTGGCCCTCTGTATACATAGGTCTCGAATCTTGTGCATTTGCAATCTGCATTTGGTTGAAAAAAATCCACATATAAGTGGAACTGTGCAGTTCAAACTTGTGACGTTCAAGGGTCAACTGTAATTCTTGTACTTATTTAAGGAATGTACTATGATAAGGAGTTGTGTCCCATCTTACAACTCAGGATGATAAGCATCTTCCTTTATGCATCTGCAATGGTTTTAGTACCACAAACTGGAAGGAAGCTTAAAAAGATGCTATGCCCACTGGCCCATTAGTAGCGTAAAAAAAATTTCTGAAACTGTTGAATAGCTCCATTCAAAAGCTGAACTGGTCCTCCTAACTGGTTTCTAGTTATTTTGTTTCCTTTAATAGCCTGTTGCACATGTTTTAATAGTTTAAGCCTTATCAAATTCTTTTCTGGATGTAGCCAAAAATAAACATAATGTCATATATAAATATAAGCATGTTTTATACATTAAGATATCCATGCCAACATATCACAGATAACATATTAAGAAGGGTCATATTTCATTTATGGTAAAACAAGTGCAAATAAAAAAATAAACAAAACTCAGCACACCTCTTTTCTCCCCAGGTGTGGAGTGAGGTGCCCTTCTGCTGGGCTCTGTTAATGTCCCCATGTAGCTGCCAGCCCTGCACATGCCACACGATGTTGTCATTTGCACATGGGTTGTTAGTCTATAATTTTCCACCAGCTGTAACAGGATCAGACACAAAAGTGCTCGGAAGTATTTGCTGAATGAAGAAACTTACAATAAAGCCCCAATACCTGCAAATGCTGCCGTGACGGTAACTTACTTATCACTCTAACTGAAGGCAATCTTTGCATCCTCTCACCCCCCTAGCGACACTTCCATTTTACTTTAAATTATACATATTTGTGTTCTCTTAGACTGCAAGCTCCCTGAGGGCTGGCAGACTCTATTGCTGCTTCTCTGTATTCCTTGCTGGATGAAACTGAATTTTCTATTTACATCTTTAAACCCCAGTATCTTATATTTGACCCAACTTAACAGAAGCTGCAGGTTTCTTTTAATGGAATGACATGTTTATATTAATTGTAACTAAGTACCACTGCTAGAGTGGTACTTAAAATGATCCAGATACACTTCAGGATGAGTGTTTAGAGCAGAGTCAGAAGCCCGCCTCAGGATTCATTCAGGTGCAGGCTGTGGACCTGCTGTCCAAAGCACGTCCAATCCGGGGCCCCACCTCGGGTGAATTTTCTGTTGCTCTGATTTATGCTGATTTGGGCCAACACTTGGCTGTCCTCAGCCTCAAAGCAGGACTGAATCGGGTCACAACCACCAAGGGCACAATGTAGCATTTGTTTACAGTTCTGAATGGATCATCCTTTGTTAATGTAAGTGAAACTCTGTGTCTTGTCTGGAGACAGCAGTGTAGAGTTCCCAAGTTCTACTTGTGATAATCAAAGGTTTCAGTGAAATAAAACTTCATACGGGCTGTAAAACATGAGTTGGTAACAGGAACCCGAATTAATGAACTTGGAAATTCTCACTCTCCTATGGATTAGAACATATTTGTCTTGAAAAATGAATGGGAGAACAATTTGGCATTTCTAGGAATTATTTAGATCTACCTTGAATATAGATGCTTTTCTTTACAAAATGGTATTGTACACACTCTGAGGGTTCAGAAAATACCATTCATGTCCTAATCTCATTTCTGGCTCTTACTAGGCAAGAAAGCTAAGCAACAACTTGGGTCACAGAGGACCAAATAGAAACAAGTTTAAAAAAAAATTTTTTTTTGCCACTATGGACACTAAAACCAGTGTTCGGTCCCTAGGAGTAACATTTCAATACTGCGAAAAAAGAAAAATACGACAGCGACAGAACAACCAAAGTGAGACTAAGCAGCACCTTTGAAGACACTCAATTTGAAGGCACTGCGTAAGGATGAGCTGGGGGCAGGAAGGCCACCATGTGGAGCTGGATGTCTGATTGGGGGCACCTCATGTTGCCTGCTCCCGCTGTAATCAAGGTCCATGCATGGAAAACTGTCTAAACACTGACCAAACACACACACAAACACAGAGGCAAGGTTAAGAGGAAAAATCGTCTTCCTCAAAAAAATATCCAGCCTTATGGAATATTACAAGAAGTCTCGATGCTCAGTTAAAAGTAAAGCATGATCAGTGTTTTAACTGAAGTTAAGGCAACAAGCTCAATTACTTCAGGAAACTAAGAAACCTGTGTTCAGGCTGTCCAGAACCCCAAGTCCAGGTGGGGCCCCTAGCCCAGCACTTCCCTGATGTAGGTTCCTTCTGCTTGGCCTTCTTGCCTGGTAAGACCTATAAATGAAATCAGGAAATGAACGGTAGCTGGAGATTGAAGAAGGAAGCAGGAGAGGGAGAGAAAAGAGTTAAAAAGATGTTGTACTCAGAACTCATAGTAAGGATTCTTACAAACTTAAACATAATACAGGGTGCTTTTTCTTTTCTCTTCCTTTCCTTTCTCTTTCTTGGAGGAATGGAGAAGGGGAAGGCAAGCCCCATGCTCCTATTTCAAGGTTAGAACCCCACAGAGAGAACCCCACTAACTTCAGCCTGTGTTGACCAGAGTTCCACTAAATACCAGGAACACGCCAACCGGACTCAGCAATAAAAGAAACACGATTCAGATTTATCCTGAGGATATTTTCACGACTTCAACTTTCCACTGTGAAAAGTTGGAAAACATAGTTTCTGAGGTAAGAAAAAGAATATCTTTTGAGGCTGGGCACGGTGGCTCGTGCCTGTACTCTCAGCACTTTGAGAAGCCGAGGCCGGTGGATCACTTGAGGCCAGGAATTTGAGAACAGCCTGGCCAGCATAGTGAAACCCCGTCTCTATTAAAAATACAAAAAATTAACCAGGCATGGTAGCACACGCCTGTAGTCTCAGCTGCTCGGGAGGCTGAGGTAAGAGAATTGCTTGAACCCAGGAGGCGGAGGTTGCAGTGAGCCGAGATCGTGTCACTGTACTCCAGCCTTCCGGGAGGCAGAATGAGACACTGTCTAAAAAAAAAAAGAGTATCTGTGAATTTCAGTTAAGTGTTAATTAAGTCTTTCTGTTTGTCCCAAAGCAGAAAGTTTATTTACCTAATCAGCTTCTAATGATCATACTTAGAAACAGAAATTAATAATAGGTATGTTCTTTGTGTATATGTATTTGTGTGTGTGTACAAGCATACAGAGTATCCTTGCCTTGATGTATATCCTCTGAATACAACACTCCCCCTACACCTTCCAGTCTTCTTATATATCATTATATCACTGAATAAAATGGGCTTTTCAAAAAAATGGAAAATTCATGTAACATACAATGAACCACTTCAAGTCCACTTCAGGGGCATTTAGTGCATTTACGATGTTGTGCAATCAGCCCTCTGTCGAGTTTCAAACCTTTTTCATGATCCTAAAAGAACTCCCCATCCCTGTAAGTAATTACTCCCCCTTCCTCCCTCCCCCCAGCCCCTGGCAACCTCTAATCTGCTTTCTGTCTCTATGGATTTGCCTATTCTGGACATTTTATATGAAAAGAATAAAAAAATGGGCTTTCAGGTTACATAAATCATTTGCAATATTATGTGGTAACTACAAATGTAAACAAGGTAAAAATCTGGGATTTGTGGTCTAAACTGAAATTGTAGAGTTAGAATTTCACAGACTAGGAACATTTCATAAAGAATCCTGAGGACTGACACTGGGCTATCATCCTAACATACAAATAAGATCAGTTAAAAAAACGATCCTACAAAAAAGACATTTTAATACCCAAAAAGACAGTATCTCACTTCCAATATGAGGTTATAGGGAACAAGAAGACAATTTCAGAATAAAAGATAGTCCTGTACATGGAATAAATTTAGCTTAATGGAAAACTCACATGACATCACCCTTATTTTCGCCTTTGACAGGTAAGTCCTGTCAAAGAGCAGCACAGGTGTCTGGGGTGCCCTCCTTAGCACACCTGAGCCTGCACTTATGGCCGAGAACTGATTTCCCAAAACGAGATAATTTAGGAAAATAATGGATTTCATCCTGTAAAAGTTCAATCTTTTTGACGACCAAAATCGACAAGATCCAAATCTATTTTAAGCATCAGCAGGAAATGATAGAAGCTTCGCGAGAGAAAGCAACAGCTCTGAGTCAGGTGAGGCCATCTTGCCCAGTGCAGATGGCAGGAGATCAGTGTTGTCTCTGCCCTTTAGTTCTCCTCTGCTGGCTGTGGTCTGGAGAGGTCAGAGGGCAGACAGTTAAGGAAACAAGATTTATAAATCTAAGAACTCCAGCAGGCAGGTTTCTCCCTAACTTGGCCTTTTATGCTGGGGTATGCATTCTGGAGAGTGCATAAAGCCACAGGATAAATGATAAACACAATATACATCCTAGAATATCAGTTTTCCATGCAGTTGAAAAATGTTAAACAAGGCTGGGTGTAGTGGCTCAAGCCTGTAATCCCAGCACTTTGGGAGGTCAAGGCGGGCAGATCACTTCAGGTCAGGAGTTTGAGACCAACCTGGCCAAGATGGTGGAACGCTGTGTCTACTAAAAATACAAAAATTAGCAGGGTGTGGTGGCACACACCTGTAATCCTAGATACTCGGGAGGCTGAGACACAAGAATCGCTTGAACCTGGGAGGCAGAGGCTGCAGTGAGCCGAGATCACTCCACTGCACTCCAGCCTGGGCGACAGAGCAAGACTCTGTCTCAAAAAAAAAAAAAAAAAAAAAAAAAGTTAAACATTTTTACACTTAAGTATAATAATCATGAAACAGAATACTAAATTCAAATAGCTTTTTACAATACAACCAGGGATTTCAGAAACTTAAACATTTTAGGGGTTCTTTATGGACCATTTCAGACTAAGTGCCCAGATGCCCACAGGTTCTCTGCTCACAGTCAGAGCAGCTACTGGGCAGATTCCAGGGAGCACTGTCCTAGTCCTAGTCTAACTGATTCTAACCCAGGAAAGGCTACAGAATTAGAAGAAAGAGACAAGGAACATTGCTAAGCTGATCCTAAAATTCATATGGAAACACACATATCATTACACCATTGAATAAAATGGACCCAATATACCAAAAGGGACCCAAAATACCAAAACAATTTTGAAAAAAAGAACAAAGTAGGAGAGTTCACACTTCCTGATTTTAAAGCTTACAACAGAGCTACGGAAATCAAGACAGTGTGGTACAGACATAAGGACAGACATACAGACCAATGGAATAGAGAATCCAGAAATAAACCTGCTTATTTATGGTCCATTGATTTTCAACAAGTGTGCCAAATCCATTCAATGGGGGAAATAATTGTTTTTTCAACAAACGGTTCTGGGAAAACTGGATATTCACATGCAAATAAAGGAAGTTGGACCCTTACCTCACACCCTATATAAAAACTAACATGAAATGGAACAAAGACCAAAATGTAAGAGAACTCATATTAAAAAACTCTTAGAAGAATGTGTAAGAGTAAGTCTGGATTCAACAATGGTTTCATAGCTATGACACCATAAGCATAGGAGACAGAAAACAAGATAAACTGGTCTCCCTCTAAATTAAAAACGTGTGCTGCAAATGATACCATCAGGACAGTGAAAAAGACAACCCACAGTATGAGAAAAATATCTGCAAAACATATATATGATAAAGGCTTGGTTCTCGGAGTACATAAAGACTTTGCTGTGACAGCTGTGATAGCCACATCTGACCACGCCCTCTGGGCCACCTCCTATTCTCACTGATCCTTGGTCAGTTCCCTCTTCATTCTTCATGCTTGTCACTTATTGTTCCCCCTCAATTCTCTAGAGGCCTCCTCTCTTGGACTACCAGAAAAACCAAAGCCATGAGGTCCTACCTTCCCCAACTTCCTTCTTAAATTTCCCTTCCTGCCCCAGAAGTTTCTGATAATCCCCTCTGCTGAAGATAACATTGAACATTTTGGTTTTCAGCAGATCTGGTTTTGACAGCTTTACCATTCACCTACAAAAACTGAACAGGCTAACTACACAGTGAGAATATCTGAAATACAACAAAACTGGTTCATTCAACTAAATGAAATGCCAACATGAAAGTTCAGTGAAACCCGAATGATGGAATTGGAGTGACACCCTGGCTAGGAGGTGGAGTGGTGACTAACCTGCACAGTTCCGCCTGCATGCTGTGTTCTGTTGCCCTCACCGATGAGCGTGTGCACCCCAAATAGGCTGGGCAAAAGCTGGGAGCGTGCACTCTACGATAAGGACTAGGAAAGCTACCTTTTGGCCAAGTCTCAAATCTTAAACCCATGATCTTGGCCTTTCAAAACTGTTCTAGCCAGTTAAGTGGCTAAAATCATAGCAGGAACTTCTAAGACACAGAAAGATAGCAATGCCCGGATTCCATTATCAGTATATGTCTCCCACTTTTAATGCTATGCCTTCTTTACATTTTTTTAATAAGTAATACATTCATCAATACACACACACACACACACACACACACACACACACACACACACACACAGTGAAAACCCTCTTATCCTATCCGTCTGCCAAAAGTATCACTTTCAGTTTCTTCCGTATCTCTTGAGTTTCATCCTGGAACCAAAACAAATTTATTCTTAGCCCAACTTCCCCTTGTGTAGTGACGAAGATGGCGCAAGACGCCACTGCTACGTCTTGCCTTCCACTTAACTGCTCTCTGCTGCTCTCCTTTCATCAGTCATAAAGGGATGCTACTTACACCCTTTTGACATACACCCTTTTCCAGGAATTTTCTCACCACAGTGCGACAACCACCCCCAACACATACCCCAGCAGGCTGAATCATCCCATCTTCCCAACTGCATCCCAGGACCACCAATTAGTTCATTAAACTTCAGCTAACACATTGCTTCTCCTGGGAGGCCTTGCTGGGCCCCACAGGGCCTGCTCCCTCCTCCTGAAGCCAGCACAGACACGCACCCACAGCACCTATAACACGACCAGTTCTTAGCACTAAGCACAGAGCCAACCACCAAGTGGGTGATTTCTAAATATTAGTGAGTGAGTGAAATACAGCTTTAGGTGGACATAGGGCAGAAAGTCAAAACTAAATTCGTTCTCTTCTGTGTTAGGTATCATGTTGTCCTTCCATTTGAAATGAACTCAGAAATTTTTTCGTCTTAATTTTAACCTTGTTTGGCACAACAAAGGACACAGGGTTACCAACACTTAAATTAGCAACAGCACATACGCTGAATCAAAAGCAAAGAATGAGGAAGGAAATCTTTGCAGAGGTTTATTAAAATCAGGAACATGCGTGCATAGGTTTTTTTCACTACATTGTAAACATCACCTCAATTGTACACATCAAGAAATATTTCTTGATGCTTTCCTACTGTTTCCCTGTAGACAAATGTCTACACTAAAACAGAGCCAGTTTTCAGATGAATACCTCTCTCTCCTACCCCGCAAGAACTTCATGCTATATTACGAATAAAAAGAATATATCTAATTTTGTACTAAATCCTAAGAATTACTCATTAAGAATCTTTACCAATAGTAAGTTTACGTTTAGCACGAAAATACTCTTGCCAGCTATGTCTAAAATGCAGCTTGAACATGAATCTCTCGGGATGTGCGAGCTCCTAAAATCAAGTGGAAAGTCAGTCCTGGAGTCTGTTTCTTCAACAGGAGCTCTGGGGCTGTGCCACGGAACAAGTGGGCACTGTGCCTAGTGAGACAATATAAGGCTCAGATAAGTTAATTTCATCCATAACCACAAACCCTAAAAGTACAGCCTTACCTTCGTGACCCAGAATCTGCATCTCTTGTTTTTCTAGATGACACCATAAGATCAACTAACCTGGTTTCAGCTGCACTGCACTCTACACCACTGTAAAAAGCTGAGAGCAGAAAGTACCGTGTAGATAGATCCCTGTGATAAAGAAACCTGCAAGAGCAGGCTCAGTGCATGCTCAGAGAGGGGTGAGCCCAGAACCGTGAGTCAGAAAACCCAAGTGCTGGTCCGGTATCTGGTCTCTGTCACCAGCTCCTTCTTGGACCTCAGACAAGTTGGAGAACCTCTCTGCTTCAGTTTCCACCACTGTCAAAGTAGGACTAATCATACTTGTTTACTCCCTCACAGGAAAGAGGGCGACGGTTAATGAACCCTTTTGCGAGGAGCTTTGAAGATGAAAAAGGTTCCAGGGTGCTAATGACAAACAATAACAGCCTCTCTATTCTCATTTGGGTATCTATCATGCTGTGGGGGAGAGGGTACCGAATTACTCCGAGTAAACTGGTCTTCTAGGATTCTTGTTCTTAGGGCTAAACTATTTTGAAAAACCCTAGAAGAGATGAATGACGGCAATGCTTGGAATACCGGATAATACAAAAGAAATCAAACATTGGCGGCTGATGCTTTAACTTCACTGCTCTGAACTGCTCGGCCGGGGTTCTGCAGCACTGCTTGCTGGCATAAATATTTACATCGGCAGCGTGTCTTAGTTACTATGGATGCCATAGCTAAGGCTATTAGCTTGGCTGATAAGTCCCCATTTCCTGCCAAAGAACTCTTTACCAAACATGCTTCTTAAACTTTGCTTTATTTTTAATAAACATTTAAACGTCAAGTAGTGTTCAAAATCGTTTTAGGGGTTCCAAGTTTAGTTTACATTTCACTTAAAGGCTCTCCTCCTTTTTACAAATAAAGGGTGAAAAGGCTCAAATAAGCAAATATCTCAGCCCATATGTTACACTATACAAGGCTATAAGACTGAACTGGTTTTTGTAAGTTGATGTTTGGTTTTACATAAACACATGTGTGCATATACACGCACGGCCCACCAAAAGATATTTTTCCAATCTATGTAGGCAGTATAATTTATGTTCATTTAATTGGATAATAATTCCAACTCACACAAAAATGTGAAAATTCAAGATTAATATTTGGAAAGTTAACATTTACATGATGCATAAGATTTAGAAGTAAAAAAATGCAGAATTCATATCACTGATATTAGACTATTTGAATGAGAAAAGTCAGTCCCCAGAAGTTTACATGTCTTCAAAAGGCCAGTTTCAATACCTGATAGCCTCAGCCAGGATTTAAATGAGAAAATAAGAATGGGGTTCTTAAGGGAAGGAAGTCGGGAAGAGAGGAAGAATAAGTAAAAAAATTTCCCAAAATCACAACTTTAACTTTGGCTTAAATTTAAATGTTGTTTAAGAGTAAGTCATAAAAACACTTATCAACATAACATCATTTGTGACTGTGTAAAAAGAAAAAGTATCTGAATTGATTAGATTCTTTTAAAAAACCCTACCCATTGGATAGTCATTTAAGTTTTCTCCTGGCAGAGCATTTCTCTTAACTAAGAATAATATAAAAGGAGAAATGTGTTCATTCTCGTTTGTGTTTTTCTCTTTGGGGGATTAGATTGGAACGCCAATCACAGAATTCTTCCAACTCCCTCTAAAATAAGTAATTTAATCAGATGCATTTTTAATGTGACTTATTTGGAGATTCAGGAAAGTAAGGTGACTTAATCAAGAAGCTCAGTAACTAGTGACACTATTAGGCCTTAACCCTGGCTCTGATAGTGCCAGATTCCTGTATGATTTGATGTAATAATTTGGCAAGGGATGTGTGTGTGTGGGGGGGGGGGCGGGGGGGGTGGTGGTGGGGGTCACTACATTAATAAGACCTCAACGTTTTCAACATCTAGTAAAATACTCTTAAAAGCATCAATGATGTTCTCTAAAGGGAAACATCTCCTCAGGACCAGGTCCAAGAATTGAGAAACAAAATTCCACATTTCCAGCAGCTTGGTGAAGCATAAGTGACCTCTGTTCTAAAATCAGACAACATGGTTTCACTCTGGCCCGGTCATCACACCTGTAAAATTAGCCTGGAGCACCTATGCACAGGCTGCGGGGGCTGAGTGTCTGTGACAGCTCCACCTTCCACTTGCCGCCGCCTCCTAGATGCCTAGTCTGAAAGTTTGAGCCAAATTCACAGAAAAACATGCGAGACCACATTAAGCATTTACGTAACGTATGTATACACAGTACAATACAGGATAATATGACGTAACACCAACTCAGAGCCTTATGAACCGAGGGCGCTACCAAGATCCTAAAAACGTATAAAAGGTTTTTGTTACTAAAACTGCTCTCATGTCAATTTTTTAAAGAAATGAAACAAAAAATGCTATATACTCTGTGAATAAATACATATTTATATTATTTATGTGGATAAATACACACACACACACACACACACACACACACACACACACACACACACACCCCACAGGGAGAAAATGGTCTGGAATGACACACAGCAAACTCCAGGCAGCAGTCACTTTGAGATGTGGGGATGGTAGACCAATCTCAGGGGATAAGGTTAGGGAAAATTTCAGTTTTATTTGCAATGAAGAAAAAATGTAAATGGGGCTGTATTCACATATTAATTGATTGCTTGAAAATGGCTTTTAAAAAAAGATTTGAAAAACAGAAGAAAACTGACCAAGGCAGGAGGAAGGCTCAGGGTTAGGTGGGCTCCGGATGCTCTCAGCTCTCATGGTCCCAGAGACCAGTTTAGATGATTCTGCTGACTACTTAATTTTTTTTTTTTTTTTTTTTAGAGAAAAGAGGGAAAAAACCAAGGAGGCTTGGTAAAAACAGGGTCAGGGTCACATCCAGCCCATTCGAGAAAAATTTCCAAGTCCAAGTGTTTTTCATTTTTTTGGTGTCAAGACCTATTTACATTCTTAGAAAGTATGGATAACCCTAAAGAGCTCTGATTATGGGGGTTATATCCATTGATACTGACCATACTTGAAAATTTTAAAAATATTTACTTATTCATTTAAATTAGCAATAGGTTCACTTCATGTTAAGTAATATTTTATGAAAATAACCTTATTTTCAAAAAGAAACCAGCGAGAAAACGGCCCTGTTGTACATTTTTGCATGTATCTTCAATACTCAACAGAAGACAGGCGGATCTGCCGACGTGCTTCTGTGTTCAACTTGCTGTGATATGCTATTCTGGTTCAAGTATATGTAAAGAAACACCCCAGGCTCAGACAGACATGTCTGGTGGGAAAAGGGAGGTTTCAATGCTTCTCAAAAAATTGCCGATGTTCTTCTTTGCCTACGCTAAAATTCAACAAGTGATAGTTCCTTAAAGATTAGTTGCAATGAGGAATCTGAAACCATGTTGATGAACCTGTCAGTTACATGAACACCCGGCAGTGTGTCTTACACTCTGGTGGCTCTTCACCCACGCTTGTTTGTAGCATCGTTCGTTGGTCACTGAGAACACACTGCTGCATGTGGTGTGTGACCTTCCACCGTATACATCAAGAAACCCCACTTGCTAATGTCACCACCCCTCTCAGCAGAAGAGTCTGTGGCACTGGGAGCTGCCACATTTACACTGGCAGATAAAAGTTCTCCAAAGTTCAAATTTTTCTTGAAAGCTCAAATCTTATCATGGGCCAAAAACAGTGTCGCAGTTGTTTTCCCCTGAATTGATAAGCTCACTTCATAGATTTTCTAGAAAATATCAGCCAAATATTTAAGTCTTAATATCCACAGTTTGTCTGCTTTTTGTTCTGTCAAGTAAAAATGATTTTACATTACTATTCCCATAATTTAAAGTTCCTGGAAAAAGTGGCTATTTTGGCTCATAACTCACACATCACATGGGCGCTTTTCTTCAAGATGGCCATCACACTCCAGCATGCTAGAAGGGCTTTATGTGAACTCTGCATTTCGTCACGCAAAATTAAAAAGGAGGCTGGGTGCGGTGGCTCACGCCTCTAATCCCAGCACTCTGGGAGGCCAAAGCAGGAGGATCATTTGAGCCCAGGAGTTTGAGACCAGCCTGAGCAACCCAGTGAGACCCCAGCTCCACCAAAACAACAACAACAAAAAACCACGCTGGGTGTGGTGGTGCTTGCCTGTAGTCCCAGCTACACAGG
Organism: Pan paniscus; assembly: GCF_029289425.2. Lineage (NCBI taxonomy): Eukaryota > Metazoa > Chordata > Mammalia > Primates > Hominidae > Pan > Pan paniscus. The sequence continues at coordinate 102,973,939 of NC_073264.2, read as the reverse complement.
ATGCTGAGGTGGGAGGAATGCTTGAGCTGGGGAGGTTGAGGCTGCAGTGAGCTGTGATTGCGCCATTGCACTCCAGCCTGAGCAACCAAAAAACCAAACAAAAACAAACCCAAACAAAAACAAAACTAAAAACAAACCCAAACAAAAACAAAACTAAAAACAAACCCAAACAAAAACAAAATTAAAAAGGTATACAAAAGAGTTGAGACTTAAAAAGCCAGTAACTTCATGCTTTATCAAGGACATTCTTGGGTCAGACTGGTGTGCTGCTAGCTGAACACCGCTGTCCTGCTTGATGAAAGAAAGGCGCCACGTTCCTCGCCATTGCCTTTGCACCACCAGGGCAAACGTCCACACAGCGAAAGAGGTAAATTAGATCTTGGTAATCTTATGAGGCAGTGACGGCCTTGCAAACCCCCTGGAAAGCAGCTCTGTGACCCCAGGGGCCACAGGCTGCCCAGGGTGAACACTGCTCCATGCAAAGGCTTCAGAGTTCCAAGAGAGCGATTATCAAATGCTACCCCCCTTTGAGAAGTCTGACCAATTACACAAAGCTGGGAAAAAAACCAAAACCGGCAACCCATTCCTAATTATACATGTACAGAAACTGTCTACAAATGTAAACACACATATACAGACACCCTCACCACCCACCTCTTCCTTGAAGCCCACCAAGAATAAGAACCAGCAACTCAGGAAGAAGGGGAGGTGGTACTTTAGGGCTTGAGGGTTCTTCAGGACTTGTTCCCTAGAGTGAAACATTACTGTTTTCTTAAGTTATAAGTTAAAATACCATAATTAGAACACATTGCTCATGAGTAACACAACCAGCAGACAAAAATCCATGTGTATTACAACGAGGTCACATACATCGATGACAAAGAAACTGAAAAAACCTAATCACTGTTAACAGCTCAAATTCTACTGAAAACACCAAAATATCAACATTTAAAAACAATAAGATATAAGATTATAGTTGGGACTCCACTTATTCCAAATATTATTTAATTAAAGCAACATCTGCATTTAAAAACAACTAAAGGGAAATGACACGGAAAGCCACCCTATTTGAGATTAACCACAGATATCGCTCACTTTTTTTTTTTTTTTTTTTTGAGACAGAGTCTCACTCTGCTGCCCAGGCTGGTGTGCAGTGGCGTGATCTCGGCTCACTGCAACCTCCGTCTCCAGGTTTAAGTGATTCTCCTGCCTCAACCTCCCGAGTAGCTGGGATTACAGGCACTCGCCACCACGCTGGCTAATTTTTGTATTTTTAGTAGAGATGGGGTTTCGCCATGTTGGCCAGGCTGGTCTTGAACTCCTGACCTCAGGTGATCTGCCCACCTTGGCCTCCCAAAGTGCTGGTATTACAGGTGTGAGGCACTGCGCCTGTAATACTAACTTTTAAAGATGAAATTTCTTATGAATGTGATACTAAAACTCTTTTCTTCAAAAGAGTTAAAGATGAGGAGGGGAGATGTATATAAATGCCAATTTCTTATTTTACTCTAGACTTCACGGACTGGAGCACGGGAACAGAAAGACTGAATAGGGAGCATTAAGTATACTCTGAACTGAGGCCGTGGACATGTGCTTAGGACCATCTTAGCAGGTAACTATACACAATCTATAAGCAGAGCATAGTGCAAACTCCAGGGGTACTGATGATACTAATTTCTTCCAAATGGTGAAATGCCAAGCAAACTGCAAGAGATGAAAAGGCTGGGTAAAAGAGAGAGAGAGAGACAGATGAGCTTTGAGATGAACAAATACAGATAATACAGCTGGAGAAAAAGAAAACAGATTATGGCTAAGTGGCGGGGCCCTAGAGTACCATACGTGACCTACGAAAGAGACAACCACAGACACCATGAGCACTGAGTCTCACGACACTCCAGGCGCCATTTTAAGCTCTTTACGTGCATTCACTTAACTTTCAAAAAACCCCAAAGAGGTAGGTTGTATTATTATTCCCATTTCACGTTCCATTTCTAGAAACAGAGAGTGAGTCACACGCCCTAGACAGTTCAGCTTGCCTGGGGTGGGCGGGGTGGGGGATGGGGGGTGATCTGACCCTGGCGTGTGGCTCCAGGTCCTACCCTCAGCCACCAAACCCCCTGCCTCTTAAAGTGTGGAGGAAACTTTGGTTTTATCTTATCTTCTAGTGTGCCTTAAAGGCAGTTACACTCCAAAAGACCAATAAAAATGCCAATGAACATCAAAAACGGTTATGCACCCCAAAAATGCTGTTTGGTCAGATGGTGTGGCCGTCTGTGCAGCTACTGTGAGTTACAACCAGAGGACAAACACTGGCTGGCAAAGACTCAAATATGAAAGGCCACTGCTCATGGCTTAGGAAACAGTAGCTAAGTTATTACATTTTCTTTGTACATTTTTTCCAAAGCAGAACCTTTTTAAAGATATTTCCTTCACCAGAGAATATTGAAATGATAAGAGAGCGAAACAGCCTATTTTTTAAAAATATATTTCTCATCCTGGGGCAGTGGCTCATGCCTGTAATCCCAGCACTTTGGGAGGCCGAGGCGGGTGGAACACGAGATCAGGAGATCGAGACAATCCTGGTCAACATGGTGAAACCCTATCTCTATTAAAATACAAAATATTAGCTGGGTGTGGCGGTGGGTGCCTGTAGTCCCAGCTACTTGAGAGGCTGAGGCAGTGGAATCGCTTGAACCCAGGAGGCGGAGGCTGCAGTGAGCTGAGATTGCTCCACTGCACTCCAGCCTGGCAACAGAGCAAGACTCCATCTCAAAAAAAAAATATATATATATATATAATATTATATATATAAATATATAATATTATATATATAATATATAATTATATATATAATATATATATTTATTTCTCTCAAACAAAAAGTTAAAATCTCCATAGAATTTCAATGAATAATTGTATATTGTATATCCCCTCAGCTAGATTCAACAACTGTTCATGCTTTGACATATTTGCTTTTTACCCACTTTTCTCTTTACCATTTAAAGTTGCAGAAATCACGATCCTTCACTTATTAATACTTCATTCTGCATTCCCTAAGAATAAGAAAAGTCCCTTACAAAATTTGGACACCTTTTTACACCTAGAAAGTTTGCAGTAATTCCACACATCCAACATCATTCTGCACTTCACTTTCTCCAGCTGCCTTCAAAATGTCTCTAATAGGTTTGATTTCACACTTTTTAGAACAAGGATCTGATCTAGATTCACTCACTGTACCTGTTATATCTCTTTAGTCTTTTTTCTTTTTGAAACTAGAAGAGTTTTTGATTTATGTGTAATTCAAGGGCCTCAAATAAAGCCAGACTTCTACCTGCTGTGGGAGTACTGGTTTCCCCCATGCATTTTAGCCAGTGTCTTTCCAAGATGTCAGTGAGAGAAATGATTTACACCACGTTTCGAAGTTCTCCACTTGGCAGTCCTATTTCCAGTGTGACAGGGAGCGGAAACAGCACCTGAGCAAGGCCTAGAGTGGAGTGGGCACCTGTGTCGCTCTTTCGACCAGCCACCTTGTGTAAAGTCTGTCATCTTTTTGGTAGTCTTACTCCTGCACTTGGGTATAACGTCTGCTCAGCAGGTTTTTGCCTTGCAGCAAAAGCCATCTCCTATATGTTTTTCATTGAAATACGTTAACTACAGCGTATAGAGGTCTAGTACAGCTTCTCATGAGCTTCTCATTCCACTGATGAGGTATTTAGCTAAGAAATACATCAGACAGGCCGGGTGTGGTGGCTCATGCCTATAATCCCAGCACTTTGGGAGGCCAAGGCGGGCGGATCACTTGAGGTCAGGAGTTCGAGAGCAGCCTGGCCATCACGGTGAAACCCTGTCTGTACTGAAAATACAAAAAATAGCCGGGCGTGGTGGCGTGCACCTGTAATACCAGCTACTCGGGAGGCTGACGCAGGAGAATCACTTGAACCTGGGAGGCAGAGGTTGCAGTGAGCCGAGATCACGCCACGGCACCCCAGCCTGGGTGACAAAGCGAGACTCCAACTCAAAAAAGAAATATAGTAGATAGCTATTTCCTGAGTGATCACTCAGAGATAACTTTTAATTTTTAATCCACTGACACTAACTGATGCCTCTACTCTAGGAATAATGCTCAGTGTCACCAGAGAACAAGTTCAACAGGACTGTCCTCAGGATACTCCTGATTTTGTGGAGGAGATAAGTCAACAATTACTAGCTGGCAGATTTGGTAAGTGAACTGGGACAGCAGGTAAGATTATCAACTTTCTCCCTGCACACCAAGAACATACGCATGTAAACCTTTAACAAACTCCTATTCAACCCTGAAATGAGTTTTGAACTCCAGACACTCAAATACATTACCACTGTACAGAAAACAGTAAAAATCAAAAAGTACCTATGAGGTGGGAGCTTCCACCAGCATCTCTCAACACTCTGATGTCTGCAGAGCAAAGAACATGAGCTTTGCTATCAGACTGATTGAGGCTCAAATCTTGTTTCACTACATTCTCTGTGGCCCTGGGCAAGAGGCTCCCTTTTTTCTCCCGGGGGGACAAAAAAGGCAGGGGCGGTAGTGAGTGGGGGAGGATTATAATGCCTCACAGTGTTGGGCAGATTCAGAGAGAGAACAGAGGTACAGGGTTTCAGCTGTGACCTAGCACACTGAAGGCACTCAACGCACGCTGCTTCTCCTCTGGGACAGCCACCAGCAGCAGCTTCGGGACCTCGTACTTGGTGCTGCCAACAGCCCTGGACTGGGCCCTCTAGGCTGGGTGACCTTGGGGAGGAGAAATACTAGGATTGTCCTGCTCACCTGCCAGGCAGGAGTGCTGTGAGGAAGAAGTACATGAGTGTTCACAACAGCTTGTCACAATTGGCAAAGCGCTGTAGGATCCAAAAAGAACCACCTCGCAATTTTATTTGACATGTGGAACCAAAAGTTAGGATGTATCCCAAACCACTTTGTCTTTGTGTTTCTGTCTATTCTTTTCCTGGGTTTAAAAACACACACCCTATTCTTGACTAATAACCTTACCTCTATTTTTCTTTCATTCCTCTACACAACATACTTTAATGAGAAAATTTTAGAAGATAGCTTTTGCTGCAAGGCAAAATCTCCTGAGCAGACATTAGACCCAAGCTGGATGGTAAGCTTTTGTTTTTGCCTCTGAGATTGAGAGCGTATGGATGAGGGAGGTGGATGAGAGTGTGTTTATGAGCATAAATGTGTGTGTTTAAGGAACAAAAAGGTGTACAGACTTTACACAAACATACCCACCCCTGTTTCCTCAGAGAGTTATCTGTTACTTTGGTTACCTTCCACACCACCAGGAATACAAAAGAAACAACTTCACACCTAGGATACAGGATTGGATGCAGGATAGGATACGGGTAAGGTTAAGGCTGTAGTTCTATAACGTCACTTTGCAGAGAGCTACAGTTACATAGGAAAGAGATGTTTGTGAAGTAAAAATCTTGAGCTGAGGCACTGTTCAGAGGATCACTGGTTTAATTATTTGAAGAACTGTTTAGTCATCATTCAAACATTTTTCCTTCCTAATTTTAGGGAATAAAGATAACAGGGGGCACCCATTCTCACTAGTACTTACTGACTTCACACCATGCAGGTGTGTTACTAATTTAGCAACCCATGTGCATTATGTATAGCTATTGTTGTTATTATTAATATAGGTTAAGTCACCAGATTTAGCGCAGCAGGAAATGAAAGCCATGGGTTTGAGTTCTGTGCTTGCTTCTTGCATGTTTTTTAATGAATTTTTATTGGAAAGGTGAAGACCTTCAACAAATTGGTGACTCAGGAAGTACTTGTGAGAAAATAAACTTTTCCATTAGACCTCCACTTCCCAAGAAAAAATGGGTTTACATCAAAAGAATGGTTTGTTCTCCAACATCCCACCAGGCTGGAGCTACTCCTGAGTCTTTCAAGGACAGACTCATCCACCGGATAAGTTTGCTAATGACTAGAACAAGATGAGAGCAGTTAATAACATTCTTGAAGCCCAGAATAAGGGCCAGCTGGAAAAGGCTCAAAACTGTGTGCTTCCTCTCTGGCCATTACCATCTTTCCGGCTTGGCTGTCACTGCCTTAAACCTGGCTCCTGAAGTGAGCATGCGCTGCAGGGTGGGAAGCGGGCCCACCCACCACGCCTCACAGCATCACGGCTGGCCCAGCTTCCCAGCACAGGGAGGAGGCACTAGACTGAAGGCCTGCAGGAAACATGCTTTCCTATCCTTAACAGGCAATTCCGAAAGTCAAAGAACAGTCTAGAACAGAGTTGGTGAACTATGGTCCATGGGCCAAATCCAGCCTGTCACCTGTTTGTCAATAAAGCTTTATTGGACCACAGTTATGCCTATTCATTTACTGTCTATGGCTGCTCTCACCCACAAAGCCAAAGCTACTTACAATCTGGTCCTTTTCCAAAAAAGTCGAACAATTCCAGTCTAGGACTGTGCTGTCCAATATCCTAGCCACAAGACAGGTGTGTCCACTCAAATTTACAATAACTACAGTTAAAAATTCACTTTCTCAGCTGTATATGTTAAGTGCTCAGCAGTCGCAGGTGACCAGGGGCTGCTGCAGAGGACAGCACAGAACATTTCCACCACAGCAGACAGTTCTCCTGGACACAGCTGAGAGTAAGGATTTATGTCACCAAGCTACATTCACAGCCATCAAGTTCCAGGTGACTGTCCTTCTACAGACAGAAGGGCTTACACTAACTCTCAAAAATATGTCCCTTTCACACTCAAACTTATTAGGATGTGCAAATTCACCATTTTAATCGCAAAGTCCAGACTACTTGGTAGACAATAATGGTCAAAGCGATCGTGACAACAAATCAGGTGATCATTTTCCTTACTTACTTACTTGGTCCCCACCCTGATGGATGGTAAACTGGGAAAGCTGGGCCATAGCCCCTGCTCATATCCACATTAGAACCCTGCCTGGCATGTGGTATGGATCAATAAATATTTGTAAAATGATTAATAAATGAGCCCAAGGTACAAAACTGTTATACAAAAAGAGGCTATCGAGCCAAATAAATGGTAAGGCATTGGGGAAAATACCACTATTGTAATCCTGTAGCAAAATGTTCTTCAAGCAGCCAACATTCCTATTTTAAAATGATTTTTAAAAAAAGATCCAAAACAAAACAACACAACAGTCTGGGTTTGGATTCTGGCTCCACCACTTCCAGGCTGTGTGACCTTGGGTAAGTTATTTCTCCTTCAGTGGGAAAGACCCCTCCTTCCTAAATAAACGGGAAGGACAGCGCATCCCCACCCCATCCGAGTGAGCAGGGTAGCCCAGGGCGCAGCCCTCCTTGGTTCCTTCTGCTCCCGACACCAGCCCCTGCTCTCCCGGGCACCCTGCCGGTGTGTTCTTGCTCTAGCCCTCTCGTGGCAGAGCTCCTATGCTGGGTCTCTCCATTCGCTCCTTTGGGACAGGGGCTGCAACTTAATCACTGTAATGACGCTCAGCACTTGGCACACCGGAGCTGCTCAATGGATGTTAAGCTAAGACTCTAAGGCCCAATAAATAAATCAAATTTTGCTAAATCTCACATTAACATGCTCGCTCCAGAAAGTCTTTATGAGTAAATCAAGCGTTCTTCAAATTTTGAAGTTAGAAATTAGCCCCACTGTTTGAGTCAGAAGTTAGTCTTAGGTCTCCAAAGTTATCCCTTCTTAAAAACTCAAGTCTCTTTCAGGCTAATACACTTCACTACTTTTTCCCTCCACAATTATACAGCAAGCAACCAACTACCCAACCAACAGCAACAAATCCAAACTGGCCATAATAAGGTCTTGGAATTAAAAAAAAAAAAAATCAGTGTGGTTCAAGACACAACATGAAATGATTCTATTTCAGAATAAGTTCATAATTCAAAAACTGAGTAGTACATTAGGCATGTAATAAAAACCAGAAAACACAAACCAAAAAGATTTATGTTATTTATAAGTGGATACCTTAAAAGTATAAAAATTTACATTTTATATGCAGTCAATTTATCTTACTGCTAACTAGTTCGTTTTTAAGAACTAACTTGGCCAGGTACAGTGGCTCTTACCTGTAATCTTAGCACTTTGGGAGGCGGAGGTGGGAGGATCGCTTGAGCCCAGGAGTTCAAGACCAACCAGGGCAACATGGCAAAACCCCTTCTCTACAAAAAATATTAAAAAATTAGCTGGGCATGGTGGTGCGTGCCTGAAGTCTCAGCTACTCAAGAAACTGAGGTGGGAGAATCACCTGAGCTCGGGAGGTGGAGGCTGCAGTGAGCTGTGATCATACCACTGTACTCCAGCCTAGGTGACAGAGTGAGACCCTGTCTCCCAAAAAACAAACAAAAGCTATCTAACTTAAATCCAAACAATTACATTTTGTTCTTGCCCATTTGGTTCTTGCAGCTAAAATACCTGAATGTTACCTGTAGGCAACCTTTGCTTTTTACTGGATGCACTACAAAAACAATAAATTCACAGCCTGTCCTAGAATTTGGTCATTGAATGCTGATTTCCACCTTCATGAAAGATGGTTTGGAGAGAAAAGCACCACCCATTTTATTCCAGTAGATTGAGTCTGCATGTGCCTGGGTACACCCTGGGATCTGAAAAGTCTGGTCTGGCGTTTTAGTCATAGAGATTATTAGTCACCTAGAAATCTTGCTCCCACCCTTCCTTAAAAGAGATTCTGAGAAACAGTTTTGTTGGGGCACAGCTCTTATACTATAAATTCTAAAGTGATCTGATGAAGCTTAAAATCATTTTTCTATTTCACCCAATTATGACCAAAAAAAAATTCATATATCTTAAAATACCAAGAATAAGTAGGCTACTACCCTGATGCCTGTAGTTCAATATAACCGCTATTAATTACTAGAGTAGTTGTGCTTTTAGGCTAAGTTTTGAAACCAAAATATGCATAAAAAGAAGCAAACTAATTATTAAAACAGTGATCTCTATATACCTTGAAAACTTGTTGCCATTTAAAATTTTAAAAGCCAACTGGCAACACAGAGCCTATTTAAATGCAAAATATTTCCTAATATTCCACGAAAACGCTAACATTTCAAAAATGATGACCCACGATAGATTTCAATATTTCAAAGTGGAGCATATTTCTCTCTCAGGCTCCACGGCAAGAATGAAAACAATCCTTTTAAAGGAAGTTCTTTTCCAATCAATTGTGCATATTTTCTGACTGCAATTCATCTTTAATTCTGAGATGTGTCCTCGACAAAACCTTTGCAGCATTAAGCCACACAAATGTAACAGAAACTCTGCGTACGAACAACTTGGCCAGGCGCGACGGGCCCGCCTCTCCTTCCTACCCCCACCCAATACCTTCCCTGGGCAGTGACTTCACATCCTTTGACATCAGCACAGCTTTGAAAGGGGGATGGGAGAGCGAGCAGAAAGCAGAAAAACCAGCTTTGAACTATGCATGCAAGGCCTCTTTCAAGCCTCAAATTCTGTAAGTAGTTCGTAAAATGCCAAACTGCAGTGACACACCCAACCTCCTCTGGTTAAGTCTGCAGCGAAATGGGGTGAATTCTGCTAGAAAGGACTTCCTGCTTTTCTTATCTGAAGCACAATAGCCATTTATTAACTACCCACGGAAGGTTCCGATTCAGTGAAACACACAATAACTTACCTCGAATATGGAGAAGGGCCACGGGCTGGAAAGGCCCATTGGAGTTGGCCGCATCCACCACCATCCTGCTGCCCGCTTTATTACATGTCAACATCTAGACTTCAGCGGGAAAGGCAATGGGCTCCTTAAGGCAAGAAACCAGCCTCCATTTTAGTTTAAAAAAAAAAGACAAACTGAAGCTCTCTGCAGCTGGAGGGAACTGGCTGGTTCGTGATGTCAGCAGGCATGAAGCTCGCTGATTGGCCGGAAGCTGCAACTTAAAATGACACTAAAAAAACTGCAAACGGAAAGAGCGTTCTGTTTGGCTGTCAGTGTGCGTTAAAAGCTTGGACATTTTCCGGCTTTTTGCAGCCTTCGTTTCTCAGTAACTTTTAGGCAAAGATCCCATCTCTTAGGGGAAAGTACTGGAGGCCACAACCCTGGCCAGACTAAACAAATGATTTCGAGGGAGCCACCAAAAAAAAAAAAAAAAAAAAAAAAAGTGTGTGTATATGTCTGTGTGAACTTTAGCATTTCCCAGTGAGGGATCCCAAATTCATTTTATACCCACCTGTGCAACTTCGACTTGCTAGTTCTAATTAATATCTGCATCTTAGGTAGGATTCTGGCAACCCAGTGTTGTTTTTTTTTTTTTTTTTAACAAATGGTTAATCAAATATTACACAATTCTAATCCATTAGTTTGGACTCTTATTCAACTTCCCTTACCAATAGGACAAGTTATTAACTTATGATCCCAAACACTTTTTTTCTTGAGATCTATTTTTTCCCTGAAAAAATTAAGCTTAAAAACTTACGTAGAAAATGAAAGCCGCTTTATAAATTCGATAGCTAGAAAGTGACACAAATTGAAATATTTATATCACCTGGCCATGGGAGTAAGAAAGCAAAAAAATGAAATGGAGTGTGTTTATTTTTGTATTGCAAATATGCTGACATATTAAATACCTTTTAAGTTTTAGATATTTTGTTTAAATTTAAAATTAAAGATATTTTCACTTATTTTTATGGGGCTATTAAAAGCTGCTATTCAGATCTAAATTTTGTATCTTCAAATACAGTTAATGTAAAAAGCTATTCCAAGGAGAAAAACATTATTTCTGAATTGGATGGAGTATTGCAGGATCCCATGAGGGGGTGCGGTGAGATGATTCCCTACAAAAATGAGTGTTATTAGTAGTTCCAAATGAAAACGAACTATAAGAAAAGCCTCTTTGGCAGGTGGAACTGAAAAAAATTCCTCCTTTCTTCACACCAACAAGGCAGTTTGTCCAAACCATGGCTCCTCATTTTTAATAGTTCTCACACAACTCCCCTGCTCTTTCCCGCCCACTTGTGAAGGATACAAAAGCCCTTTAGTTCCTAAACATAATTCATAGTGGAGTAAGAAACACCTGAAACACAGCTAGGGCTCGCAGTTCCAGCTGAGGGTTTAGCGCCAGATACATTCAATGAGTAAGGGAACTGCTGCCACCCTTCAGGGCTGCTAATCAAGTCCTCCCTCACAAGAATGTAGCTTTTATTGTGTGTATCAATAGCAATTAAAATAAATAGATAAAAGCAAACCAAATCCCACCCTTCCCCCTCTTTCCCCAGAGCTGACAGACACTGCTGGATTCCATGGCTGGCCAGGAGATGATGTGATTTCTAACACAAGTGGGCAGTGGGCACGCACCACCTGAGCAGGCTGCCGGCCTCACACCTGCTCTGACTTTGCTGCTATCTGAACAGCAGAATTAAAATTTTTTTTTTTTTTAAAGAGCACGTGCTTTCGGTTGGGTAAGAGGAATTTAGATCTTAGCTGCCCTCCTGCCTCTGAGCCTTCACTGCTGACCTGTGGGGTTGTCTGTCTGGAGGGGACGGCCACCGATCACCAACAACCACTAGGAAGCAGTGTTGATGACTCTCACTGCCACACACCCCAGCCTCCTCCTCCTCCTCCTCCTCCGAGTGATGCCAGATGAACTCAGACACAATTAGGAACGAGGCGTTCAGGGGCTCAGGAAGGAGCCCAGGAGCAGATGCTTATTGAAGATCTGGGCTTTAAGGAGACAGAGACCTGCCCTCCAATGATTTAATATTTCATACGAGATAAGATGAAAAAATGTGCCTATCCTACAACTGTGCTGATGAGTGGGAATACAGAAATAAGGGGGAAAGGCTCCTAAGAGCTTTATATATAATATACGAAATAGGAGTCAAAGAAACAGTGAAGACAGTTTTTGATGTATTTTTCCTAATGATCTCAGATCAAAGGATCTTGCCTTTATTAGTGATTTACCCCACGCTCTTTTGAAACCCTGTGCATGTAAGTAGTTCTTTAAAGAACTCCAAGGCTGATCTGGCCATCATTGATAAAACAGACTCTAAGATAGAAATAAATAAACAAATACTATGAGGGAAGAAAAGAAGACTTGAATAAAGGTAAGGTGTACTTCTGAATTGGAAATATAAAAAATATAAATACTGCAGCTATGCTGATAATTTTCCCCCTAACTGATCTACAGGTTTAAAGTATTTCCAATTAAAATTCAGGTGGGCCTCTATTTTTCCAGGTACTTAGCAAAAGTATTCTAAAGTTCACCTGCAAAAAATAAAAGAACAAGAAGAATGAGAACACTACTAATGAGAAAGGCAAGTCCTACCAACTATAAAGCTGTATGAATTAATGACAGTGTGATGGGGCAAAAGAGGCAGATTAATGGGACAGAAGCGACAGCCCCAAACTGAGAAATATGTTGACATAAATGTAATATAATAAAGAGTGTATCTCAAATCAGTGGAAGGGGAAGAATTAGATAATTGCTTGGCAATCTTGGGGCAGACAACTGATTATATGCAGAAAAAAGTCAATTTAAGTCTTTTAACATCACACCAGAATAAAATCTGACGTGGCTTAAACAGTTAAATAAAAATCAATCAAAACCACCCCCCCCCCAAATCCCTATAACTTTTAGAAGAAAGGGAAAGTGAATAATCAATTCTCAAGCAAAAAAATAACATGTAAATACCTCTGAACAAACCCCTCAGGAATAGCACTCATATTAAAAATGACAAATTTCTGTGGTTTGTTTTTTTGGAGGCAGGGTCCTGCTCTGTCACCCAGGCTGGAGGGAAGTGGTATGATCTCTGCTCACTGCAGCCTCGACCTCCTGGGCCCAAGTGATCCTCCTGCCTCAGCCTCCTGCAGAGCTGGGACCACAGGCTTGAATCACCACAACTGCTCATTTTTTTCATTTTCAGTAGAGATGAGGTCTCTACTATGTTGCCCAGAATAGTCTTTTAACTCCTGGGCTCAAGTGTTCCTCCAGCCTCAGCCTCCCGAAGTGCTGAGATTGCAGGCATCAGCCACCATGCCCGATCTTAAAATCACAAATTTCTGTATGTTCTCTCCAAAAGCAAGCAAAAGGAAATATAAATGCTATAAATACAAGGAGTTAATAATATTATAATTGATTAAAAAACAATTGTCTAAAAATTGTGCCACTATTTACAATAGCAAAGACTTGGAACCAACCCAAATGCCCATCAATGACAGAATGGATAAAGAAAATGTGGCACATAAGTACCATGGAATACTATGCAGCCATAAAAAAGAATGAGTTCATGTCTTTTGTAGGGACATGGATGAAACTGGAAGCCATCATTCTCAGCAAAGTAACACAGGAACAGAAAACCAAACACTAAATGATTTCACTCATAAGTGGGAGGTGAATAATGAGAACACATGGACACAGGGAGGGGAACATCACACACCAGGACCTGTCGGGGGGTGGGGGACAGGGGGTGGGAGAGCATTTGGACAAATATCTAATGCACGCAGGGCTTAAAACCTAGATGACAGGTTGATAGGTGCAGCAAACCACCATGACACATGTACACCTATGTAACAAACCTGCACGTTCTACACATGTATCCCAGAACTTAAGGTAAAATAAAAACAAAAAAATAAAAATAAAAATTGTGCTAAAATATACATCAACACAAAATGTACCATCTTAACTGTTTTCAGCATACAGTTCTGTGGCATTAAGCACATTCACAGTGTCTTGCAACCCTCACCACCATCCATCCACCGAACTCTTCACCATGCAAAACTGACACTCTGTCCCCATTAAACAGTAACTTTCCATTCTCCCTCCTTCCAGTGCTGGCAACCATCACTCTACTTTCAGTCTCTATGAACTTGTCTACTCTGGGTACTTCACATAAGGGGATCTTACAGCGTTTGTCCTTTTGGGACTGGCTTATTTCACTTAGCATAATGTCCGCAAGATTCATCCATGTTGTAGCAAGTGCCAAAATTTCCTACCTTTAAAGGGCTGAATGATATTCCATTGGCATACAATGAAGTTGTTTATTCACTCTTGCCTGTTTACGGACATTTGGGTTGCTTCCACCTTTTGTCATTTGTGAATAATGTTGCCATGAACATGGGGCTACAAGTATCTGCTCATGCCTCTGTTTTCAGTTCTTTTGGGTGTATATCCAACAAGTGAAATTGCTGGATCATATGGCAGTTCTATTTTTATTTTTTTCCCATTCTATTATTTTTAATTGATGCATAATAGCGATACACAGTTTCAAGGTATATGTGTAATATTTGGAAGAACTGCCATACTGTTTTCCACAGTGGCTGCACCATTTCACATTCCCACTGACAGTGCACAGGGCCGGGTGTGGTGGCTCACACCTGTAATCCCAGCGCTTTCTTTGGGAGGCTGAGGCAGGCAGATCACTTGAGGTCAAGAGTTTGAGACCAGCCTGGCCAACATGGCAAAACCCCATCTTTACTGAAAATACAAAAATTAGCTGGGCGTGGTGGTGCGTGCCTGTAGGCCCAGCTACTCAGGAGGCCGAGGCAGGCTGCAGTGAGCCAAGATCACATCACTGCACTCCAGCCTGGGTGACAGGGCGAGACTCCATCTCAAACAAACAGACCCTAAGAAACAAAAAACAGTGCACAACAATAGTTCCAATTTCTCCACGAGGACATTAACACTTATTTTTTAAAACTTATTTTTAATTTTTATGGGTACATAGTAGGTATATATATTTAAGAGACACAAGAGATGTCTTGATACAGGCATCCAATGTGAAATAAGCTCATCATGGAGAATGGGAATGGGGTATTCATCCCCTCAAGCATTTATCCTTTGAGTTACAAACAATCCAATTACATTCTTAGTGTTATTTTAAAATGTACAATTAAGTTATTGTTGACTATAGTCACCCTGTTGTGCTATCAAGTGGGTCTTATTTATTCTAACTTTTTTTGTACCCATTGACCATCCCCCCCCCCAACCCCCACTACTACCCTTCCCAGTCTCTGGTAACCATTCTTCTACTCTCTATGTCCATGAGTTCAATTGTTTTGATTTTTAGATCCCATGAATATGTGAGAACATGTGATGTTTGTCTTTCTGTGCTTGGCTTATTTCACTTAACATAAAGATCTCCAGTTCCATCCATGTTGCTGCAAATGACTGGATCTTTCTTTTTCATGGCTGAATAGTACTCAATTGTGTATATATATATTTTTTATTCATTCATCTGTTGATGGACACTTAGGTTGCTTCCAAACCTTAGCTATTGTCAACAATGCTGCAACAAACATAGGAGTGCAGATATCTCTTTGATATACTGATTTTCTTTCTTTGTGGTATGTACCCAGCAGTGGGACTGCTGAATATATGGTAGCTCAATTTTTAGTTTTTTAAGCAACATCCAAACTGTTCTTTATAGTGGTTGTACTAATTTACATTCCTAACAACAGTGTACGAGGGTTCCGTTTCCCCCACATCCTCTCCAGCATTAGTTATTGCTTGTCTTTTGGATAAGCCATTTTAACTGGTATGAGATGGTATCTCATTGTAGTTTTGATTTGCATTTCTCTAATGATCAATGATGTTGAGCACCTTTTCATAGGCCTGTTTGCCATTTGTCTGTCTTCTGAGAAATGTCTACTCATATCTTTTGCCCATCTTGTGATCGGATTATTAATTTTTTTTCCTATAGAGTTGTTTGAGCTCCTTATATATTCTGGTTATTAATCCCTTGTCAGATGAGTAGTTTGCAAGTATTTTCTCCCATTCTGTGGGTCGTCTCTTCACTTTATTGATTGTATCCTTTGCTGTGCAGAAGCTTTTTAGCCTGATGTGATCCCACTTGTCCCTGTTTGCTTTTGTTGCCTGTGCTTGTGGGGTATTGCTCAAGGAATTTTTGCCAAGACCAATGTCCTGCAGATTTTCCCCATTGTTTTCTTATAGTAGTGTCACAGTCTGAGGTCTTAGATTTTTTTTTTTTGAGATGGAGTCTTGCTCTGCTGTCCAGGCTGGAGTGCAAGTACAGTGGTGCGATGTCTGCTCGCTGCAACCTCCACCTCCCAGGTTCAAGTGATTCTGCTGCCTCAGCCTTCCAAGTTGCTGGGACTACAGGTGCCCGCCACCAAGCCCGGCTGATTTTTTGTATTTTTAGTAGGGACAGGGTTTCACTGTGTTAGCCAGGATGGTCTCAATCTCCTGACCTCGTGATCCACCTGCCTTGGCCTCCCAAAGTGCTGGGATTACAGATGTGAGCCACTGCACCCGGCCGAGGTCTTAGATTTCTTTAATCCACTTTGATTTGATTTTTGTATATAGTGAGAAAGAGAGGTCTAGTTCCGTTCTGCATATGAATATCCAGTTTTCCCAATGCCATTTATTAAAAATATGCAACTGCTTCACGAATTTGCATGTCATCCTTGCGCAGGGGCTGTGCTAATCTCTGTATCATTCCAATTTTAGTTTATGTGCTGCTGAAGCGAGCACTATTTTTATTGTTAGAGACAGGGAGGGTCTTGCTCTGTCACCCAGGCTGGAGTGTAGTGGCATGATCTTGGCTCACTGCAGCCTTGACCCTCTGGGCTCAAGCAATCCTCTCACCTCAGCCTCCCGAGTAGCTGGGACCACAGGCACGTGCTACCAGCTAGTTTTTGTATTTTTAGTAGAGATGGAGTTTTACCACGTTGCCCGGGCTGGTCTCAAACTCTTGAGCTCAAGTGATCTGCCTGCCTTCGCTCCTTTTTTTTTTTTTTTTTTTTTTTAAATAGTAGCCATCCTAGTGGGTGTGAAGTATCTCACTGTAATTTTGATTTTCATTTTCCTAATGACAGAGATGTTGAGGATCTTTTCATGCACTTATTGGTCATTTGCAGATATTATATTCTTTGGAGAAACGTCTATTTAAGTATTTCACACATTTAAAAAATCAAGCTGTTTTGCTCAGTTGTAGGAGTTCTTTAGATATTCTGGATATTAACTCCTTATCAGTTATATGATTTTTCAAATATCTCCTCCCATTCTGTGGCCTGCCTTTTCTTGTTGACTGGGCCCTTTAATGCAGAGATGTTTTAAATTTTTATGTAGTCCAATCTATCTATTTTTATTTTTGTCGCCTGAGCTTTTGGTATCATAGCCAAGAAATCACTGTCAAATCCAATGTCATGAAATCTTTCTCCTATGTTTTCTCCTCAAACATTATAGTTTTACTCTTAGGTTTAGGTGTTTGATCCATTTTGAGCTAATCTTTGTATGTGTTATGAAGGTAAGGGTCCCACTTCATTCTTTATTTTTATTTTTATTTTTGAGACAGAGTCTCGCTCTGTCACAAGGCTGGTGTGCAGTGGCGCGATCTCGGCTCACTGCAATCTCCGCCTCCTGGGTTCAAGCGATTCTCCTGCCTCAGCCTCCCGAGTGGCTGGTACTACAGGTGTGTGCCAACACACCCAGCTAATTTTGTATTTTTAATACAGACGGGGTTTCACCATGTTGGTCAGGATGGTCTCGATCTCCTGACCTTGTGATCCGCCCGTCTCAGCCTCCCAAAGTGCTGGGATTCCAGGCGTGAGCCACCGCGCCTGGCCAGGTCCCGCTTCATTCTTTTGCATGTGAGTACCCAGTTTTCCCAACACCATTTGTTGAAAAGACTGTGTTTTCCCCATTGAATGGTCTAGGCAACCATGTCAAAACTCATTTGACCACCTATGTGAGGGTTTGTTTCTGGGCTCATCTTTATGCCAGTACTACACAGTCTTGATTACTGTAGCTTTGCTGTAAGTTTTAAAGTCAGGATGTGTGAGTCCTCCAACTTTGGTGTTCTTTTTCAAGATTGTTTTGGCTATGCTTATCTCTTTGATATTCCCTATGAATCTTAGGATGAAACTTTTCTATTTCTGGAAAAGAATGCTGTAAAAGTTTTAATAGGGATTGCACTGAATTTGTAGATTGCTTTGGGCAGTATTGACATCTTAACAACATTAAGTCTTCCAAACCATAAACGAGAGATGTTTTTCCATTGGTTGGTGTATTCTTCCATTTCTTTCAGCAACATTTCATAGTTTGCAGTGTGCAAGTCTTTTCTCTCCTTGATAACTTCATTTCTAACTATCTTACTCTTTTTGAGGGCATCATGTTTTATTTATGGTTCTAAAATACTGGAAACTACTTTAATGCCAAAGGGATTATCCCACATACCTAGTGAAATATTACATATCCATCAGAAATACTTATAAATGTATAAAATGAAAATATAAGTGAAAGAGGCAGTGTGTAATCAGAAATAAAATGATCATAGGAAGAATCACTCCCCAAATATCCACAGTGTCATCATTGGGTGGTATGGGTATGAGTTTTTCTTTTTTAAAATTGATATATAATAGTTGTGCATATTTGGAGGGGACATGTGATATTTTGATGCCTGTTAACAATGTGTAATGACCAGGTCAGAGTAACTGGGATACCTATCACCTCCAGCATGTATCTTTTCTTTGTGTTGGAAACATTACAATTCTTCTCTTCCAGCTACTTTGAAATATATAATAAATTATTGTTAACTACAATTCCCCTACTGTACTCTTGAATTCTAGAACTTATTCCTTCTGACTGTATTTTTGCAGCCCTTAACCACCCTCTCTCCCTATCTTCCCTTCCCAGCCTCTGGTAACCACCATTCTCCTCTCTACCTCCATGAGAGCCATTATTTTTTTACCTCCCACATGAGTAAGATCACATGGTATTTGTCTCTCTGTGCCTGGCTTATTTCACGTAACACAATCACCTCTGGTTCCATCCATGTTGCTGCAAATGACAGGTTTCTATTCTTTTTTATGGCTGAATAATATTCCATTGTCTATATGTCCTACATTTTGTTTAGTCATTCATCCACTGATTGACACTTAGGTTGATTTCATTTCTTGGCTATTGTGAGCGATGCTGCAACAAACATGGCAGTGCAGGTGCCCCTGTGATATACTGATTTTCTTTCTTTTGGATATATACCCAGCAGTAAGGCTGTAGGATCATATGGATGTTTTTTATTTCTAAAATTTCCCTTTTTTTTTTGGTATTGCTAAAACAAGCATACATTACTTTCAGAGTAATTAAAAGTGACAATTTTATTTTATATATATTTTTAATTTTTATTTTATTTTGAGTTAGAGTCTTGCTCTGTTGCCCAGGCTGGAGTGCAATGGCACCATCTTGGCTCACTGCAACCTCTGCCTCCTGGGTTCAAGCAATTCTTGTGCTTCAGCCTCCTGAGTAGCTGAGATTACAGGCAGGCACCATCATGCCTGGCTAATTTTTTGTACTTTTAGCAGACACGGGGTTTCGCCTTGTTGCCCAGGCTGGTCTCAAACTCCTGAGCTCAGGTGATCCGCCTGCCTCGGCCTCCCGAAGTTCTAGGATTACAGGCATGACCCACCGTGCCTGGCCTAAAGTAACGATTTAAAAAAATACGTACATTTTTTGAGACAGGGTCTCACCCTACCACCCTGGAACCTAGTGGCATGATCACAGCTCACTGAAACCTCAGCATCCTGAGCTCAAGTGATCCCCCCACCTCAGCCTCCCAAGTATCTGGGACTACAGGCGTGCACCAGCATGCCTGGCTAATTTTTAAATTTTTTGTAGGGACAAGGTTGTCCAGGCTGGTCTCAAATTCCTAGGGTCAAGGGATCCACCCGTCTTGGTCTCCCAAATTACTGGGATTATAGGCGTGAGCCACTGCACCTGGCCTAAAAATAATTTTTAAAAAGAGATATAGATTAAGTCACTGCAGGGAGAATCCCTTAATGAATACTGTCTCTTAGGCACAGGCTAGGAACAAAGAAAGGGCTGTGATGAGAACCAAGAAAGTCTGAACCAAGGAAATCTGGATAAATGAGATCAGGTACATAAAAAACACAAACAAAATTAGCTGAAATGAGGCATGGAAAATGGAACCAACACAGATTAGAGGAGGTTGACTCCCTGTCTCAAATCAGTTTTGAACCGCCTGGACCTTCTCCTGTAAGCCTGTCACCTTTGCATTGAGTCTGTAGGCTCACTGAAGCTATCAGAGTTCAATTGGGTCTCCAGAGTACTTTCCTCACTGATGAAACAAACTCTAAGTAAATGCAACCCAGAAGAGGCTCATAATGCAACCATGTCGCTCGCACTGGGCCAGGTTTTCATCACCTGCTTAGGGAGGGGCTAGACAGAGGGGACAGCTCAGCATGGGGAGCGAGGCTGCCTTCAATAAACCCCCGCTGGTCCTTTCCTCACCCGTAAAAGGGCATATATGTCATCTCCCTATCCCCTCACGTTTAGAGAAGCCAGCGTCAGATATGGAGTGCGCTCCCCATGCTGAGTTGAGGTGGACAGCTTGGGAGGGACTGAGGCAGGACACAACTAAATACAGCTCCGGCCATCAGAGCAAAATGCAGGAAGCAGTGGGCATTGTCCCACTGGAAAAACACGGGCCATCTGCCAACAGAAAGATCCCTTCAGCTGCGGCGTGGGGATGCAGCAGAGCCACCTGAGGAATCTCTGCTTAGACCACCCTCATCCAGGCAGGCTTCCTCTTCCCTCCCGGTCTGTGGCTTGGACCACAAGCTCTTCCTTGGTCCAGCTCCTAGAGAATGGCTGGCATGCAGGTGTTTCATCAAATGTACTGAATGAATGAATCAAGCAGTTGCACCCAATTCCGATCTTACAAAACCACCTTGCTACCCTTTACACCTCTTCCAGGTAGCACGTAATTAAGAGGGATATGCCGTCAAATCATCTCAAGAACAGCATTTCCCTCTCCCCTGATCACAGACCCCATTCCAGGCCCCCCATGATGCACTTGCTAAGGAGTGGATGCCTTCCACTCACCTCCTGTGACACGCCTACCTGCCTTCTACGCTGGCCTCGCAGCGACGTTCTGAACCTTTCCTGAGACTGCAGCTGCCTGTGAAGGGCTTGAGCAAGGACCAAGGAAGGGCGCTTTGCTGGGCCCAGCCCACCTAGCATACCTTCCACAGCTCAATGGGCCAACAAGGCCACAGTGCTCAATATGGTCTCCCGTCAAATGCCATAACTACAATAATCTATGTACTAGACAATAATGAAGAAACAATTATTTCATATTTTTTTGGAGACAAGGTCTCCCTATTTTGCCCAGGCTGGGCTTGAACTCATGATTCTCCCCCTCCTCAGCCTAGTGAGTAGCTGAGAAGTCAGGTGCACACCACTGTGCCTGGCTTGAAAAGGAATTATTCTTTATTCTTTGATCCCTCTGTCACTGTTTTATTCTTTACTTAAAAACAAACTACCTGTAAATACATCCTACTGATTTTATTTCTAGGTAGTATTTCTGATTAAAACTTTCAAATTTTCATTTCTACATCATTCGGCTGAAGGTTTTATTTCTTAAGGCTCTCCAAGCAATTTTGTAGGCAAATTAAATATGCTTCTATTTTAGTGAAGACATTTTATCGTAATTAACAGAAGGCTGGTGTTCTGAACCTAGAGAACGGTGGCATCATGCGCACAGTGCACTCACACTGCGCTGGCCAGCACTTTTTTTTTTTTTTTAAACTGGAAACTATATGAGCATGGATGATGTATGCTTTGTTGGGTAAGAATCTGAACTAAAAAAATTGGCTTCACTTCACAGTTTAAAATAGACTTTTTCCTTAGACAGATCAAAGATACCTAACATTCAGCTATGTTCAAAGGCTGCCAGGGAACTTCTGCTTGCCAACAGCAAGGACACAGGGACAGGCACTTGTTGCTGTGTGAGCGAGGCCTGGGAGTGATTAAAGAGGATGGACGAGCTTGTCCACAGGGAAGCTCAGCGTAGGTGAGTGGAGTAGATGAAGTGAAATCCACCCAGAGTGCTGGGGCTGTGTGTGAGACCTTGGTTACTTTCATACTTCCTACAGCTAGTCTGGAAAACCTTTCAATCCAAAGCAAGTACTCACACTCCTTCCTTGTTCTAAGAACGTAGGGAACCAACGCGAAGTAAAAGTATGCATACATCGGAGTGCTTTCATGCTGATTGTTTTTTTTTTTAACTTGCCAACTTGCCGACACCCTTTTAGGAGCCTACACAGTAGGTCAAGTGAGTCAGGAGCCTCATTTTCCAAGAGGAAATCCGAGGTGGAGGGAGGTGAAGGGAGAGGTGGCCCTGGCTGGGGTTTTGGCCACCCCACGAGAGGTGACACCACAACCATCTCGGTGAAAATGGAGAGGGTGGAGAAAGAGGGCAGAGGGGCCAGGAGGGCTTTTCATTCCTTCAGGGGACACACTGTGTGTTTCCTGGGTCCTTGGCAGATGCTCGAATGGATGACACAGGCAGACAAGCACGCAACTGTTAACTCGTGTACTGACTGAATGTGTGTGGCGTGCTCTGCAACCCACGCGTCCATCCACTGATGGGGGGATACGCGGAATGTGTCCGTCCACACATCACTGAAGGATGGCATCAGCCTTCGACGGGAGCGAGGGTCTGGCACGTACTACAATGTGGGGGGACCTGGAAGATATTATGTTTAGGGAAATAAGCCAGGCACAGAAAGACAGATACTGTACGATTCCGCTTCTAAGAGGCTCCTACTGTGGGCAAAATCATAGAGACAGAAAGCAGAATGGGGAGACAGCCACTTACTGTTTAATGGAGTTTTTGTTGGGGATGATGAAAAGTTTTGGGTAGAGATAGTAGTGATGGGTGTACAGCATTTTGAATGTATTTAATACCACCGAGTTGTACACTTATGAATGGTTAAAATAATAAATATTATGTTTTAACGTGTATTTTACCTCAGTTTTTAAATTTTTTTTTTTTAGATAAGGACGGCTTGAGCCAGGGCAGTTCAGGAAACACTTGAGGAGCAGAGGCAGCAGGGCGCTGGACCAGACAGAGGACGGGAATGTCCAAGAAGTGGTCTCTGTGTGCGGTAATGAGCCGAGATTACAGCTGGCAGCTGGAAACTAAACCCCATGGGTGCCACCCAGAGAGAGCTGAGACTGACCATGGAGTAACGGCCAAGGTCATGTGTGTAGCCCCGGGCCATGGAGAGGGGGTACCCTGGAGGGGCTGGGCTGACTGGCTGGGCTCAGGCTGTCTGACAGGCAACGGGCTCCCCAGTGTTCCGAAGAGGGAGTGGCCCTGGTGGTACCTCTCTGTGGCTTAGAGGGGCTGAAGCTAGAACACCGCTGTGACTCCGGGCCCGCTGGTTCCCTGAGGGCAAGGGCCACCTTGGGTCATCGCTCTGAACACCTCCCCCTTGCTCTGAGAAGCACAGATGGCCAGTGTGAACTGCCTCAGCAATCCAGGGACTGTGTCCTCTCATTAAGATATCATGGCAAATCACGAGAAGACACAAAAATCAAAACATGCAAGAGAAGAAAAGACTAATGAAAGCAGAGATTCCCTGTGCGGCTCTTTCTAAGCTGACTAGAAGAGCAGCAGGCACTCCGATAACTTCCGCACAGTCCATTTTTATTATTCTTCAACTAACAGGCAAGAAGCCAAAGTTCCTGTAAATATATGCATAATTCATTTGTAGGCAGTTAAACCTCTACTTTTATGGTAAAGCTTTCAATTGTATCAGAAAATAGGCAGGGCGCAGTGGCTCATGGCTGTAATCCTAGCACTTTGGGAGGCGGAGGTGGGTGGATCACTTGAGCCCAGGGGTTCGAGACCAGCCTGGGCAACATGGTGGAACCCCGTCTCTACTAAAAATACAAAAATTAGCTGTGCGTGGTGGTGCGCACCTGTGGTCCCAGCTACTTGGAAGGCTGAGCTGGGAGGACTGCTTGAGCCTGGGAGGTCCAGGCTGCAGTGAGCTGACATTGTGCCACTGCACTCCAGCCTGGGTGACAGAGCGAAACCGTGTCTCAAAAAAGAAAAGAAACTGCTTTGAATGAGGGTGAAGTATTGTATTTGCATGAGAGGAGAGCAAGAGATATAAAATATTTAACTGGTATTCAAAAGCCAATTTTAAACAATTCAAGTAAATTCTAACAATAATGTAATGACTTCTTTCACAAAAGACCAAATACTCAGCAACTCTTTTGCCCCAGGGTCTCCAGTTAGCTAGCCGATAATAAGTCCTACATTATTCTGCTATAACTTTGACTTCTCCTAGTCTTTTCTTTTCTAAAACTGGCCTCAAAAAACAAGTCCGTGATTAATTTACTCTTCCTATAAGTATCTTAAAAAAAAAAGGTCTCTTTATTTAACATTTAACACTTCCACCTTCCAGTCCAAAAATGTTAAATGAAGGCATTAATTCAGAATAATCTTACAATGAACAGGTCTGAGGGCTATATTCAACCTCACTGTTAAAAAAAAATAAAAATATGAAATACCTTTTTCTACTTATCAAATAACTACAACTTTTACATGATCTCAGCATTGGAGAGGTACGACGGACAGGCATCTCACATACTCTGTATGTGGTGCTACTCTCTGGAAAGTGTGTAGACAATATCTATTAAGGGTTTTTGAAAATGCCTGCTCTTTGATCCAGTACCTCCTTCATCAAGCTTAAGGAAAGGTTCAAAGATGTGAACAACAATAACAAAAGATTAACAGAACAGTATCATTTATAATAACTGAAAAACTGGGGTATCCACAGAATGAAATAATAAACGGTTGCTAAAAATCATGCCTCTCGTTCCCACTAATGTCAGAAACAAGACAAGTATGCCCACTCTCACCACCACTATGTAACATTTTACTGAAATTGTTTTACTGAATTTATTAGTCAACTAGAGAGAAAGACATGTGAGTTTACAATTATAAATAGAGGTGAAATTATGTGCAGATGCTCTAATTAATACCTGAATATTCAAAAGAATCAACTGAAAAACTGATGCAAACAATCAGGTAATTCAGTAAGGAAGCAGGTTATGAAAGCAAGGCCCCCAAATTCAATAGCCTTCATATAAACAACTAATAACTAGAAGACACAATGGAAGAAAAGACTCTATTTACAAGAGCGATGATAATGATTATCTAGGCATTAGCTTAGTAAGAGACATGCAAAACCGACAAGGGAAACTTAAAAACAGCCTTAAAGGACATGAAAGTGGCCTTGGAAAATAGTCATAGCATACTCTTCGAGGAGGCACACATCACAAGATGCCAGCCCTCCCTCAGATATTTGCAAAATGTAACAGGATCCCAATAAAAATGCCAACAGTAGCCAGGCATGGTGGTGCGTGCCTGTAATCCCAGCTACTTGGGAGGCTGAGGCAGGAGAATCATTTAAGCCCGGGAGTTCAAGACCAGCTTGGGCAACATCGCATGGAACTGTCTCTAAAATAAATAAATAAATAAAGTCAACAGCTGTTTCTTTCTGCAATGACTATGGGTCAATTCAAAGTTCCAACTGTTTGCAGTAATATCAATATTGTTTTTGGGAACTGTTTAAGAGAATATACCCATAATTACATTAGTGATGCTAGAAATCAACATTTTCAGTGTAAGACAGAGATAAAACTATGAAAGCCAAGAAATAAGTGAAAGTGATAGGAACAGGAAGCAGGGAAGTTCTGGGCAGAAGAGGGCACGTCCCTTGTGAGGGCCCTAGCCTCAAGCCAAAAAGCCTGGAACCTTGGTCCAAAGTGAGAACATGCATTCCTGTTTCCCCACTCGAATGCTGCCTTTTCCAAAACCACCCATGGCTTGCCCCGTGCCTCCATCCTGTGCCCATAAAAACCCCAGGCTCAGCTGGTAGAGAGAAGAGAAGCAACTGGACATAGGAGACTAGAGTTGGATGTTGGAAAGAAGCGGCTTCACTTCAGAGGGACAACTTGATGGCGTAACTTCAGAGAAGAATCTGGCTGGAGACAGCCAGACTTCAGGGGAAGATTACCTTCCCACTCTGTCTCCTTTTTAGCTTCCCTTCCCACTGAGAGCCACTTTCATTGGCAATAAAATCCCCTGCATTTACCGTCTTCAATTCCTTCATGCAACCTCATTCCTCCTGGATGCTGGACAACAACTTGGGTGCCATGAGTATGGGTGTAAAAGGTTGTCCCACTGACCCTCCACTGAGCTGTTAACACTTAAGTCATCCACGGATGGCAGAGCTAAAAGAGTATTGCAACACTTTCTCTGGGGCTTCAGGGATCACAGGGACCCCTGAAGACGCTGCCATGGGGCTGGTATGGGGTTTGCTCCTGCTGGTGCCCAAGAGTGCTCCTGCACCAGCTCACCTGCACTTCCCCTCCCACGAGGGGTGGAGCAGCGAGTAAGTGGAGATCGCCCTTGCTGGCGCTGAAGGGGCCAGCTAGTTCCCACACCCACGCACTCCAGTTCCTGCCCGTGAAGTGGTCAGGGAAATATCCTGCTTCAAAAACACTATAATGTTAAAATTAAATTTAAAATATCAATATGAATGTACGATTCAGAAAATTTATATCCTCGCTCCCTCCATTGAAAGCATTTAAAAGTAATGTCAGACCAGTAGCAATAAACATCCCTCTGACCCAGATTTTGGTTGCTAATATATTTACTACTGAAAGGAACCAGGGCTCTTGGAAAAATAGCTGATTTGGCCAGGTGTGGTGGCTCATGCCTGTAATCTCAGCACTTTGGGAGGCCGAGGTGGGTGGATCACTTGAGGTGAGGAGTTTGAGACCAGCCTGGCCAACATAGTGAAACCCCATATTTACAAAAAATATAAAAATTAGCTGGGCATGGTGGCACACGCCTGTAATCCTAGCTACTTGGGAGGCTGAGGCAGGAGAATCGTTTGAATGTGGGAGGCGGAGGCTGCAGGGAGCCAAGATTGCACCACTGCACTCCAGCATGGATGAGACCATGAGACTGTCTCAAAAAATAAAAATTAAAAAAAAAAAAAAAAAAGAAAAGAAAAATGGCTGATTTGAAGTCTGGGGAAGAGAAGGTATTAAATGAGCCCAAGGGATGTCTCACTGTGTCAGAAATCAAGGAATCAAAAATAAATGAGGCTATGTAAAAAAACAAAAACAAACAAAAAAACACACGAGCTACCCTAAAAGGCACTTAATGATTGCAATTATGCCATCTGAACACCAGAAAGACTAATGCTTTTGGTACATGAAAACACACTGAAATCAACAATATATTAGTCCACAATGATATTAAAACAAAGAGAAAGCTAGAAAAAAGCTTCAGCTGTCACCATTAGAGGGAACTGGTAATAAAAGACAAAGAATTAAGCTTATTCTTCTTTTTCAGTGGGAGCTCCATTTCAAGATAACCAAGTATCTCTGGTTGGTAAGAAAAATCACTGCTTTCAGAAGAACGTTAGAGTAAATGTTGAATTCGCTAGTGAAACTGAAACTACTGACTCAGGCAAGGATTATCAACTGTTGTTCAAGACATTAGCACATGGTTGACAGGGAATACACATTGGTAGGATGCCAAAATATACACTGCAGATTATTACTAGTACTTTTTGAATTGTAAAGGGAAATATGTAATTGTTCAATAGAGATATCAATCTGTCATCAACTGAATTCACTAGTAAAACTGAAAATTTAGCATCACTTCTGATGATAGGCAACCAGAGGCTATGCATCTCTCACAATAATGTCACTATCTCCTAAGTTATAAAGCGTTGCCTCTGATGTATTTCAGCTAAAAAAGGTTTCCATTTACAGGAACCGCAGTGGGGTAAGTGGGATATACTGCACAACAACTGGGTCGGTTGATTTAACAAACCAGTGTTGTGGTTTAAGGCACTCCCAGATTGGCAGTGCCTCCAGGTGTCTGGCAGAGCAAAAACAAATCCCTATTGAAGAAGACACTTTGATTCTAGGTTTCAATTTATTTCACATATCTGAATACAATGACCAATATACAATAAAAAAAATCAGGTACACAAGGAAATAAGACATCATGAACAAAATGTGTCAAACACCTCAGATACTAGTGTGACCTGACGCAGGCTATAAAACAGCTGCGTTTACTATACTTATGACAAGTTTTGATGGTATGTTCAAGAGAATAGGAAAATATTTTAAAATGGCACTGCAGACTGAAAAAAGAACCAAACAGAACTTTCATAAATGAAAAAAAAAACCCCTGAAATTAAAAGCTCAAAAGAAGGGTTTGACACATATAGACAAATCTGAAGATTTACAACGAATAACAAAAATTGAGAACAAGCGTTTCAAAACTTTCGTATCAACTTAACAGGGTAATCTTATGTCTACTGACTATAATAATAAAAACACTATTTTATACACAGTGTATTTTGTACTTCTGTAATAATTTATTTTTACTGTATTTTATTTTCTGTTAAAATAAAGGACTCATATCTGGGAAAACATACTGTTACAATTCAACAAGAAGAAGACAACCAACTTAAAAAAAGACATCTCATCAAAGAAGAGAGACAAATGGCTAACAGGCATATGAAAAGATGCTTAAAATTTCCAGTCATTGGGGAAAGGCCAATGGAAACCACAGTGAGACACCATTACACACCCACAAGAATTAAGCTATAATCGAAAAGACAATAATAAATATTGGCAAGAATGTGGCCACATCAGAGCCCTCATATATTGTTGGTGGAAATGTAAAACAGTACAACCACTTTGGAAAACAGTTTGGCAGTTTCTTTTTCTTTTCTTTTCTTTTTTCTTTTTTTGAGACGGAGTCTTGCTCTGTTGCCCAGGCTGGAGTGCAGTGGTGTGATCTCAGCTCACTGCAACCTCCACTTCCCAGGTTCAAGCAATTCTCCTGCCTCAGCCTCCCGAGTAGCTGGGGCTACAAGCGTGTGCCACCATGCTCAGCTGATTTTTTGTATTTTTAGTAAAGATGGAGTTTCACCGTGTTAGCCAGGATGGCCTTGATCTCCTGACCTCATGATCCGCCCGCCTCGGCCTCCCGAAGTGCTGGGATTACAGGCGTGAGCCACGGTGCCCAGCCAACAGTTTCTTAACAAGCTAAACATAAATTTACCACACAAGCCAGGAATTCCACTCCTAGGTATCTACTCAAGAGAAATGAAATATCTGCTCGCACGGACTTCTATGCAAATGTTCACAGCAGCACTGTTACTCATACCAGCTAAGAAACAGCCCAAATGTCCATTAGCTGGTGAACGGATAAACAAAATGTGGTGTATCCATCTGACTGAATATGATGCGGCATTAAAAAGAAACAACACAGATGAACCTCAAAAACCTCACAGCAGGTGTAAAAGACTACCTATGATATGACTTCGCTTATATGAAGTGTCCGGAAGAAAGTAAGTCTAGAGACAGAAAGCAGATCAGTGGGTGCCTGCAGCTGGGGCCCGGAGGGGAACTTAATGGTGAATGGCACGAGGTAACTTTTGGAGGCAGATGGAAACATTCTAAAACAGAATTGTGGTGACGGTTGCACAACTCTATGTATTCGCTAAAATAACTAAATTTTCCAGTTACAATGGGTGAGTTTTAGGATATGTAAATTATGCCTCAATTAACTCTAAAAAAGAAAAACCTATGACTTGAAAAGTTAGGAAAAAATAAAATCTAGGGATAGGGCTGAAAGTTACACTCAGAATGAATATGTGGCTTTAAATTCTTTTATGATTAAAAAGCAAACTAAAAATAAGTGAACTCTATTCAACTTAATAAATGAAGAAAAGGTTAAAATAAAAGACAGGATAATTAAAGATAAAAGTGCAGATGAATAATATTGAACACAAACAGAACAGTCAAAAGAATAAATGAACTTATAAGGAGACATAACCGCCACTGATAAGGAAGAGGTTGAAAGGTGCATTAAACAATGACCACGTACTGGTTAACAGACCCCCTTTCTAAATGGACGCACTGTGGTAAGAAGCTACAGATGTTTCATAGAGAAAAGCAACAGGCCCACTGAGTTCCAAGTCAACCTTTCAACCCTATTTCATGGACACATTCCACATTTTATTGTTTCTGAAATCCGGGTCCATCTCATGGTCCCTGTCATAAGGTGGCAGTGTGAGGGGGCTGCGGGAAAAGCTGCTGCAGGCCACCCCAGGAACCTTCACAAAGTGCTGGTGACAACGAATCTTAGACGGGACAAAATACAGGTTTATGAAAAAGAAGAAAACTGCAGACCAGCTCCATGTAGTAAATACGGAAGCAAATATTCTAAAGAAAATTAGTTCCAAACACTATGAAAATACACTGTGACAAAATTGACAAAATGCAAAGATATTTCAAAACCAGAAAAATCTGTCAACACAGCAATTATAATAGTAACATCTTAAAGAGGAAAATCATATGGCATTTGACCAAATTCAGCAGCAGTACCCACCCAGCATGCACTGGCATGGCGCCAACCAGCCTGCATGGGTCCGGGAAGAGTCCTGCGAGCTTGGACTCCGGAGCAGCAGCGGCCTCGCAAAGGCTGCTTACCAGAAACCAAGAGCCACTTTCCCATCAACTTAGGAAACGCTGAAGCCATTTACTGAAATGGGAGACAACAGGAATGCCTGCTATCACCTCTGTTCCAGGTTTTATTGGTCCTTCTTAGTGGCAGAATAAAATTAAAATAACTAGTCTATGTTGGCATAAATAGTGGAAGAGAGATAAAAGAATCTATTGCAAACAACAGGACTATATATGCAGACTGTAGTGGAAAAATTAATTAAGACTAATACGAAAATGTGGTAAGGTGACGGCAAAAGAAAATATTTAAAAACCAATAGCTCTGCATGAGATTAACAAAAACCAATTAGAAGTGGAAATGGGAAAAAATATAACCCAGTCACAAGCGTGACAAAAGCTATAGAGTATTTAGAAATAAATTTACTGGAAAGTTAGAGATTTACAAGAAAACCGTAAAATTTTATAAGTCAGAAAACAAGACCCAGAAAAATGGGGGATATATACCATCTTCCTAGATGGAAAAAAGGTATCAATTTTCACCAAATTAATATATAACTTTAATTCCAATCAATTACTATTTTTCTGAACTAGGTGAAATTATTTTATTATATATACATAGGCATTAATGTTTTAGAACAGCCAAGAGAGAATTATTAAACAAGACCAGTGAGGGGAACTGGCTTGATGCATGTGAAATTCTCCTGGATATGTGGATTTACTATGGAGAATTTACCCTTTTGGGGAACAGTGAAAATGTAAGCGTCAGTGGAAGTATATTGCATGCCATTCTTACTAGGTATAATGAAAAACGAAGGAAACGGAGGTTGAGAATAGAAAACAGATGTAGAACAGATGTAGAAAGAGGCTTGTGCAGCGACTCCTCAGAAGAGGTAAAGGAAGTATGCTGGAGGCCGGCACACACCGGTACTTGCATGGGCTCTGCCCCGCGCATGGAATAATATACAGCGACAAAACTGACAAATGCAAAGATGGTTCAAAACCAGAAAAATCTATCAACACAGCAATTATAATCTTAACATCTTAAGGAGAAAAATCCTATGGCATTTGAGCAAATTCAGCAGCAGTACACACCCAGCATGCACTGGCTGAGGCGGGGCATGCATGGAAAGATGGGGCACATGGCCAACCTTCTGTACCATGGCAGATCCAAGCCCCAGCTGTGACGGGCATTAGGGACAGGGCTTGGGACACGAAGGCCCAACAATGGTTATACAAAGCCTTTTCCCTCCCTCTGACTCTGGGCCTCCGGAGGGTACTGGAAGGAGGAGTTGATACCTATCCCTTTCCTTGCTGTCTCACCAATGGGTTGCTCACTCCAGGAGAATAGGGGCTTGGTTTTGTGTAATTCTGTACCCCTAGTACCTAGAATAGCTTTCACAGGCGCTCAACACATATTTGCTGAATGAATGAATAGCATGAGAAAGGTATATCCTATTTGGGAAGAGGAAGACTAATAATAAAAAATGACTTAGCATGCATATTATCTACCACAAAGGTAAACCAAATATAAGCCAAATACAAGCTCTAGAAAATGCAAGCGAGAACCTGGATTTTTTTTTTTTTTTTTTTTTTTGAGATGGAGTCTCGCTCTGTCACCCAGGCTGGAGTGCAGTGGCGCGATCTCAGCTCACTGCAAGCTCTGCCTCCCGGGTTCACGCCATTCTCCCGCCTCAGCCTCCCAAGTAGCTGGGACTACAGGCGCCCGCCACCACGCCTGGCTAATTTTGTTTTTGTATTTTTAGTAGGGACGGGGTTTCACCATGTTAGCCAGGATGGTCTTGATCTCCTGACCTCGTGATCCGCCCGCCTTGGCCTCCCAAAGTGCTGGGATTACAGGCATGAGCCACTGCGCCCGGCCGAGAACCTGGATTTCTAGCAAGTAGGGGGCAAGAAAATTCATCCACCTGTAAATCCACCCACCCATCCACCCACCCATAAATCCACCATCCACCCAGCCTCCCTTCCTCCCTTCCTCCTTCCACCTGGCAAATCTGCTATCTGCTTTACAGTGTGGAAAGCCTGGGAATACAGCTATAAACATGACAGACTGCCTGCTCTCACTGAGTTCATATTTACTTTTCTTTTTCCTGAGAACAAGATCTCACTCTGTCATCCACGCTGAAGTGCAGTGGCACGATCATGGTTCACGGTAGCCTTGGCCTCCCAGGCTCAAGCAATCCTCCCACTTCAGCCTCCTGAGTAGCCGGGACCACAGGTGTGTGCCACCATGCCCAGCAAATTTTATTTTTTTGTAGAGACGGAGTCTCCCTATGTTGCCTAGGCTGGTCTCAAACTCCTGGGCTCAAGTGATCCTTCTGCCTCAGCCTCCTAAAGTGATGGGATTATAAGCGCGAGCCACTGGACTGGTTGCTGAATTAATATTCAGTGGAAATTAACTGTAAAAGATCCATTATTATAAATTTAAGGTATGAAAAATGGTATTTTATTTAGTATATCTGGCTTATATTTTAGTAATTATAAAGGTTTTCAGAGGTTCACATTTGACTTTACGGTCCTTACTCTGTTTTCCTTGATAAGGTTTTAAGCATCTCAATCTCAAAATCTAAAGGAAGACTTTTAGGGATTAAACAACCTGAGATGGAAAGAGATGGCTGTGTCATTTGGGGGAAAATTCAAAGTAAAGAGCACTTTTTCCTAATTTCATATAAGAAATGCTTGAGTAGAGGTAATCCTCAAATGACTCATTACAAAGCAAGTCCATAATGTACTATAGCTACAGTCCTTACTTTAGAAACATAGGGAACTTCTACTATAATTTTTACAATTACTGTACTTGGAGTAATTCCTTTTGGAATTGCTAGTTCTAAGACAAACAAATGAAAATTAATTTAAAAGAAAAACTGGCTAGCTTAATACCATAAATAAAAAGATGTTCAGCTTTTCCTGTTTCCTTAGTGTATTATGCCTATACTGTGTTGTTAAACTTTTATCTTGAATAGCTCTGGAATTTAAAATGTTAATTGAGTAAATAACTTAATGACATTCAACCTAAAAAAAAAAAACCCCTCAATACAGAAAAGATGACCCCACAAAATACAAACACAGCAAAGAAATAAATTAGCACACTATCAAAACATTGCTCCTTCACTCCAACAGCCACAATTTAACTTTTAAAAGACAAATAAAAATTACCTTTTAAGGATGGTAGTTTTTGAAGTTCTCTATTATTGCTTGCGCTAAACCTTGAAGAATTTTGCCGTTTGTCTTTCTTCACTATGGGCTGAGAGACTGGTACTTTTATTTTAGCAGATACTGTAGACGGGACAGCAACAAGGCTGTTTTTCCTGACGGAAATTTGCTTCCAAAACAAAAACAAAAACAAATGAATATGTACAATGGTTGTATTTTGTAGCACTATTAAAATATAGAAAAACATATACATGAGTCTTACTCTGGGGCATTCCCCTTCACTCCATGGAAGACATCATTCCTTAGAGTGGCTGGAGTATGGGGCTTATGTCCCACCTTCAGCAATATTAGACTGAAAGATTCAAAGATGCCTAATTTCTCGTATCTTCCTTCAAACTTTTGATTGCTAAATATTTACCACATAGGTTGATGTGGTAGACTAAATAATGACGCCTAAAGATGTCCACATCCTAATTCCTGGAACTGGTGAATATGGGACCTTGCTTGGCGACAGGGACTCTGCAGATGGGATTCAGTTAAGAATCTTGAGATGGGACGATGATTCTGGATCATCCAGGTGGGCCCAAGGGAATCACACAGGTCATTACAAGAGGGAGGCAAGAGGGAGACAAGAGAAGGCAATGGGACAATGAAAGCAGGGGTCAGAGAGAGATGTGAAGATGCTACATGGCTGGGTTGGAAGATGCAGGGAAGTGGCCATGAGCCAAGGCAGGCAGGTGGCCTCTAGAAGGTGGGAAAGGCTGGAAATAGATTCTCCTCTAGAACCTCCAGAGCCATCACGACCCTGCTGACACCTTCATTTTGGCCTCATTTCAGACCTACATGCCAGAACGGTAACATAGTAAGTTTATGCTCTTTGGAGCCACTGCATGTGTAACTTGTACAGTGGTACAAGGAGATGAATACGGCTGAGTATCTCACAAAATGCTAGGTGTTCCCTGCTGGCTCACCACTCAGTCTTGAACACCCAAAGCAGGCCATCTGAGTGCTTCTCCTTGAGCCCCAGGAAACGCTCCGCTGGAGCTGTTCTGCTGCCATTGTCCTAGGCTCCTGGTGTTCGTGCTCATTCCCAGGCTGCACCATAGCTCCAGGGCTGGTCAACACCCCTGCAGCCAACCTGCAACGCTGCCAACTGAACTACTCAGCAGAGGTGGAGAAGAGTCTGAAGATGCACGAAGCAGAGGAACCAGGGGTCCCCTGTCATCCACAGAGGCCAAAGGAGCTCACCAAGGGGGCCCGTGGAGTTCAGCTGTGCTCTGGGCCCCCCAGCTGAAGGGCTCTCTAGGTAGCAAGCAGTGACCTGGCCCACAGCTGTTTGCTGCCACCACTATCCAGCAGTGACAGCCAACAGCTGCTGTGTCCACCGTCAAGATGATTTACATAATGTGCTCGTTGCCCACCCTTCTTTCTGCCCAAAGAAAGGGAGTCTGTGTCTGCATATGTGCTCTTTAAAAAGGCTGTCACTCTCTGAGACAGTTTGCTTCTGTGTCCCTACCCAAATCTCATCTCAAATTGTAATCCCCACAAGTCAAGGGAGGGACCTGGTGGGAGGTGACTGGATTGTGGGGGCAGTTTCCCCCCTGCTGTTCTTGTGATAGTGAGTGAGTTCTCACGAGATCTGATGACTTACAAGTGTTTGGCAGTCCCCCCCCGACTTTCTCTCTCTCTCCTGCTGCCGTGTAAGAAATGCCTTGCTTCCCCTTCACCTTCTGCCATGATGGTAAGTTTCCTGAGGCCTCCCCAGCTAGGTGAAACTGTGAGTCAATTACACATCTTTTGTTTATAAATTACCCAATCTCAGGTAGTTTTTTATAGCTGTGTGAAAATGAACTAATATAGACTCCATCCTGGAGACACAAACCTACCTAGTTTAGGGCCAAGGAGAGCAGACACACCAACTCCAGCCCCAAACATTAATTTGTTCTCATCCTTGAATGAAATTTTCATAAGCAATAAGAGCTGCTTTACTTTCTACTAAGGTGCTTAGGAATGCCTGGAAAGCGCTGTCTCATGTGACAGACTGCCCGGAACAGCAGGCAGCCTCTGACCTGGGAGGCAGGGGTCTCGGTTCCCTTCTCTCCCTCAGTCTGTGGCTTTTTCCTCAAAAGGTACTTTCTTGGGCTCTGAGCTTGACATCTGTCAATCTTTTGCCATGAAAGCCTGGGTCTTTCTTCCCTAAAAGCCCCTCCATAACCAGCTCCTCCACAGAATCCCCCAGTTAGACAGGTTTCTGCTCCGCCTTCTCTGGGTGCCCCTGGCATTGATTCCACAGTCTGGAGGAGCTGCTCCTAGGAGCTGTCCTGGCTTTTGATGTTCAGTCACATACGTGCGTGTTCCAGTAGATAATGTTCTCCATCTCCTTTTTATTTCACTATAGTGCCAGCCCAGCACTCACAGCGAGGACCTTGGGTAGAGGCCAATGACAGGGCTCCCCCGTGGCTTCTGACCCCAGCTGGAAGGTCGGCTGCATGGAAGGTGGCCCAGCCTAGGGGGCTGGGAAGCAAGTCCATGGGTCTTGACTGCCACGGGGACACACTGAGGATAGGCTTCTGCCCCTGAGAAAATAAGTCAGCCCTCGGGCACAGTTCCAAAGGGGCCCTTGGCCTTTTGGCCACCATGCCTCACTCCATTCTCTCGTCAGGGCCAAGACCAGAGAGAGGAGCCAGTCTGCCTGCTCTGCCCAGCCCAGCCACCAGCTGCCTGCCCCACAACACCGTGACCTGGTGCTCCCACCAACTCTGAGGGGGCATCTTCCTCCCCGACGGGACATCAGCTCAGGAGGGCAGGGCCTCTCCGCATGAGACATTGTCTGTCCCTGGGAAGGTGAGGTGATCTCCCTGAGGAAGGAGCTGCAGAGCCGCCCAAAGCAGATGCCACCAAGAACCTGGGCTCAGAGAGGGGGAGAAGGAGAGAGAGTGGGAGAGAGGGAGGGGGAAAGAGAGGGGGAGAAAGGGGGGGGAGAGAGATGGGGGAGGGGGAGGGGAGAAAGAGAAATGGGGAGAGAGGGAGGGGGAGGGGGAGGGGGGAGAAGGGGGGAGAAAGAGAGAGGAGGAGAGAGGGAGGGGGAGGGGGAAAAAGAGAGGGGGTAGAGAGAAAAGGGGGGAGAAAGAGAGAGGGGAAGAGGGACAAAGAGAGGAGGAGAGAGGGAGGAAGAGAAAGAGAGAGGGGAGGGGGAGGGGAGGGGAGGGGGGAGAGGGAGAGAGGGGGCAGAGAGGGGGGGGAGAAAGAGAGAGGGAGAGGGAGGGGAGGGGGAAGGGGGAGAGGGCAGAGGGGGAGAAAGAGGGAGGGGAAGGGGGAGGAGGAAAAGAGGGAGGAGAGAGGGAGGGGAAGGGGGAGAACAAGAGAGAAAGGGGAAAGAGAGGCAGGGGGAAGGGGAGAAAGAGAGAGGGGAGAGAGAGGGAGGGGAAGGGGGGAGAAAGAGAGAAAGTGGAAAGGGGGGAGAAAGAGACAGAGAGGGGAGAGAGAGGGAAGGGGAGAAAGAGAGAGAGAAGGGGAGAGACGGAGGGGAAGGGGGAGAGAGGGAAGGGAAGGGGGAGAGAGGGAGGGGAAGGGGGAGAGAGGGAGGAGAAGGGGGAGAGAGGGAGAGGAATGGGGAGAAAGGTGGGGAGAGAGGGGGAAGGGGGAGAAAGAGAGAAGGAGGGGAAGGGGGAGGGGGAGAAACAGAGAGGGAGGAGAGAGGGAGGGGGAGAAAGAGAGAGAGGAAAGAGAGGGAGGGGGAGGGGGAAAAAGAGAGAGGGGAGAGAGAGGG
Organism: Pan paniscus; assembly: GCF_029289425.2. NCBI lineage: Eukaryota > Metazoa > Chordata > Mammalia > Primates > Hominidae > Pan > Pan paniscus. Next base: position 102,936,673 of record NC_073264.2, on the reverse strand, counting down.
ATGGGGAGGGGGAGGGGAAGAAGGGGGAGGGGGAGGGGGGGAAGAAAGGGTGGGGAGAGAGGGAGTGGGAGAGGGAGAAAGAGAGAAGGGGGAGAGAGGGAGGGAGGGAAGGAGGAACACAGGGAGAGAAGGATGAAGGGAATGAGGGAAGGAGAGAGGGAGGGCGAGGGGCTCCCTTGGGAGCAGCTGCCCAGAGCGGGTGGGCGCAGACGAGGTGGGAGCGGGAGCGGGTGCTGGGGCGGGCTCCTGGGTGCCGCTCCGGTACACCTGGCCACGGCCACGGCCACGGCTGGAGGATGAAGCCCCCGAGACGGGACGGAAAGGAAACGGGAGAGCGCGGTTCGCGGGTGGCCAAGCAGAGGGTTGGAGCGCGCAACGCAGGAGGCCAGATCGGCGTCCTCCGCTTCTTCCCCGGGCGGCCGGCTCCCCTCCTCCGGGCTCTGGGGTGAGGCAGTGGAGGCCGGGGCAAAGGCGGGACCGCGGCCTGGGGCCCTTGCCGGAGGCTCCGGAGGCGGCCGGCGGGAGCTAAGGGTCTCCTTGGAAGGCCGGGACAGACAACACTCTTGAGAAAACGTGGTTGGGGCAGAGGGGTGCGTCAGGCGCCCAGGAAGGCGCAGGCTGGCAAGGGCAGGGGCGGGGAGGCTGGGGGGCGGCAGGAGGGCCCGGCGGGAGCCCACGCGGGTCTGCAGCGACAACAGGAGTGAGGTCGAGCCTGGCCCCACGCGCACAGCGCGCCTTGGCAGCCCAGCGGCTCAGGGGCCAAAGCCGCCAAGGTCGCTGTGCCACCGGGAGGCGCAGGGCGGGTTGAGGCTTCGGAGGGTGGGGAAGGTCTGAAGGGGTCCCTGAGGACAGAAGCCAGGGTCCCGGGAAATACGGCAGCTGTAAACAAGCCCTCCTCCTGGGCACCAGACACCACCAACACCGCTGGTTCGCTGGTTCGTGGACAGCCCGGCGGGGACCCTGCCGCAGCCCCGACACCCGGCTCCCTCCCTGCAAAGACTCCTCCAGTGGCGGCACCGCAAGGCACCTGTAGCTGGAGGGAGACGGCTAGGGAGGAAGGCTGGGGAGCGGCTGCCCCACGCTGCATTCCATGGTTCAGGCCGAGCTGGCGCATCCTTAGCTTACAGAGAGGAAAGCAAGGCTCAGGCTGTGGGGTGAGCGCCTGAAATCACCCAGTCAGTGCTGCAGCCAAGCCCCAGCCTCAGTCCCTGGACTCTGGGTCTGGGGTTGAGCCAAATGCTGGACCCCAACTCCCCCCTTACACCCCACACCGGAGCAATTCCATGCTCCAGTGCCTCTCAAAATCCTCTCTTTCTGCAATATTATCGTAAACGGAACAAACTGCCACCACTTATGTGCCAAGGACTAAGTGATATGCCACTTAAGAAGTATTTTTAATGCCGGAAAGTCCAGCCTGAACCTGATCAAGCCCTGAGGTCTAACCACCAGTTCTTAGGAAAATACAAGAGAGAGAGGAGTGTGTTAACCAAAAGCAAAGTGATCTGGACGCAGGGAACCAGGGAACGTGGGGGAATGGCAGGAGGTGTCCTCCCGCAGCACCTGGCAGTCGAGCCACCACACTTCAGCCCAGGTGAGCCTCCGCTGTGGGCCCTGTTACATGCAAGCAGACCCTCCCCCCAAGCGGCGACAACTAAGAGCGTCTCCAAACATTGCCAAATGTCCCTTGGGGGGCAAAATCACCCTTGGTTGACTATCATATCTCTCAAACGTGTGGGAACAACCTGATTTAACAATTAAATTGCAAGGAGAAAAAGGAGAGGAGGAACCAGCACATATCACAACCTAGTGTAATGTATGTACCTGATTTGGATCTCAGGACTCAATTCAATTCAGGACCCAAACCAACCAAATGAAAAAGGGCGGAGGGGAGGGGAGATTTAATGCTTACTCCTGAGAGTAAGGAATTGCAGTTAATATTTTTAGGTGAGGCAATCACGTTCTGGTTCTTGGAGTCCTTGTTGGAGGATACCACAGGTGGGACTTACAAATAAAATACGATGACTGAGATTTGCTTCAAAATAATGTAGTGTGAAGAGAAGGCCATGCATATGGAGGAGGAGGCCTGGATAAGACAAGATGGGTTGCAGTGGATGATGGCCAAGGCTGGGCAATGGGGACCTGGGGCTTCCCTATATGATTCCCTCGACTACTGTGTATGTGAAAATAGTCCAAATGAACACGTTATTCCTCCCTGCATTAACCCCAGCCTCTATAGACCAGACAATCAGAACACCTTCCCTCATCTTTCTCCCAATCGTATTTTCAGTGTTGGTGGTACAGTGGTGAGCACAGCTGCCTCCAATCATATTTTCATACTGTTATCGGACTGACCTTTCTAAAGGTCCATCAGACCATTCCCCTGCTCACAAGATGCCAGTGGCTCCCCACTGCCTGCGGGAGAAAGTTCAAACTCCGTAGCATGGGGTTTGAGCTCAGCCGCTGTTTCCCCCACACTTATTTTTCCAGGACTCATCTCTCAATGTATGGGAGAGATGAGTCTCTCCTTTATTTCAGGAATGCTGGGCCACTCTCAGATTCTCAAATGTTCTCTGACCCTGCCCTGTTTCAATGCCTGTTTCTTCAGCGTGAAATGCCCTCCTCCCGTTCCCAAACTCTCACCCCCACACAAAGCTTTTGATCTACTCAGCCTTCAGTTCTAGCTCAAATGCCATTCTCTTTAATGTTTTCCCCACTCATACACGCAGCCAGGCCCCACCATCTCCTCAGTGTTCTTAAGGGGGTTCCCTTACACTTCCATCAGGCTTGGAATCCCATGTCTGCTTCTACAAAGAGATTCTGAGCTTGTTGAGAGCATGGACACATCTCATGTCCCCGTTATCTGCCAACACTCAGGCAGGCTCCGGAGCTTGCTGCGTCTCCTTCACACAGTCACTGTCTCTCACGTCCTTAATTCCAGCCTTCACACAACCACTTCCATGCACACTTGATGTTCCAGCAATACCAAACTACTTGTCCTCCCAGACAAAACCTAGTTTTGTATGTCTTTTCAGATACTTTATTTTTATTTTTAATTTTTTTGAGACAGGGTCTGTCTGTCACTCAGGCTGGAGTGCAATTGCACAACCACGGCTCACTGCAACCTCAACCTGCTGGGCTCAAATGATTCTCCTCCCTCAGCCTCCTGAGTAGCTTAGTCTACAGGCACTCACCACCACATCTGGCTAATTTTCGTATTTTTTGTAGAGACAAGGTCTCACTATGTTGTCCAGGCTGGTCTTGAACTCCTGAGCTCAAGCAATCTAATCTGCTGTGGCCTCCCAAAGTGCTAGGATTACAGGTGTGGTGAGCCACTGCACCCAGCCTTGGATCTTTTAAAAGTGCATTTGGCTCAAGGTAGTATGATACTGGCATAAGGACAGACATACAGATTGATGGAATAAAATTGAGAGCCAAGCCCATTCACCGGGGAAAGAACAGCGTCTTTAACAAATGATGCTGGGACAACTGGAGAGCCATATGGACAAGAATGAAAGTGGATCCCCCCTCACACCATAGGAAAAAAACGAATTCAACATGAATCACAAACCTAAACAGAAGAGCTGAAACCACACAACTCTTAGAAGAATACAAAGGTAAAGCTTCATGACCCTGGATTTGATAATGGTTTCTTAGCTATGACACCAAAGGTGCAAGCAACTAAAAAGAAAACAGATAAACCAGACTTCATAAAAATTAAACATTTTTGTGCAAAGGATACGATCAAGAAAGTGAAAAAACCCACAGAATGGGAGAACATATTTGCAAATTATATAAGGGTCTAGTATCCAGAATATGAAAAGAACTCTAACAACTCAATAACAAAAAGAAAACCCGATTAAAAAATGGGCAAAGGACTTGAACAGTCATTTCAACAAAAAAGATATACAAATGGCCAAACAAGCACATGAAAAGATGCTCACCACCTTTAGATGTTAGGGAAATGTAAATGAAAATTACAATGACATACCACTTCACACCTGCTGGGATACCTATTCTTTTTCAAACTGAAAAATAACTTGTTAGCATGGCCAGGCACCATGGCTCATGCCTCTAACCCCAGCACTTTGGGAGGCTGAGGCAGGAGGATTGCTTAAGCCCATAAGTTCAAGACCAGTCTGGGCAATATAGTGAGACCCCTTTTCTACATTAAAAAAAAAAATAGCCAGGTATGGTGGCATGCACCTGTAGTCCCAGCGACTCAGGAAGCTGAGGCGAGAGGACAGCTTGAGCCCAGGAGTTCAAGGCTGCAGTGAGCCATCATTGTACCATCGCATTCCAGTCTAAGTGACAGAATAAGACCCTGTCTCAACAAAAAACAAGTGTCATAAAGGACGTGGAACAACAACTGGAACCCTTGTATATTGCTGGTGAGAATGTAAAATGGGGCAGCTGATATGGAAAACAGTTTGGTGGTTCTTTGGCAAGTTAAACATAAAATTACCATCCAAAGCCAGGTATGGTGGCTCAAGCTTGTAATCCCAGCACCTTGGGAGGCGGAGATGGGTGGATCACCTGAGGTCAGAAGTTTGAGACCAGCCTGGCCAACATAGTGAAACCCCATCCCTACTAAGAATACAAAAATTAGCCGGGCATGGTGGTGCTTGCCTGTAATCCCAGCTACTTGGGAGGCTGAGGCAGGAGAATCGCTTGAACCCAGGAGTTAGAGGTTGCAGTGAGCTGAGATGGCACCACTATACTCCAGCCTGGGCAACAGAGCGAGACTCTGTCTCAAACACACAAACAAAAATGACCATCCATATGACCCAGCAATCTCACTCCTAGGCATATACCCAAAAGAACTGAAAACAAGTGTTCAAACAAAAATCGGTATACAATGTTCACAGCGCATTATTCACAATAGCCAAAAGGTAGAAACAACTCAAATATCCATCAACTGATGAAATGAAATGTGCTATATCCAAACAATAGAATATTAGCTATAAAAAGGAACGAGCGTTTGGGAGGCCGAGGCGGGCAGATCACGAGGTCAGGAGCTCGAGACCATCCTGGCCAACATGCTGAAACCCTGTCTCTACTAAAAATACAAAAATTAGCTGGGCATGGTGGTGTGCACCTGTAGTCCCAGCTACTCGGGAGGCTGAGGCAGGAGAATGGCTTGAACCTGGGAGGTGGAGGTTGCAGTGAGCCGAGATCACGCCATTGCACTCCAGCCTGGGTGACAGAGCAAGACTCCATCTCAAAAAAAAAAAAAAAAAGGGAATGAGGTATGACGCACGCTACAACATGGATGGACCTTGAAAGCATTCTGCGAAGTAAAGGAAGCCAGACACAGAAGGACAAATATTGCATGATTCCATTTCTATGAACTATTCAGGATCGGCACATCTACAGAGAACAGACTGGTAGCTGCTAGAGGCTGGGGGAAGGGGAGTGAGGAGTGACTGCTGGTGGGAATGGGGCTTCCTTTTAGGGTGAGTAGGACTTTCTGGAATAGGTGGTGGAGAGGGCTGCATGACCCGCTGAGCATCCTTGAGTCTTCTGGGCTTATGGTGAGAACATCAAGGGCCCCACGAAGACAGGGAGACACACACGCTTTGGGAGGATCAGCTGTTCTCAGTACAGAGAAGGCATTAGTGTTGGCTGAATAGGAAGTGAGAAACAACAGGTGTGCTTCCTCAGTTTAAGTGTTTACTCCTAAAATAAAAACTGGGTATCTATCTTAAAATGATAAGAAATCGCAGTAAAAAGGTATGATACTGTTTAGCGATCCGGTTTGGGCAACATCTAAAAAAAAAGGACTTGATTCTTCCCCTTTCACCCTCTTCTGGAATGCTGGTTACAGGGAACTCACTCAGTGAGGGGAGAGATGACCTAGAATTTACTTTGGCCTCTTGATGTCTGGCTTAATGATGGGAAATTATTTTTCAAACTCAGTATTATCTGTCAAACCCAAATCAAAATAGTCGGCCCTTCCCTTCAGTAGAAGCCACTGAAAGTCGGTGGTCCCAGAGGGTTCCAAGCGAGCACTGTGGCCTCCACGTGTCTGAACAGTGGCTGCACACGAGCAGCAGCTGCATTTTCTAGGAGGAAGGCGGGGGTGGAGTGGGGGGGGGGCACAATCTGAAATGCTATTTGAGACACTTGTCGGCCACTCAAATGGAAGCTACAGGAATAAAGAGGAAGTCGTTCCCTCCCCTTCCCAGAGCCTCTCCACTGAACAGACACGGGGTCCCTGGGGGAGGATGTGTCTTGCTGTGAGGATCTGGGATTCTGGAGTCTCTGGCTGGGAGAAGGAGGTGGTGGGGGTGTCTGGAGACAAGGGAAGATGAGGTGGCCAGTCCACATGGCAAGGCAAGGTGTTGCCCAGAAAGGCCTTGAAATTATGCAGGAGTTCAGGTTCCCAGCCAGGGTAGGTGGACTGCTGGCCCTGGGCCCAGCCCCACTGCCAGGCCCACAGGGAGGTACAGAGGCAAAGGGTGTTACCTGCCTCAGTGGTACATGGTCCTCTCCCAAGTCTTCCCAACAAGCATGGCTGCACTTCCTCAGGTAGAGGAAACAAGACGCCAGAGGCGTCCCTCACACTCAGGGACAACGCCCCATTAGTTTCTAACAGAGACACAGCAAGCCCGAATGTCCAAGTGCCCTCACACCCCACAACCTTCCGTGCAGCCAGGCAACAGCACCCCAGTATATTGGGAGTAAAAGGCAATCTGTGCAGCAGATACATGGAAGTCTATGTCTCTCTACTTTGAAATATTTCATGGAAACAGCAAAATGGGCAACTGGATTTGTGACAAAGCCTCTCTCCTAGATGTTTTATCATATAAGGGATTTACCAAATGAAACAAGCAGCTCTTTCCCTTCATTTAAACACTGCAATTCTCAAAATTCACAACTAGATATAAGATATTTATTGTTCAGTTGGGCAGGGCCGAATCACTGATCTCTCAGTATCTCTTAGATGGTGAATAGAGTCAAACCAAAAAGATACCTCTTCCACAGACCATGGCTAGTACTGGTTTCAGATACAGGCCCAGGGACCCATACTAGCAGCTTCTCCAAGTGCCGAACCCGATTTGGATTCCAGTAGGCCGCGGCTGGGAAGCCACAGCCCATGAACCACATCTGGCCTCCTGGTTATTTTTGTAAATCAAGTTTTACTGGCATACACTCAAGTCTGTTTATCCACCTGTTGTCTGTGGCTTCTCTCTTGCTGCAACAGCAGAGTTAAGTAGTTGCAGTAGAGACCACGTGCCCCCTGAAGCCTTGAATATTTACTATCTGGCCCTTTACAGAAAAAGGTTTACTGATTCTCGTGCCAGGACAACAATTTCTGGATGAGAGGAAGAAATAAAGGAAAACAGGACAGATTTCCCTGATCAAGGTCGATGATGCACTCACAATCAGCAAACCTCCTGAGCCTGCCTTACAAGTGAGAGTGAAGGAAGAGGCAAGTTACGACCTCCAGTAATAAAAAGATTTGCGGAGGCAGTCGCTGGTGCATCTCAGCATAGCAATATTCAACAGATGCAACTTCCATCTGGCAACCACAAAGCAGTGTGGGGCTGGAGGGAGAAAGCAGGTGCCCTGTCCCTACAGAATCCCCCCGAGGCCACGCACTCATAGACTGGGTATAGCAGAGGATAGGAGTGAGATATGCAGCTGAAAAGGAGATTGATGTTAGGTCTGAATACTGATCTCTCCATAGCCACCTTATCCCCACACACCTTCTCTGCAGAACATTGGTAAACTGAGTGGTTATGACAAGAAAAAGGGATTCTCCAAAGAAACCAGTCTGTCTAGGAAAAACTAAGGCTGCTAATGTAGGAGCTGGCACCTCAAAGCAAATTCTCTGCAGTTTAGTCTCTAGGGGCCAAAAGTCACAAGAGCCAGCTCCCAGCCAAGGCCTCTAAAGCAAGTGGTCAGATGACAAGCCCACCCACAGCCAGCTGTGCCAGTGCCTCATCTTTGCCTGTGTGAACAAAGAAACCCTTCATCTGAGAAGCAAAGTCTTCCAGTTGGTCTCCTTGTTCAGCTCTTGCCCCTCGTTCCCACACAGCAGCTAGGAAGATCCTCTTACTTCCCTACTCAAAACACCCCAGTGGCTTCCCATGACCCTCAGAATAAAAACTCAAAGCCCAACCAGACTCAGTGGTTCATGCCTGTAATCCCAGCACTTCGGAAGGCCGAGGTAGGAGGATCGCTTGAGGCCAGGAGTTTCAGACTAGCCTGGCTGACACAGTGAGACCCCTTCTCTACAAAAAAAATCCAAAAATCAGCTGAGCAGGGTGGTGTGCACCTGTATCTCAGCCACTTGGGAGGCTGAGGAGGGAGGATTGCTTGAGCCCAGTAGTTCAAGGCTGCAGTGAGCTAGGACTGCACCACTGCACTCCAGCCTGGGCAACAGAGTGAGACTCTGTCTCTAAAAACAAAACCCCAAAACAACTCCCCCTCCCTGCCAAAATCCCAAAACCCTGTCTAGGCAGGCTGTTTATAAGATCTTACCCTACCTTGTCTGTGCTCGGCTCCCTACCTCCATCCCTCCTGCTCTGCCTACCCTCACTTTTCCTTAGTCAACTGAACACCTGGCAGTGGACACGGCAAACTCACTTCCTCCATGGGGCCTTTGCACTAGCTGCTGCCTCTGGCTGAATGAATATCTTGCCCTAGATCTTTGCACTGTGGCCTCCTTCTTGACATTCACATTTCACTTTTCATGTCATCTGCTTGGTGAGACCATCCTTGACCACCTGAAGCAGCCTCCCAATCTCCAGCAGAGGGGCTGCCAGAAGGTCCTGTCCACCAGTGGTGTGTGGAGCTATGTGAGTGGTTTTGGTTGTCATCATGGTGTTGAGATCCCCAGGGCCATTGCTCTGCAAAGGTGAGACGCTCTCACGCCCAATGTCACTAGTGCCCCGCAGAAAACACCTGCAGCTCCACACTCCACTTCTGTGCCCTCACTGGAGGCAAACTCCACGAGTGCAGGAACTCTGCACCCGCAATGGTGCTCAGCACATGCCAGGTCTCAGAATGAACCTGCTGGATGACTGAGAATGAAGGAATCCCCTGGAGGGAAGCTGCAATGTCAGAGAAAACGGCCAAGATAAACAGGAACATGATACCGAGAGAGGGTATGATCCCTCCAGGGGACAGAAGGGGGACCTGACTCCAGAGCCCAGCCTCTGCCACACTGCACAGCTTCCGTGATCTGGACAGTGGCCCCATTCATCATCAGCAGGACAAAGTGGCTGTGCTCTGTGAAGCAGGTCTGAGAATGGGAGGAAGGTGAAGGGAGAACCTTGATTTCCGTATTACTTTATTTTTTATTTATTTATTTTTTGAGGCGGAGTTGCATTCTGTCACCCAGGCTGGAGTGCAGTGGCGCAATCTTGGTTCACTGCAACCTCTGCCTCCTGGGTTTAAGGGATTCTCCTGCCTCAGCCTCCTGAATAGCTGGGACTGCAGGTGCATGCCACCACACTCGGCTTTTTAAAAAAATTTTTAATAGAGATGCGGTTTCACCATGTTGGCCAGGCTGGTCTCGAACTCCTGATCTTAGGTGATCCACCCGACTCGGCCTCCCAAAGTGCTAGGATTACAGGCGTGAGCCACTGCACCCAGCCGCATTACTTTATTTTTTAACCCAAAATAAATTTCGTGTTTTGAACCCAAAATAAATAAATAAATAAGAGAAAATGTCTATAAAGAAAGACTAGGAGGACAAAAGGTCGTGACTGCTCTTGGGTCTGTCCAAGTCCCGCTCCTATGGGCAATGGAGTCTTTCTCGTGTGGGTATCAGGTGTAGGCCAACCACAGACCAAGCAGTAGACAGGGCCTCCCTCCCGTCTCACCACGCATTCCCTCTTCTTCTCGCCCTCCTCTTTCCTTAATTTTATCTACTTCCTTCTCTTTTGCCAATATAAGTCTTCTCTTCCTTTAAATTTAACCTTAAATTTGATATTTCATATTAAGAAGATTGATAGGTAACAAAATAAGTTCAATTAAATTAAATACACTCCCATAAGAATTATTTTGGAAAATACTGGTAGGGTCTGAAGTAGCTCTGTCCAACAGAACTTTCTGTGAAGCCACAAATGTTCCATATCTGCTGGTCAACAGAGTAGCTGCTGGCCACATGTGGCTACTGAGCACTTGAAATGTGGCCCGTGCAACTGAGGGACTGAATTATTTACATAATTTTAATTTTCATTAATTTAAATTTAAATTTAAAATAGCCATATGCAGCAAACAACAAACATCTTGGCCAGGGCAGGTCTAACCCCTTCAGAGCCCCTTAGTAATTTGATATTACCACTGGGCCATGCCAGCCCTTGGTCAGAGCTAACACCTGCAGGCTGCAGGGTATCTGAAATTAATCTCTTGGGGGCCATTTTTGTGTTGTTGTTGAGATGGAGTCTCACTCTGTCACCCAGGCTGGAGTGCAGTGGTGTGATCTCAGCTCACTGCAACCTCTGCCGCCCAACTTTTCAAGCAATTCTTATGCCTCAGCCTCCCGAGTAGCTGGGATTACAGATGCCTGCCACCAAGCCCAGCTAATTTTTGTAGTTTTAGTAGAGATAGCGTTTCACCATCTTGGCCAGGCTGGTCTTGAACTCCTGACCTCATGATCCACCCGCCTGGGCCTCCGAAAGTGCTGGGATTACAGGCATGAGCCACCGTGCCCAGCCGCTCAATCTTATATTAAGAAAATATATACAAGATAATGTGGTGGCACACACCTGTAATCCCAGCTACTTGGGAGGCTGAGGCAGGAGAATAGCTTGAACCCAGGAGGCGGAGGTTGTGGTGAGCCAAGATCGCACCACTGCACTCCAGCCTGGGCGACAGAGTGAGACTCTGTCTCAAAAAAATACATACACACACACACACACATACATACACACACACACACACACACACACACACACACACACACGAGATGAAGAAAAAGCCAAATGCCCTTAGTAAAGCATTTTTTTCCCCTTCTGGAGAGCTTAATTTCTAGGCCTGTTCTCTCACTCCCCCAGGTGGAGAACATGAAGATGACAACGCTGTTTGGATTTGGGAAGCAGCACTTCCTTCACTGCAGGAGCACTGGAGAGTCTCTGCTTAAAACAACATACTGATAGGAACGTGTGAGGGGATTAGAGAGGACACTGTGCTAAACCAGACACCGCTGTGCCCTGCCCTTTGGCAGGTACCCAGTGTTTAAGGAAACACTGGAGACCCGTCTTCGAATTGAAATATTCCAGATGAATCTTCCCTGTGATTTAGGAAAACATCACCGCATTTCATGTTGGTGGCAGACTGACTCACTCAGCTCCGCTAAGGATGCAGGTGGAAACCTTTCCACCATCACATGGCAGGGCTATAAGTTGCCATTCACCCTGCTGTTGCTTTAACGTAGGAACTTTGAGCTTCTTTCTTGAACTGGAAAATTTTAGATTTCATATCATTTGCTTGATGAGCTCTTTCTAGAATTGCATATACCGTAGCGAAGCTTTTACTGAAGAGGGAGAGGAATGCTGATCTTATCTATTGGCTTTAACCATGATACACACCCTAGGGTCCAATGTGCTTTCTGGAACTCCATAATTTTATGGTAAGCCTGTGTCTCCATAGATGCTTTAAAGCGTCTGATTTTCTCACCCAAAGCTCCAGGTGGCTCTTTACATGAAATGGGTTCCATCTTGTCCCATCCACTCAAGGACAATAAGATCTAACTGAGTGGGGGCCAAGTTACTCCCAAGTACACTGGATGTCCAGAAGCAACAGGTGCTACACTTCAAAAATGATGGAAACGGCCACTACTTCAGTTCCTAACAGGTCTTTATCTCTTCAATCCTCAACACAGTGCTCGCACAGAACAAGACATGCTCAAGACAAACCCTATCTTATAAAACATATTAAATATATATGTAAGTATGCTCTACTGAGAAACATTCCCAAAATAAATTAAGAAACACAAAGCATAAAAGATCACAGAGAAACCTTTACAGTCACTGCCACATAATGACATTTCAGATAACAACAGACTGCACAAATGATGGTGGTGCCTTAGATTATAACACCATATTTTTATGGTATCTTTTCTATGTTTAGATATACAAATTCTTGCCATTGTGTTACAGGTGCCTACAGGGTTCAGTTAAATGACATGCTGTACAGGTGTGTAGCCTGGAGTGACAGGCTATTCCATATGCCCTAGGTGTGTAGCAGACTACCACCTAGGTTTGTGTTAAGCACATGCCATCATGTTTACAAAACGACAACATTGCCTAACAACACAGCTCTCAGAACGTACCCCCCTCATTCAGCGATGCATAACTGTATTTAAATGGAAATCCTATTTTGAAGTGCTTTAATTAAAACAAGATCTTATGAGGCTATACTTTTTACCACTGACCTTTTAACCAAGATCTTATGAGACTACACTTTTTTCCACTGAATATGTAAAAGAAAACTAAGAAAAAAACCAAAATACTCTACTTTTAAAAATTTTCCCGAGACATTAGAAAAAAACCTAAGTACCATAATCTTCTGCTTTAGTATACTGTTATTTATTTAAAATGAATTAAACTGAATAAAAATTCTACATTAGAGTTCCCTTATTGGATCAAAAAAGTGATAAATAAGCCTCTTAATAAACAAGTTTTTTATTGTTGTTGCTAATTTACAGTATCAGAAAAATCAGCAACCTAACTGTCTTCAAGGTCTCCTTTTCAGTACTTTTAAAACCCACCAACTCAATACTTCTTGACTCTAGGCCCTAATATATATGGCAAGATCAAAGAAGACTCGAGCTCAACTGATGCCTTCAAGGACTGAATCTAGCTAGCAAGGCAAGTCACAGGGGAACGAAGGTCATCTAACACAGTGTACATGACACAGAACTGCGTACAGCCAGCCGCTGGTCTAGTAAGTAATTGCTATAAGCATTTAAAATATGGAAAACACAGAGTTCAAGATGGTGAGAAACAGCTTCGCTGAAGTTTCTGGATAGATGAGATTGAGTTGGAGCTAAAAAGATGAAAGGCGCCGGGCACAGTGGCTCACGCCTGTAATCCCAGCACTTTGGGAGGCCGAGGCAGGCGGATCATGAGGTCAGGAGACCAAGACCATCCTGGCTAACACAGTGAAACCCTGTCTCTACTAAAAATACAAAAAATGAGCCGGGCGTGGTGGCGGGCACCTGTAGTCCCAGCTACTCGGGAGGCTGAGGCAGGAGAATGGTGTGAATCCGGGAGGCGGAGCTGGCAGTGAGCGGAGATTGCGCCACTGCACTCCAGCCTGGGTGACAGAGCAAGACTCCGTCCCAAAAAAAAAAAAAAAAAAAAAAAAGATGAAAGGATTCAGATGGCCAGCAGCGAATGGGGGTAGAGCATTCTAAAAGAGGGGTTCTCAAAGTGTGGTCTGGGGTGTGTCCCTTGACCCTTTCAGGAGTCCACAAGGTCAAAACGGTTTTTATGATAACATGAAGATGTGATTTGCCCTTTAAAGCGTCATTATGGGGAGTTTTTCACAGGCTACACATATGAAATCGGAACAGCTTGCGTGCAGGGGCAGACAGCTACCTTCGATGGAGCCGGACGTTAAACAGATTAGCAAAAACAGAGCCATGCCACTTTTCTCAGCAAATTAAAAAAAAAATTCTTTCCACATAAGTGTTTTTTATGTCAACACGTAATGGGTGTTACTGTTATTATTAGATGAACTATTTAAAAACGTTCAGCTTTAATTTCTAAGGAAAAATATCGGTAGATAGATATAACTCACTAAATAAAAGCTCTTTGGGGTGCTTGATAATTGTGAAGAGTATAAAGGAGTGATCTCCCTTCTGTGTGAGCACTCACTGCTGTTCTAAAGGAAATATAATGCTCAGATGAATATGTGCCAGGCATGGTTTGTAAGCAAATGTACGTATTTTGGAAAGGTGTCTTTATAGTGCAGTGGCTCAACAGGGGGCGATTTGATCCTCCAGGAGACATTAGACAATGTCCAATGTCTGGAGGCATTTTGGTTGTCACAGTTGGTGGGGGCAGTGGGCCACTGGCATCCAGGGGTAAGGCCAGGGATGCTGGTGAATGTCCTACAAAGTAGAGGACCACTGGGCAGCCCCACAACAACATATCTTGCCCCACAGTCAAGTGTTCAGATGGGAACCCTTGGTCTAGAGCAGTGGAGGTCACAAAGGAGGTACCTGGGGTCTACCGACCTTGCAGCTTGTGATGTAGGACAGGAATGGGGGCTAGAGAAGGGAGCCGCTTAAGGAAGAACCCACCACTCCCTCATGCCTCAAGGGCAGCAAGCTCAGGACATCTGCCTCCTAACAACCCCAAAGCTCGGCAGCGGAGGCTGCGGCTGCCAGGGATGGATCCTCCCCGCAGAACCTCTTTCTGATGCCCCTGGGGTCTAAGGAGAGACCATGGGGAGGCGCTGGGAAGAGGGAGCCAAGACGTGGCAATTAAAAGCAAATGATTCCATTTACTCCATAATCATTACATATGAGTTTCAAAAAGATTTTTAAAGTATTACTTCTCTTGGTCTTCTCTGGGTTTCACTGAAGTTCAGCTTAGGGTTGTATGGAAAAAAAGGTGGGAAGAGACTGATGGAAGCTAAGGCATGGGAGGTTCTAGCGAAAGCTCCAAGCTCAGAAGTGAGCCTACAGGGGTGTCAGGGGCTCTCCTTGGAGGAGTCGTGCCGAACAAAATGACTGTCCTTGTCCTCCTCCTTACTCAGGTGAAAACTCTTGCTACAGAGACTGTGAAAAGGAGTATTTCTTGCAAAGATATTTTTCATAACAATGTTGTTAACATTTAATGGGTGTATTATTAAATATTTTTTAAATTTCAATTTTAATTTCTAAAAAAATTACCCTTCCGCCTAGTACCTATGCGACCTGAGGCGACTGTCAGTCTCCCTAGGTCTAGACCATCAGGGAGTGGTGGCACTGGAAAGTAAAGGGACAGATTATAACAGGAAAAAATTTACTAAAGGTAGAAGGTGGCAAAGCTAGCTAACGAGTTGGAGAGAGGATTGTTCTTTCTCTTCAGCAACAGATATTATGTAAGAGTTGCTGTAGAGACTTTCAAACAAAACTAAGCTGAAGCAGGTGTAAAATACATGACAATACTCAAACGACCTTTAATGTGCTTAAAACGAATCACTTTACAAAAAGCATGAACACTTCTAAAAATGTAACATTGGACACAGTACACACACTTAAAAGAAACAACACCCACCTATGGTCTGATCTTACAAAATGGACTTGAGGAAACTCAGAGCAATTTATTAACATTCTAAATAATCATAAAATGTGCCTAGTTATGTTTCCACAGATTTGAAGGCTACACTGAGAACAGATACTCAAAAGTGAGTCTCCTTTGTCAATCTCCACAGAATTTTCCAACTTCAAGTGACCCATGAGCCCGTTTTTTGCCTCTTTCCTTAAGACTTCCTATGAAATAAACCAGCAATAAGTAGTGGGAAGAAACTTTTATTTCCAGGACACATGTGCAGAAGCAACAAGTCAAAATTAACCATTCTATCTGAAAGAGAAGAAACATGTACCAACACATGTCATTCAAGGAGAAGTTTCTAGAATAAGGCAAAAGTTACAGGGCAGCAGTTATGACCTTTAATAGAATTTTGTTACACTGAAAGATACAGCCTGCCATACTTGCAGGGAAAATGTCTTTCAAGAAGGGTAACACCCAATCTCTTCCATACATTTAAAAATAGCCTAATCTTAAACTTATCAAATCATTTTAGGGATGAGAAAACAGGGTCACACAAGTTAGGTGACATCATTTATGGCAAAGCAAGAATCGGCATGTTTATTTTCTAACCCCCAAGCTGAAATATTTTCCACTGTACCACTCTACCCTATACTCCAGGACTTCATCTTTCTTACTGAAAAACCCAAACCATCAAATGTCCCCTTGTTCTACCCAAGAATTGTTCTGCAACATACGCCACCTGCTTCCTTGCTTTCTATGAGGCTGAAGACTAGACAGGCAGGAGTTTATTATACAGACCTGCCATATACTTGAAGCAGTGTGTTAAGTCAACCAGAGGCCAGGTTCTTGAATGCTTTCTCTGTTTGGATTATTTCCACGCTGTCTGGCTGCTCTGCCCTGGACAGGTCCCTGCTCTGCACATCTCTCAAGGCTGAGAAGCCCCAACTAGGGTAACTGTCCCATCAGAGGGTGAGTTCACTGGGTAATGGGAGCAACTGCTCATTGTGAAGGTGACATGATGTTAAAAGGCTTGAAAGGGGCTGCGTGGTGGCTCACGCCTGTAATCCCAGCACTTTGGGATGCTGAGGCGGACGGATCACCTGAGGTCAGGAGTTCGAGACTAGCCTGGCCAACAAGGTAAAACTCCGTCTCTACTAAAAATACACACACACACAAAAAATTAGCTGGGCATGGTGGCGGGAGCCTGTAATCCCAGCTACTTGGGAGGCTGAGGCAAGAGGATCACTTGAACCCGGGAGGTGGAGGTTGCAGTGAGCCGAGACCGCGCCATTGCACTCCAGCCTGGGAACAAGAGTGAAACTCTGTCTCAAAAAAAAAAAAAAGGCTTGAAAGCAGCATGGGAATGTCAAGCCTATTTAAATTGTTCAGGTTAAAATATTCAAGTTAAGAGTAATACTGAGAGAGAGGAGAGGGAAAAAGTGTGCAATAATGGTTTAATTCACCTGCATGAGTCAATCATATTTGGTAAGTGGGTGGAACTAGAAGTGAAGCAGTGAGCTGAAGACTGAGGGGAAAAAAAACAATAATAAAATTTAAGGGTCAACTCAAAGGTCAAATGAACAGAAGTGTCCCAACTTGTATTCCTGAAAAACAATTTACACAGTGATCTGCCAAGTGTCAAGCTTAATATGCCAGGTTGCCTCTGGTATCCTTATGAGGAAGCAGTGAAGGCCCCAACATTTCAGTGTTTTCAGTGGTAATTTCAAGCTCTGTAGCTCCAGCTCTTAGACAGTAGCACTAGAAAAAATACAAAAAGACAAGTGGGGCATCATACTCAGGCACTGCAGGCCACACCGCAGGTCTCACACAGCTGGCAAACTGCTTTCAAAACACACATTTCACATAGTAGTGATTTTGGTATCTTTGAACTACTGAGATTTTTCAGGTTTAAACTTAACATTATTCATCCTTACAGCCAGGATCTTCCCACTAAAAATAGAAATAAATGATATATACACACCGATGCTCCTTTGTATAAGGAATATAGCTAAAGTAAGAGGACATAGGCACATTAGCAAGAAAGCTCTGGGGAGAAGAAATCTTAGCAGTTTTAATGAAAGATCAAAAGACCAAAAAAAAAAAAGGCATATAGCATATACCTTCATAAAGCACCTACATTTCATCTTCATCGAAATGAATTTAGTCAAAAGGGTGACAGGGAAGAAATAAACAAGTCAAATCCCAGCATGGCACAGTAAACCTCAGTTGTCTGCTATAAAGACAGGGAGGGACAGACTGGCACAAATGATCCTAACTATTGACATTTAAGGAATCTTTTGGATTTCTGCTTTTTGCTTTGGGGAGGGCAACAGATTTGCTGGAATAAACCACCTGCTGAAGAGAAGGGAGGTTCAGAATACACCAAATGATAGAAAAGAGAGAATGCAGGGCTAAAAAAAAGTCCACTGCAGATCATCGCCAGTTAACTGTGTTTCCCAGACAGAACTGAACTCATTCTAATTTGGCTTACAGGAAGAAGTCTGACACTGGCAAATAAACGTCATTTGTGATAAGACTGGGGCCTCAATGATCCAGTTCTGGATAACTGACACTCTATTAACCCAATTATGTGCTACCCATGGATTCAAAAGGACCTACTGGCTCTGCCTGGGTCCACGCAGCTCCTGGACCCTTGGCCCTAGGTGCTCTAGTTCAACAATTAGTCACAAGGAAGAAAAGGCAAAGGAAAGTGGTGACTCTGCAAATCCTCTGAAGGCACTTCACGGTGTGAAGGAACAGCATCAACCTTGGTCAAGTAGATGCAAGGCTCACTTGGCATTCCAGCTGTTCCTCAATGAGGCCAAAGCCAAGAAGCAAAGAAAGTCACAAGTGGCCGGCGCGCGCACACACGCACACACACACACACACAATGTGAACAATAATAAAATACCAAAACTAGGTAAATTTTTTCAAATACCAACATTATTGGAGAAAGAGGCCAAGGGACCGTCAACAGAAATAGGGAGCTAGCCCAGGACGTCAGTAGCAGAGATGGTTTGAAATAAAACAAGGTGATGGAAGAAAAAGAACTAACCACTGAGTTGCCTGGCAGCTTGCAATGGAAGTGGCGGTGGGGGGATGACCCTAAAGCTAAAAGCAACATAGCAACACCATAGACTGCATAAGACCAATCTATACAGGAGGGTTGCTGGGTTTGAGGTGTGGGAAATTAACTTAAAAATACCAGATCCAGGATGGGCACGGTGGCTCAGGCCTGTAATCCCAGCACCTTGGGAGGCCAAGGCGGGCGGGTCACGAGGTCAGGAGTTCAAGACCGGCCTGACCAACCTGGTGAAACCCCGTCTCTAATAAAAATACAAAAATTAGCCGGGCGTGGTAGCGGGTGCCTGTAATCCCAGCTACTCAGGAGGCTGAGGCAGGAGAATTGCTTGAACTCAGGAGGCAGAGGTTGCAGTGAGCCAAGATCGCGCCACTGCACTGCCGGCCTGGGCGACAGAGTGAGACTGTATTAAAAAAAAAAAAAATTTGCTGGGTGTGGTGGCATGTTCCTGTGGTCCCAGCTACTTGGGAGGCTGAGGTAAGAGGATCACTTGAGCCTGGGCGGCAAGGGGTAGCAGTGAGCAGAGATTGCGCCACTGCACTCCAGCCTGCGTGACAAAGTGAGACCCCGTCTCAAAAAAATAAAAAACAAAAAAACCCCAAAAAACCCACAAACAAACTCCATAGGCAAGCACAATTTTCATAAAATCATTAATAGTTTTCCAAAGCAAAACAGTAAATACCTAAACAACTAAAATTGAGGGTTATGAAAGACACCACAAAAAAAAAACCTCACATAGAGAAACATTTTAGAAGATTCTAGGCTTTATCACTCTCGGTTTTTCTACCTTAAGTTAAAAGCTGTGTATAAAATACAAAGTCAATATTTGATGACAGTTACCTCTGATTCTACTGTGTCTTGTCCTTCTTTTGAACTTTTTCCACTCTTCCCTGCTTTTGGTGATTCCTGGTAAACATCAAGCAAAGTCAATTAGTCTTCTCACTTTTTAGACAGGTAAACATCAGATAAGCCAAATGCAGTTTTAAAAGTGATTTATACAACTACAGCTTCTGATATTTTTAATTCATACCATTAGGAAATTCTATATCATACCGTTTAGGATTCCAACAGTGCAATGCCCCCCACCCCCCATTCAGATTCTTTTCGTTTTATCTGCATTTGAGGTTGAAAACTTCAAGCAGAAAGCAGATAAATCCAATTTATACAGTGCTTCTGGCATTTTGAGATCCACATCACATCCCTTTCTACCCTCCCACCCTAAACCCTATGAGTGAGGATTTCTGGGGTGATAATGAAACGCTACAGAGCTCCACCTGAAGCAGAAACATACCCGCCCCCCCGAATGCAAACGCAGCACCCTTGCTCGCAGCCCTCACCGCCGCCGCCACCCAGGATAATAATAGTGTTTGAGAGCCCCAGAGCGTCCCTCCGGGGCGGCAGATAATTCCTTACCAGCTCTCAGCGCGGTCCCTTCTCGCTCCCTTTCCCCCGTCCAGGGGTCCCTCCCCAGGCGTCTACAGCCCCCATCCCTGAAGCTCCTTTCCGGGAGTCTGCGAGGCTGCGAACCCCCTCGGCGGCCGCACCTGCCGGCCCAAGCCCACGCCGCGCTGTCGGAAACGGGCGCCCCTCCGACCCCCTCCCCGGGCCGCGCCCTCCCTCCACGCCCAGCCCCGGCCCATCACGAAGGTCCCAGCGGCCCGGGCCTGCGCCCCGCGGCTCCGGCGCGATCCCCGGGCTCCCCGCCCCCACCGGGCATGAGGCCGAGAGAAGCCCGGGGATGTCTGGCTCGGCCGCCCTCGGGGACGCGAAGCCCGCGGCGTCAGGCGGGGAACTGAGCCGGGGCCCGGGCGCAGGACCCCGGTGCCGTCGCGCCCTCTCCCGGCAGTCCCTCCCCGCTCCCTCCGTCCCGCGGCCGGGCCCGGACTCACTTTCTCCTTCTTGTTTTTATTCGGCATGGCTGGAGCGGGCCGCCGCCGCCGCCGCCGCCCCTGCCGCCGCCTGCCCCCGCAGCAGCAGCGCCCCCGCCCCGGCCGTCGCGCCCCCGCGGCCGCCGCCGCCGCCGCCGCCGCCCGGGGACTGAGTCTTTCGCTTGCTCTCGCTTCCCCTTTTCCAGGCTCCCAGAGGCTGCGGCAGCCGCGGCGGCGGCGGCGGCGGCGGCGGCAGCGGCGGCGGCGTCTCTCCGCCCCTCCCCCGGCCGGCCCGCCCCGCCCCTCTCCTCCCCACCCCCGGCCGGCCGCCCCGCCCCTCCCCGCCCGCCGCTCGCCCCGCCCCTGCGCCCGGCCCCGCCCCGCTGCCCTCAACAGCGCCCTGCCATTGGTCGACGCGCCCCCACGTGCCCTAACGCTCCCTGCTCCCCCCACCCTCTCCGCGCGACCCGTTCACGCCCCCGCCCTCCGTCGCGAGTCGCTGCGAGCTGGCCTCAGGCAGGCCGCGGCCTCCTGGCGCGGGGCTGACCGCTGAGCAGAGCTGAGCCGACTCAGGGGAGGGAGCACGTGGCTGCGACTGCGGTGACAGGGCCGTGGCCCGCTGTGGAGGCGCAAGACAGAGCGTGAGACGTAGGAAATGCACATTTGAAATGTATGGCAACAACTTCTGCAGCCGGCGAAACGCGAACCGTGGCCTCTTGGCCTTGCCCCCTCACCGCCGCGGCTCTCGTTGCAGTCAAGAGTGCCTGGCACGCTTTGCACTGAGGCGCACGGGGAGGCCCGGGAACCGAGCGAGCGGCAGTTTCGCGGGACACCGCTGGGCCCCGCCTCCCCTCCCCTCCCTCCACTCCCCTCCCCTCCGTCCCCTCCCTTCGACCAGCCCGTCCCCTGCCCTCCCCTTCTCTCGACCAGCCCGTCCCCTGCCCTCCCCTCCTCTCGACCAGCCCGTCCCCTGCCCTCCCCTCCCCTCCCCTCGACCAGCCCGTCCCCTCCCCTCCTCTTCCCTCGACCAGCCCCTCCCCTCGGCCAGCCTTTCCCCTCGGCCAGCCTTTCCCCTCGACCAACCCCTCTCCTCGACCGGCCCCTCCCCTTGACCGGCCCCTCCCCTCGGCCAGCCCCTTCCCTCGGCCAGCCCCTCCCCACGACCAACCCCTCCCCTCGACCAGCGCCTCCCCTCACCAGCTCAGCTTTCCGCAGCTCCTCCCGCGAGGTCCCACCCATCCGACAGCGCCGCCCCTCCCTGGTTGGTCCCGCCCTCCGCAGTTTCTCCCGCGAGGTCCCGCCTACCCGACAGTCCCGTCCTTTCCTGGTTGGTCCCGCCCTCCGCAGCTTTTGCCGCGAGGTCCCGCCCACCCGACAGCCCCGCCCCTCCCCAGTCGGCCCCGCCCTCCGCAGCTCCTTCCGCGAGGTCACGCCCACATGTGCAGCCCCTCTCCTCCGGCGTCGGCCCCGCCCACCGAGGCGAGGCCTCAAAGACTTGGTGGCCGCTGCGCCAATAGGATTTTATTTTTATTCTTTAATTTGGCTTGATCATAAATGGTGAGGAAACCTCTGCATGACTGGGAGTCACCTGATTTCTCTCAGCTTGTTAATAGCTGTGAGGAGAGGGTGTCCAAGGGAAAAACGTTAACTTTTCAATACAATGCTTCCGCGGTCCACCTCGTGCCCAAAACTATTGAAGACGCTAAGGACAGGCGTCCCAGATTGCAGAAATGCATTAGGTAGTAAGACTCTAGGAGCGTACGGATTTCACGTGCGAGAGGCATTGGTGCTTCACCTGTGATGATGAAGGAGCTGCATCTTAACTGGCAGCTTAAAAATCATCGCGTTCTCTTAGCCCCCGGAGTTTTGTTCTTGGAAGTTTCCAGGCAAAGCATTTTCCATTATTCTCAGCAGTTCTGCAATGAGAAAGCTGAAAGACGGGGTAAGAAAAAAAAGATCTAAAGGGAGGAATGTTGTGGGAGGTCAGGAAAGTAAGTTCTGTCTGCGGGTGTCTGAATGTCTGCGGGCTCTTAGACGAATATCTGTAGGTAAGCAGGACAGTCTCAAACAACTATTTGTGCGGAATAAGTGGCTTTTTTGTTAATAATTTAAGTGGGTTAATGGTGTCTCCAAAACAATTTTGAGGATAGAGCGATGCCCCTAGTTAACTTAATAACATTTTAAAAATAAAATATGTGCTGTCAATTTAATAAGTCCAGGATATATCCATATCAGAAAGGAGTAGCTCTGAAACTATTGGTTTATTGCCATGAACTCTTAGGGAGGCTTAGAGGCATCTCTGAGACAATCCTTTGCCACCAAAATCCTTGTATCGTATCTCCTGATCCGGTGTTGCATACAATTCATTCATTCGACCCACATTTGTTGGATAACTACTATGTGCAAAGCATGATGCCAGAAATTTCATGGTGAACAAGGCACTACCCGTGTCCTCAAGCAGTTCGCATGCTTGCATGGAAATAGAAAAAACCAGCAATCAGAAGGACATGACATGTGACAAGTCTACAGGACTGGGGTGAGGGGGGTCAGGCTTGGAAGCATGACAGAGCACTGCACAGGACGTTTTGTTATGGCCGGAGATGAGACTGAAGGAACAGCGACGCTGAATTAAGACTGGTAGACCTTGCCAAGATATTGTACTTCTTTTGAATGCATTTCAGGGTCACTGACAGATACTGAAGTGGGGAGTGATGTACTCACATTTGCATTTTAGAAGACATCGGTGGCAGGAGTGTGGAGGAGGTGACGGTGGAAGTAAAAGCAGGAGGCAGAAAGAGCAATCAGCATCCAGCTATGGTTCAGGTGCGTGCCAGGGAGGCATCTCCACAGCAACGGGGGGAAGGATCGCCGACGCGACAGAGAGCCAGAATCGAGGATAAAAAGCGAATGCTCATGCTTGTAGTTTGGGCAACACAGTGAATGATGAGGAAGGGATGCAAGTGGAGGGCAGGTTTGCAAGGGAACAAGATTCCAGTTTGGGACACGTTGCTGTGTCCGCAAAATGTAGGTAGAGGTGTCCAAGATGGCAACTGGAAATATAGCATAGAGGACTAGTTGCATGTCAGGTTAGAGGTTTCTCAGGTCAGTTTAGAGTTTTAGGGAAAGCATAGGGACAGGGTACCAGCAAAGCTGCCTGATTAACATCCAGTGACCTTGAAACCATAGCAACCAGAGAAATCTGACTCAACACCATTACCTGTACAACTGCATGTGTACGTCACTGGCCATTGGACTGGCTTCATTTGCCCACATTAGGGAGGACCATCTTTAATGACAGTTAGTTACCGACTACCCGTAGAACACACTGGGTTTCATGCAGTGTCTTGGGTGCTGTGGTATTTACAGGAACGCTAAAGATAGATATAGCTCCTGTTCCCAAAAGAAGGGATTCAGGACAAGCTATTGAGATAGGATATAAAGCCATTATGTGGGTGTGTGTGTGTGTGTGTGTGTGGCTGAGGGTTACCTCTTCCAGGATGGCCCCACATTCCATGTTCATGAAGGCACTGCTTGCATCACACAAAACTCCTTTTCTTCCAACCCCTGCTCTTCTGGGACACTTTTTTGAGATGGTCCCTGACATGGTTAGGATATTTATCCCCACCCAAATCCATGTTGAAATGTAATCACCGATGTGGGAGGCGGGCCTGCTGGGAAGTGTTTGAATCACGGAGGCAGATGCCTCATGAATGGCTTGGGCCATCCCCTTGGTGATAAGTGAGCTCTCGCTTGGAGTTCACATGAAATTTAGTTGTTTAAAAGTATGTGGCACCTCCCCCCACCTTGAGCCTGCTTTCACCATGTGAAGTGCCTGCTCCCCCTTCGCCTTCCACCATGAACGAAAACTCCCTGAGGCTTCACAAGAAGCTGAGCAGATGCTAGCACCAGGCTTCCTGTACAGCCTGCAGAACCATGAGCCAATTAAACTTCTTTTCTTTATAAATTACCCAATCTCAGGTATTTGTATATAGTGATGCAAGAATGGACTAATACAGTCTCTAAAAACCCAAACATACTTTTTCCATGTCTGTCTTCTCTGTATGTTGGATTGCTTTATTTGTGCCCCTGAGGTCTCTGGAGGATCAGAGAGGTTCCCAGAGGACTGAGGTCTTTGACCTCACTGCAGCCACCAGCTGCAGCCCTACACTGTTCACTGCTTCACTCTGGATACCATCAGTGGCACATATGAGCAGGGCAGAGAGAAGATGGCCCTTGACTGAGAATCAGCCCCGCACCCTTCCCTGCGTCTGCCCTCAGAAGCCCTTCCTGCGTCTTCTCTGTGAAGATGCCTGCAGCACAGTAGGCCCTGCCTGCTCCTCTGAGGCTGGTGTAGAGCTGCCCTGCCTACCAGGCTGCAGCTTTGGTCACCCTGCCCAGAAAGCCTTCTCCCTTGGCTCTCACAGACCCTGGCTTGTGGGCTTAGGTTTCTTCATGTCGTTCCTAGGCCTTCTGGGCATCCAGGCAGTCTTGCATACTTGGATTTTCAGCTGAGCTTCCTAGGGGCAGTGATCATGTCTTAGGCATTCTGTGTTACTCAGTGCCTAGCATTTGAAGAAACTAATTCTAGCTGGGTGTGGTGGCTCACGCCTATAATCCCAGCACTTTGGGAGGCCAAGGCGGGAGGATCGCTTGAGCCCAGAAGTTCAAGAGCAGCCTGGGCGTGGTGGCACGCGTCTGTGGTCCCAGCCACTCAGGAAGCTGAGGCAGGAGGATTGCTTGAGCCATCACTGCAGATGGAGGCTGCAGTGAGCCGTGATCATGCCGCTGAACTCCAGCCTGGGTAACAGAGCGAGACACTGTTGCATCTCAGACTTGTTTCTGACTTTATGCCGCCTTTCTTTAACTGCTGTCTTTCTCCAGCTTTGTGGTGTGCTTACGGGCCCTCCTCTGTCTGTGTCACTAGCTCCCCCAGGTGCTCAGCCCCTCCTCCTCACCTCTCCTGGCCCAGGGCTACCTGGATTGGGTAGTGACTTCCTTTCAGGCATCCCTGAGGCCTCCCCGAAAACTAGATGTTCATCACATCTACTCCTCCCAACTTTCCTCACTTCCTTTCCATGAAAATGTCATGAAACACGCATTTTGTACTGAATTTGTATCTATTTATTCATGCACCAGACTCCTTCCACTACAAATTTGCCTGCGGAGTTGGAGTAGAGAGTATGTTAAGTCAGATTACATTTGAATTAATTATCCATATATCAAGAGTGCGGATCACACTCCAGGCACGTATCAAGCACTCAGTAAGTTTAACAAGTGGACCATGATTTGAAGTGAGGTGCCATTCGGTTCTGAGGAGTCTAAGAAAATACCCAAAAGTTAGTATTTTCAGGCCCAAGGGCACCCAGAGAGCTTATTAGACTAAGCCGGGCATCTTGTTTGGCCCCTGTAGAGCTCTGAAAAATGCCGTGAGCCAGTTAGTCCCCAACAGCTGAGAATAATGCCACGAGTGCCTGGAGTACTTTCCCAATGAGATCCAAAAGGTAGAAAGAAATCTGTGAAAGTTTCCAAAACTGAAAATTTCATAGATTATTCTAAAAACTGTGAAAGTTCAAAATAATTCTAAAAATATCTTAATAAAATTTTGTATCCAAGTATTGAAGAAAAATGGAAAACAACACAAAATAATTCATTTTCATATAAATGGAGTGAAATACAATCCCTTTCTTTTTTCCTCCCAAATCCCTAAGTCCAGTGGAGGGGATAAGATGGGACAGAAATAACTTAACCCAAGGTGGTGGGAGAAGCACACCGTAAGAGCATTAGCGAGCAGGATTAGGGGCTTTCAGAGAGGGGAGACGTATTCAATAGAGCAGCAGAGAGCTTGCTGGAAGGGAGGGTGTGGATAATCACCTGCAGCGTGTTCAAGTGCTGACTTTTAGTTCTTGTGCTAAGTTTGGGGTGATTGGTTTTAACAGGCTGGAACAGATGAGCCAGTCAGAAGTGTTTAATTGGAAATAAATGAATGAAAGGTCCATGCACAGAGGCATGCAAGGGTCGCACCAGGGATGAGGGAGTGGGAAGCAGGCAGGGGCTGTGGCTGTGGGAGCTGTCCTTGTTCCCAGGCCTCACTGGGCAGGGGGAGGCAGAGGTCATGCCAGAGCCTGGTGTAGCCAACTCATTGTCATAGTCCCCATCGGTGTGCAGGGAGGGAGGCCAGGACAGGTGAAGACACACCCCACCCTCTCACTTCTCCCCTCCTCTCTCTCACCAGTGGCTCCCATTTTGCTGACCCACTTGAGCCAGAGGGCCAGGAAGCCCAGGGAGCCCAGCGAGGCATCCCTTGATGTCCTGCTCTAGGGAGGAGAAGGGTGAGGAGTGGCTGTCAAGGGGGCCTTAGGTGGAGAATAACTTGGTGTCATGGTGGAATGGGAGATCTGGAATTAGAAGACTTGGGTTTGTGCAGACTCTGTGTGAGTCTCAAAACCTTTAACCTAATGGTTCTGAAACTGGTGATTCTGCCCCCCAGGGGACATTGGTGATGTCTGGAGACATTTTTGGTTGTCACAACTGGGTGGGTGGGGAGGGCTACTGGCATCTAGTGGGTAGAAGCCAGGGATGCCACTATACACCCAACAATGCACAGGACAGCCACACGCAACAGAATCCTCTGGCCCAAAAGATAATAGTGCTGAGGTGGAGAACCCCGGTCTAAACTCACGAAAAGCGGATATGACACAACCTGCCCTGCCCTCTCTGCTGGTTACCAAGAGCATCACAGAAGACAGTGGGCCTGAAAGCCAGAACTGTACCACAGACTTCATGTAGGGAGAATTTCTTGCTCTGGATGGAACTCCACAGTTTGCTGAATGCACTTCACTGCCTCTCCCCCCACACCCTGCCATTGTTGTCTTTCCTGCCCTTTGTGTGGAAAAAGAGACAACCTCCACTGCATCTTTGAAAGAGAGCAGCGCCCTGCTCCAGTGAGCAGGATTCTCTTCCAGGTCACTACTCCATCCTGTGAGACCTGAAGAGATTGCCTTTCTGCATGAACTGGCATCCAAGTTATAACAGAGAACTAATGAGACTGCCTTTAATTTTGTAAAGTTATGACAAAATTCATACAGCACAAAATTTACCATCTTAACATTTTTAAGTGTACAGTTCTAAGACGTTAAATACATTCACATTGTTGTGCAAACATCATCACCATCCACCTACAGAACTTTCATCTTCCCAAACTGATATCTGTTCCAACCGAACTGCTCCTCATTGCCCCTCTCCAGCCCCTGGCAACCACCATTCTACTTTCTGTCTCAATGACTGACTACTCCAGGTGCCTCAAATGTGGAATTATGCAGTATTTGTCCTTTTGCAATTGGCTTATTTCACTTAGCATAATATCCTCAAGGTTCATCCATGTTGTAGCATGTGTCAGAATTGCCTTCCTTTTTAAGGCTGATATTCCATTGTATGAATATTCATGTATTGTATTGTTTATTCATTCATCTGTAGGTGGACACTTTGGATGCTTCCACCTCTTGGCTATTGTGAACAATGCTGCTATTGTAGCAGGACAGCCACAGGCAAAACTCCTCAGACACCAGATTAAAGAAGGAAGAGGTTTATTTGGCTGGGAGCATTGGCAGACTTACATCTTAAGAGCCGAGCTCCCTGAAAAAGGAATTCCTGGCCTTTTTAAGGGCTTACAACTCTAAGGGGTCCACGTGAAAGGGTCGTGATAGATCAAGCAAGCGTGGGCAATGTGACTGGGGGCTACATGCATCAGCTAACAGAACCAAAAGTTTTACAGTACTTTCTCATACAATGTCTGGAATTTACAGATAACACAAGTAGTTTTGGTCAGGGGTTAATATTATTATTATTATTTTAACCACCAGGGCCAGGTGGTAGCGCCAAGGTCATCTAGCTATTTATCTTACTTCTGTTTCTTTCCAACTTTTTGCTTTCTCCTTTTTCTCCTGTCTTATAAACTAGGGAAATGGGGATGGGGGGTATGGAAAAGATGAGAAGGTCAGCAGGAGAAGTAGTGGTCTAATTCCATACTATTAACATGGGTGTGCAAATATGTCTTTGAGACCCTGCTTTCAGTTCTTTTGGGTATATAACCCTGGATTAGTTTATTCTCACACTGCTATAAAGAACTGCCTGAGACTGGGTAATTTATAAAGAAAATAGATTTAATTGACTCACAGTTCTGCAGGCTGTACAGAAGGCATGGCTATGGGGCGGGGGGGGCCTCACAAAACTTACAATCATGGCAGAAGGGTGAAGGGGAAGCAAGCACGTCTTCACATGGTGGCAGGAGAGAGAGAGAGAAGGGGGAGGTGCTACACACTTTTAAACAACCAGATCTCGTGAGAACTCACTATCACAAGAACAACAAGGGGGAAATACAACCCCATGAGTCAATCACCTCCCACCAGGCCCCTCCTCCAACATGTGGGGATTACAGTTTTACATGAGATTTGGGTAGAGACACAGAGCCAAACCGTATCATACCCAGAAGTGGAATTCTTCGATCATATGGTAATTCTATTTTTAATTTTTTGAGGAGCCTCCATATTATTTTCTATAGAGCCTGCACCATTTTATATTGCTACCAACCATATACGAGGTTCCCCTTTCTCCACATCCTCACCAACACTTGTTATGTTTTGTTTTTTCAGTAGTAGCCATCCTAATAGGTGTGAGATGATATCTCATTATGGTTTTGATTTGTATTTCCATAATGATTAGTGATGTTGAGCATCTTTTCATATGCTTTTTGGCCACTTGTACATCCTCTTTGGAGGAATGTCTATTCAAGTCCTTTGCCTATTTTTAAATTGGGTTATTTGTTTTTTCTTCCTGCTGTTGTTGTATTGTAGTAATTCTTTATATATTCTGGATATTAATTCCTTATCAGATATATGATCTACAAATATTTTCTCTCCTATTCTGTAGGTTGCCTTTCAGTCTGTTAATTATATCCTTTGATTCACAGAAATTTTAAATTTTGATGTAGTCCAATTTATCTATTTTTACTTTTGTTACCTGTGCTTTTGGTGTCAAATCCAAGAAATCATTGCCAAATCCAATGTCATGAGGCTCTTCCCCTATGTTTCCTTCTAAGAGTTTTACAGTTTTAGCTCCCATATTTAGGTCTTTGGTTCATTTTGAGTTGATTTTTGTGTATGGTATAGGGTAAGGGTCCAACTTCATTCTTTTGCATTGCATATCCAATTTTCACAGCACCATTTGTTGAAGAGACTGTCCTTTCCCCATTGATTGGTCTTGGCACCTTTTTCAAAAATCATTTGACATTTTGTTTCTGGGCTCTCTATTCTATTACATTGGTCTATATATCTGTCTTTATCCCAATACCACACTGTTTTGATGTCTGTAGTATGTTTTGAAATCAGGAAGTGTGAGTCCTCCAACTTTGGTCTTCTTTTCCAAGACTGTTGTGGCTATTCAGCATCCCTTTAGATTCCATATGAATTTTAAGGTGGAGTTTTCCTCTGCAAAAACTGCCATTAGAATTTTGGTATGAATTGCATTAAATCTATAGGTCACATTGGGTAGCATGAACACCTTAACTATTAAGCCTTCCAAACTCATGAACACAGGATGTATTTCCATTTAGTTGTCTTTAATTTTTTTCAGCAACATTTTGTAGTTTCCAGTGTACAAGTCTTTTGCCTCCTTGGTTAAGTTTATTCCTGATAATTTTATTCTTTTTATGCTGTTGTAAATGGAATTGTTTTCTTAATTTCCCTTTTGGATTCTTCATTTTTAGTGTAAGAAACACAACTGATTTTGTGGGTTGATTTGGTATCCGCAACTTTGCTGAACTCATTGATTAGTTCTAACAGGATTTGTTTTATGTGTTTGTGTGTGTGTGTGTGTGTGTGTGTGTGTGTGTAATCTTATCATCTGCAAATGGAAACAATTTTACGTCTTCCTTTCCAATTTGGATACCTTGATTTCTTTTTCTTGTTTAATTGTTCTGTGTAGGACTTCCAGTGCTATGTTGAATAAAAGTGGCAAAATAAGCATCTTTACCTCATTTCTAATCCTAGAGGAAAAACTTTCAGTCTTTCACCATTAAGTATGATGTTAGTTGTTGGCTGTTTATGTACAACCCTCATTATATTGGGGTGGTTTCCTTCTAATCCTAGTTTATTGGGTGTTTTTTTTTATCATGAAAATATGTTGAATTTTAGCAAATGCCTTTTATGCACCAATTGAGATTATCATGGGGTTGTTTTCCTTCATTCTGTTAATATAGTGTGTTACAGTGATTGATTTTTGTATGTTGAACCATTCTTGCATTCCAAGAATAAATCCCATTTGGTCATGGGGTATAATCCTTTTAATGTGCCGTTGAATTCTGTTTGCTAGTATTTTATTGAGGCTCGTTGCACTGATATTCATCAGAGATATTGGTCTGCAGTTTTCTTTCTTTATAATGTCTTTGTCTGAGTTTAGTATCATGCTAGCTTCATAGAATGAGCTACGAAGTGTTCCCTCCTCTTCAATTTTGTGGAAGAGTTTGAGGAGGGTTGGTGTAAATTCCTTAAATGTTTGGTAGAATTCACCAATGATGCCATCTAAGCCTGAGTTTTTCATTGTTGTGAGGCTTTTGATTACTGATTCAATGAGGCTGCCTTCTTAGAATGAATGTTATAAATTTTATGGCCAAACAAATTTCCTTTTTGAGGAATAGTTCTTTACTTTGGAAGGTGATATACCTTTTATAACTATGTGCTTTTCTCAGATTTTTAGAGTATCTTTTTGGAATAATAAGTTTTGATGACTTTATTGCCCTAGTTTGTTGCTATTACTTCACTTCATTGCCAGTTTGCTTTCTTTTTCTAGACAGAGTCTTGCTCTGTCACCCAGGCTGGATTGCAGTGGCATGATCTCAGCTCACTATAGCCTCTGCCTCCTGGGTTCAAGTGATTCTTTTGCCTCAGCCTCCTGAGTAGCTGGAATTACAGCTGGAATTACAGGCATGCACCATTACGCCTGGCTAATTTTTGTATTTTTAGCAGAGATGGGGTTCTGCCATGTTGGCCAGGCTGGTCTCGAACTCCTGGGCTCAAGCAATCCACCTGCCTCAGCCTCCCAAAGTGCTAGGATTACAGGCATGAGCCCTGTGTTCGGTGCTGCTGTCTTCTTAAACAGAAGTAAACCCAGACATTAGTCTCTACCTTATGCAACTTGACACACATTACTCTTGGCTCTTGTAGATATCAAATCCAGACTTGAAGATGAAAATTCCTACAATTTCAGGTATGTAACAGCATGTGCTACAGGCTTGTAAATGAGTTCTAACTCACAGTAAATTAGCTTATGACTAACAACAGATGGGTCCAGTCCCAAAACCTACATTCTAATGGGGGAAGACAAACTGTAAATTTGTAAACAGTTGAGAAAGATCATTTCAGACAGTGATATGCTATGAAAACAGAAACAGGTGGGTAATGGTTTGGCCTATGCTGTCTATTACGCTAGCCACTTGCCACATAGACATTTACTTTTAAATTAGTGAAAATGAGAGATTCTGTTCCAAGATGGCTGAATAGGGACAGCTCTGGTCTGCAGCTCCTAGTGTGATCAATGCAGAAGATGGTGATTTCTGCATTTCCAACTGAGGTACCTGGTTCATCTCATTGGGACTGGTTGGACAGTGGGTGCAGCCCATGGAGGGCGAGCTGAAGCAGGGTGGGGCATCACCTCACTGGGGAAACACAAGGGGTCAGGGGATTTCCCTTTCCTAGCCAAGGGAAGCCGTGACAGACTGTACCTGGAAAATCGGGAGACTCCCACCCAAATACTGCACTTTTCCAATGGTCTTAGCAAACGGCACACCAGGAGGTTATATCCCATGCCTGGCTTGGCAGGTCCCAAGCCCACGGAGCCTTGCTCACTGCTAGCACAGCAGTCTGACATTGATCTGCGAGGCAGCAGCCTGGTAGTGGGAGGGGTGTCTGCCATTGCTGAGGCTTGAGTAGGTAAACAAAGTAGGTAAACAAAGCTTCCCTTGAGTAGTGAAGCTCAAACTGGGAGGAGCCCACCACAGCTCTGCAAGGCCTGCTGCCTCTGTAGACCCCACCTCTGGGGGGGCAGGGCATAGCTGAACAAAAGGCAGCAGAAACTTCTGCAGACTTAAACGTCCCTGTCTGACAGCTCTCAAGAGAGCAGTGGTTCTCCCAGCACGGTGTTTGAGCTCTGAGAACAGACAGACTGCCTCCTCAAGTGGGTCCCTGACACCCATGTAGCCTAACTGGGAGACACCTCCCAGTAGGGGCCGACTGACACCTCATACAGGAGGTTGCCCCTCTGGGATGAAGCTTCCAGAGGAAGGATCAGGCAGCAATATTTGCTGTTCTGCAGTATTTGCTGTTCTGCAGCCTATGCTGGTGAAACCCAGGCAAACAGAGTCTGGAGTGGACCTCCAGCAAACTCCAACAGACCTGCACCTGAGGGACCTGACTCTTAGAAGGAAAACTAACAAACAGAAAGGCATAGCATCAACATCAACAAAAAGGACGTCCACACCAAAACCCCATCTGTAGGTCACCAGCATCAAAGACCAAAGGC
Source organism: Pan paniscus (assembly GCF_029289425.2). Lineage (NCBI taxonomy): Eukaryota > Metazoa > Chordata > Mammalia > Primates > Hominidae > Pan > Pan paniscus. The sequence continues at coordinate 102,903,932 of NC_073264.2, read as the reverse complement.
AGATAAAACCACAAAGATGGGGAGAAACCAGAGCAGAAAAGCTGAAAATTCTAAAACCAGAGCACCTCTTCTCCTTCAAAGGATCACAGCTCCTCACCAGCAATGGAACAAAGCTGGACAGAGAATGACTTTGACGAGCTGACAGAAGTAGGCTTCAGAAAGTCTGTAATAACAAACTTCTCCAAGCTAAAACAGGATGTTCGAACCCATTGCAAGGAAGCTAAAAACCTTGGAAAAAGATTAGATGAATGGCTAACTAGAATAAGCAGTGTAGAGAAGACCTTAAATAACCTGATGGAGCTGAAAACCATGGCATGAGAACTACATGACACATACCTAAGCTTCAATAGCCGATTAGATCAAGTGGAAGAAAGGGTATCAGTGATTGAAGATCAAATTAATGAAATAACGTGAGAGGAGAAGTTTAGAGAAAAAGAGTAAAAAGAAATGAACAGAGCCTCCAAGAAATTTGGGACTATGTGAAAAGACCAAATCTACATTTGATTGGTGTACCTGAAAGTGACAGGGAGAATGGAACCAAGTTGGAAAACACTCTTCAGGATATTATCCAGGAGAACTTCCCCAACCTAGCAAGGCAGGCCAACATTCAAATTCAGGAAATACAGAGAACACCACAAAGATACTCCTTGAGAAGAGCAACCCCAAGACATATAATTGTCAGATTCATCAAGGTTGAAATGAAGGAAAAAATGTTAAGGGCAGCCAGAGAGAAAGGTCGGATTACCCATAAAGGGAAGCCCATCAGACTAACAGTGGATCTCTTGGCAGAAACCCTACAAGCCAGAAGACAGTGGGGGCCAATATTCAACATTCTTGAAGGAAAGAATTTTCAACCCAGAATTTCATATCCAGCCAAACTAAGCTTCATAAGTGAAGAAGAAATACAATCCTTTACAGACAAGCAAATGCTGAGAGATTTTGTCACCACCAGGCCTGCCTTACAAGAGCTGCTGAAGGAAGCACTAAACGTGGAAAGGAACAACCGGTACCAGCCACTGCAAAAACATGCCAAATTGTAAAGACCATCGATGCTAGCAAGAAACTGCATCAACTAACAGGCAAAATAACCAGCTAACATCATAATGACAGGATCAAATTCACACATAACAATATTAACATTAAATGTAAATGGGCTAAATGCCCCAATTAAAAGACACAGACTGGCAAATTGGATAAAGAGTCAAGACCCATCAGTGTGCTGTATTCAGGAGACCCATCTCACGTGCAGAGACACACATAGACTCAAAATAAAGGGAAGGAGGAAGATCTACCAAGCAAACGGAAAGCAAAAAAAAAGCAGAGGTTGCAATCCTCGTCTCTGATAAAACAGATTTGAAACCAACAAAGATCGAAAGAGACAAAGAAGGCCATTACATAATAGTAAAGGGATCAATTCAATTCAACAAGAAGAGCTATCCTAAATATATATATGCACCCAATACAGTAGCACTCAGATTCATAAAGCAAGTCCTTAGAGACCTACAAAGAGACTTAGACTCCCACACAATAATAATGGGAGACTTTAACACCCCACTGTCAATATTAGACAGATCAATGAGACAGAAGGTTAACAACGATATCCAGGACTTGAACTCAGCTCTGCACCAAGCAGACCTAATAGACATCTACAGAACTCTCCCCTCAAATCAACAGAATATACATTTTTCTCAGCACCACATCCCACTTATTCCAAAACTGACCACATAGTTGGAAGTAAAGCACTCCTCAGCAAATGTAAAAGAACAGAAATCACAACAAACTGTTTCTCAGACCACAGTGCAATCAAATTAGAACTCAGGATTAAGAAATTCACTCAAAACCACACAACTACATGGAAACTGAACAACCTGCTCCTGAATGACTACTGGGTAAATAACAAAATGAAGGCAGAAATAAAGATGTTCTTTGAAACCAATGAGAACAAAGACACAATGTACCAGAATCTCTGGGACACATTTAAAGCAGTGTGTAGAGGGAAGTTTTTAACACTAAATTCCCACAAAAGAAAGCAGGAAAGATCTAAAATCAACACCCTAACATCTCAATTAAAAGAACTAGAGAAGCAAGAGCAAACTTCAAAAGCTAGCAGAAGGCAAGAAATAACTAAGATCAGAGCAGAACTGAAGTAGATGGAGACACAAAAAAACCTTCAAAAAATCAATGAACCCAGGAGCTGGTTTTTTGAAAAGATCAACAAAATTGATAGACCACTAGCAAGACTAATAAAGAAGAAAAGAGAGAAGAATCAAATAGATGCAATACAAAATGATAAAGGGGATATCACCACAGATCCCACAGAAATACAAACTACCATCAGAGAATAAACTAGAAAATCTAGAAGAAATGGATAAATTCCTGGACACATACACCCTCCCAAGACCAAACCAGGAAGAAGTTGAATCTCTGAATAGACCAATAACAGGCTCTGAAATTGAGGCAATAATTAATAGCCTACCAACCAAAAAAAGTCCAGGACCAGATAGATTCACAGCTGAATTCTACCAGAGGTACAAAGAGGAGCTGGTACCATTCCTTCTGAAACGATTCCAATCAATAGAAAAAGAGGGAATCCTCCCTAAATCATTTTATGAGGCCAACATCATCCTGATACCAAAGCCTGGCAGAGACACAACAAAAAAGGCAATTTTAGACCAATATCCCTGATGAACATCGATGTGAAAATTCTCAGTAAAATACTGGCAAACTGAATCCAGCAGCACATCAAGAAGCTTATCCACCATGATCAAGTCAGCTTCATCCCTGGGATGCAAGGCTGGTTCAACATATGCAAATCAATATATGCAATCCATCACATAAACAGAACCAATGACAAAAACCACATGATTATCTCAATAGATGCAGAAAAGGCCTTTGACAAAATCCAACAACCATTCATCCTAAAAACTCTCAATAAATTAGGTATTGATGGAATGTATCTCAAAATAATAAGAGCTATTTATGACAAACCCACAGCCAATATCATACTGAACGGGCAAAAACTGGAAGCATTCCCTTTGAAAAGTGGCACAAGACAGGGATGCCCTCTCTCCCCTCTCCTATTCAACACATTGTTGGAAGTTCTGGCCAGGGCAATCAGGCAAGAGAAAGAAATAAAGGGTATTCAACTAGGAAAAGAGGAAGTCAAATTGTCCCTGTTTGCAGATGACATGATTGTATATTTAGAAAACCCCACTGTTCTCAGCCCAAAATCTCCTTAAGCTGATAAGCAACTTCAGCAAAGTCTCAGGATACAAAATCAGTGTGCAAAAACCACAAGCATTCCTATACACCATTAACACACAAACAGAGAGCCAAATCATGAGTGAACTCCCATTCACAACTGCTACAAAGAGAATAAAATACCTAGGAATCCAACTTAAAAAGGATGTGAAGGACCTCTTCAAGGAGAACTACAAACCACTGCTCAACGAAATAAAAGAGGACACAAACAAATGGAAGAACATTCTATGCTCATGGATAGGAAGAATCAATATCATGAAAATGGCCATACTGCCCAAGGTAATTTATAGATTCAATGCCATCCCCATCAAGCTACCGATGACTTTCTTCACAGAATTGGAAAAAACTACTTTAAAGTTCATATGGAACCAAAAAAGAGCCCACATTGTCAAGACAATCCTAAGCAAAAAGAACAAATCTGGAGGCATCACGCTACCTGACTTCAAGCTATACTATAAGGCTACAGTAACCAAAACAGCATGGTACTGGTACTAAAACAGAGAGATAGACCAATGGAACAGAACAGAGGCCTCAGAAATAACACCACACATCTACAACCATCTGATCTTTGACAAACCTACAAAAACAAGAAATGGGGAAAGGATTCCCTATTTAATAAATGGTGCTGGGAAAACTAGCTAGCCATATGTAAAAAGCTGAAACTGGATCCCTTCCTTACACATTATACAAAAGTTAATTCGAGATGGATTAAAGACTTAAATGTTAGACCTAAAACCATAAAAACCCTAGAAGCAAACCTAGGTAATACCATTCAGGACATAGGCATGTGCAATTTCACGACTAAAACACCAAAAGCAATGGCAACAAAACCAAAATAGACAAATGGGATCTAATTAAACTAAAGAGCTTCTGCACAGCAAAAGAAACTACCATCAGAGTGAACAGGCCACCTACAGAATGGGAGAAAATTTTTGCAATCTACCCATCTGACAAAGGGCTCATATCCAGAATCTACAAAGAACTTAAACAAATTTACAAGAAAAAAAACAACCCCATCAAAAAGTGGGCAAAGGATATGAACAGACACTTCTCAAAAGAAGACATTTATGCAGCCAACAGACATGAAAAAATGTTCATCGTCACTGGTCATCAGACAAATGCAAATCAAAACCACAGTGAGACAGCATCTCACACCAGTTAGAATGGCAGTCATTAAAAAGTCGGGAAACAACAGATGCTGGAAAGGATGTGGAGAAACAGGAACGCTTTTACACTGTTGGTGGAGTGTAAACTAGTTCAACCATTGTGGAAGACAGTGTGGCAATTCCTCAAAGAGCTAGAACTAGAAATACCATTTGGCCCAGAGATACTATTACTGGGTATATACCCAAAGGATTATAAATCATGCTACTGTAAAGACACATGCACACATATGTTTATTGCGGCACTATTCACAATAACGAAAACTTGGAACAACCCAAATGTCCATCAGTGATAGACTGGATTAAGAAACTGGCGCATATACACCATGGAATACTATGCAGCCATAAAAAAGGATGAGTTCATGTCCTTTGCAGGGACATGGTTAAAGCTGGAAACCATCATTCTGAGCAAACTATCACAAGGGCAGAAAACCAAACACCGCATGTTCTCACTCATAGGTGGGAATTGAACAATGAGAACACTTGGACACAGGGTGGGGAACATCACAAACCAGGGCCTGTCATGGGGTGGAGGGCAGGGGGAGGGATAGCATTAGGAGAAATACCTAATGTAAATGACGAGTTAATGGGTGCAGCAAACCCACATGGCACATGTATACCTATGTAACAAACCTGTACATTGTGCACATATACCCTAGAACTTATGTATAATAAAAAATGAAATAAAATGTAAAATTCCATGTTTAATTAACACTAGCCGTATTTCGAGTGCTTATGGCCACATGTGGCGAGTTGACAGCATAGACACAGAAGAGTCTTATTGTCACAGAAAATTCTATGGACAAAGCTGGATTAGACTCTATGGGGTGCCTGCTAGAGGGTGTTGGCTATATTAGCTACGATGGTCAGGGAAGGTTGCTCTGAGAAGGTAAATTTGAACTGGGACCTGACAAGGGAGTCAGCCATGTGAGACACTGGGAGAGAGCACTGGCACCTGAGGACCAGCTGGTGCAAAGGCCCTGGGGCATAGATGACATCTAACTTAGGCCATCAAAGGAATGCTCTGGCTAATGGGTGTGGGCGGATGTATATGAAGGTGGGATGGGATGGGGTGGGCAGAGGAAGCAGGGATGCTAGTTTTCAGCTTTCATTAGTGGTCTTGGCTGGACATAAATTTGACTTGGGCTATTTTCTCTGCTACACATTGCTGCTCCTATTGTCCTGGATGATTTTGTGTTCTCATTCTGCTACCGAGACGATACCAACCAGCGTGATACTACTGTGTTCAAAAACTGCTGTTTGAATCAGCTTTGCTACAGAGAGGAAGAACCTGTTACAGTTGTGGGCTTTTTCTGCTTTTTTCAAAACTTAACTGACTCCAAAAGTAAAATATGTACTGCACAAACCTTAGCAAGTGCAGGTAAACAAGAGAAAGGAAAGTTAAAAAAATTTATAATCCCATCTCCTAAAGGCAATTATTGTTCTCATTTTGTGTATATGTTTCCACTTTTTTGTATGCATTTTTAAATTTGTTTTTTGTTTTGTTTTTGAGACAGTCTTGCTCTGTCGCCCAGGCTGGAGTGGAGTGGCGTGATCTTGGCTCATTGCAAAGGCTCCTGGGTTCAAGCAATTCTAGTGTCTCAGCCTCCTGAGTAGCTGGAATTACAGGCGTGCACCACCACGCCCGGCTAATTTTTTGTGTTTTTAGTACAGATGGGGTTTCACCATGTTGGCCAGGCTGGCAGGCTGGTCTTGAACTGCTGACCTCAAGTGATCCACCCACCTCAGCCTCCCAAAGTGCTGGGATTACAAGTGTGAGCCACCATGCCCAGCCTGTATGCATTTTTTTCATTGACACATATGTAATTATACTAAACCTAGTTTTGCATCTGAGTTTCACTCAACCTACTGTGAGCAAGTGGTGGCACCCTTAACTCACTGCCATGGACCTTATGGAAGCTTCTACCTGGGAAACTGCTTTTTTGTTTCATCTTCCTCCCTCATAGCATCATCCTAGTTACCCTTTTGGTGTACCCAGTTGGAGGATCAATAGTTGTTTTAAATGATCCCATATCTCTGATGATTTCTTACCTGATTCCCTTCTCTAATGAATTCTGCCTGTGGTTACCAGTTACTGTCCTCTACATGGGCTGGATCATGCCACATCCCTCCTCAGGCACCTTCAATAGCACTGATATGGTTTGGTTCTGTGTCCATACCCAAATCTCATCTTGAGTTGTAATCCCCACATGTTGAGGGAGGGACCTGGTGGGAGGTGATTGGATCGTGGGGGCAGCTTCCCCCATGCTGTTCTCGTGATACTGAGGGAGTTCTCATGAGATCTGATGGTTTTAAAAGTGGCAGTTTTGTGGCAGTTTTTCCTGTGCTCTTTCTTCTGCTTTGCTGTGGCAAGACATGCTTTGCTTCCCTTTTGCCTTCTGTCGCGATTGTAAGTTTCCTGAGGCCTTCCCAGCTATGTGGAACTGTGAGTCAATTAAACCTCTTTTGTTTATAAATTACCCACTCTCAGGTAGTGTCTTTATAGCAGTGTGAAAATGGACTAATACACAGAATTGGTACTGGAAGTGGGGCACTGCTATAAACATAATCTGAGGCTGGCTGCAGTGGCTCACGCCTGTAATCCTAGCACTTTGGGAGGGCAAGGTGGATGGATTCCCTGAGCTCAGGAGTTTGAGACCAGCCTGGGCAACATGGTGAGACCCCGTCTCTACTAAAAATACAAAAAAAAAAATTAGCTGGGGGTGGTGGCCCATGCCTGTAACCCCAGCTACTTGGGAGGCTGAGGCATGAGAATCGCTTGAACCTGGGAGGTGGAGGTTACGGTGCGCCAAGATTGCACCACTGCACTCCAGCCTGGGTGACAGAGTGAGACTCTGTCTCAAAAAAAAAAAAAAAAAAGAAAAAAAGAATAGCTTGAAAATGTGTAAGTGACTTTGGAACTGAGTAATGGGCAGAGGTTAGAACAATTTGGAGGGCTCAGAAGAAGACAGGAAGATGTGGGAAAGTTTGGAACTTCCTAGAGACTTGTTGAATGGTTTTGACCAAAATGTTGATAGTGATATGGACAGTGAAGTCCAGGCTGAGGTGGTCTCAGATGAAGAACAGGAACCTGTTGGGAACTGGAGTAAAGGTCACTCAGGCTATGCTTTAGCGAAGAGACTGGTGGCATTTTGCCCCTGCCTTAAAGATCTGTGGAACTTTGAACTTTGAGAGAGATGATTTAGGATATCTGGTGGAAGAAATTTCTAAGCAGCAAAGTATTCAAGATGTGACCTGGCTTATTCTGAAAGTGTTCAGTTATATGCATTCAGAAATAGATGGTTTGAAATGGGAACTTATGTTTAAAAGGGAAGCAGAGCATAAAGGTTTGGAAAATTTGCAGCCTGACCATGTAGAAAAGAAAAACCCATTTTCTGGGGAGGAATTCAAGCCAGCTGCAGAAATTTGTGTAAGCAATGAGGAGCTGAAAGTTAGTAGCCAATACAATGAAGAAGATGTCTCCAGGGCTTGTCAGAGACCTTCATGGCAGCCCCTCCCATCAAAGCCTGGAGACCTAGGATGGAAAAATGGTTTCCTGGGCTGGGCACAGGGCTCTGCTGCTCTGTGCAGCCTCAGGAGTTGGTGTCCTGTGTCCCAACAACCACTGCATCTCCGGCCATGGCTAGAAGGGACCAAGGTGCAGCTCGGGCCATGGCCTCAGAGGTTGCAAGCCCAAGCCTTGGCAGCTTCCACATGGTGTTAGGCCTTTGGGTGTGCAGAAGACAAGAGTTGAGCTTTGGGAGCCTCCGCCTAAATTTCAGAGGATTTGAAATGTCTGGATGTCCAGGCAGAAGTCTGCAGAGGGCTGGAGCCCTCATGGAGAACCTCTATTAGGGCAATGCAGAGGGGAAATGTGGGGTTGGAGCCCCCACACAGAGTCCCCACTGGGGCACTGCCTCATGGAGCTATGAGAAGACAGCCACTGTCCTTCAGGCTCCAAAATGGTAGATTCACTGATGGCTTGCACTATGCACCTGGAAAAGCTGCAGGCACTCAATGCCAGCCTGTGAAAGCAGCCATGGGGGCTGTACCCTGTAAAGCCACAGGAGTGGAGCTGCCCAAGGCCTTGGGAGCCCACTCCTTGCATGAGCATGCCCTGGATATGACACATGGAGTCAAAGAAGGTCATTCTGGAGCTTTAAGATTTAATAAGTGCTCTGCCTGATTTTGGACTTGCAAGGGGCCTGTGGCCCCTTTGTTTTGGTGAATTTCTCCTATTTGGAATGGGAACATTTACCCAATGCCTTTACCCCCATTGTATCTTGGAAGCAGCTAAATTGTGTTTGATCTTACAGGCTCATGAAGGCAAGGCAGAAGGGACTTGCCTTATTTCAGATGAGACTTTGGACTTGGACTTTTGAGTTAATGCTGGAATGAGTTAATACTTTTGGGGAACTGTTGGGAAGACATGATTGGTTTTGAAATGTGAAGAGGACATGAGATTTGGGAGGGGCCGGGGTGGAATGACATGGTTTGGCTCTGTGTCCCCACCCAAATCTCATCTCAAATTGTAATCTCCATGTGTTGAGGGAAGGACCTGGTGGGAGGTCGTTGGATCATGGGGACAGTTTCCCCCATGCTGTTCTCATGATAGTGAGGGAGCTCTCATGAGATCTGATGGTTTAAAACTGGTAGTTTTTCCTGCATGCTCTCTTTCTCCTGCTTCACATGGTAAGAAATGCCTTGCTTCCCCTCCGCCTTCTGCCATGATTGTAAGTTTCCTGAGGCCTCCCCAGCCATGTTGAACTGTGAGTCAATTAAACCTCTTTTGTTTATACATTACCCAGTCTCAGGTAGTGTCTTTATAGCAGTGTGAAACTGACTAAGACAGCACAAATAAGATGCATCCAGCTCTTCAGCAGGCCAGCAGGACCCTCTGAGCTCCGACTTTGCTTCCACTCCCTCTGCATCCCGCAAGGCCCCTCGTCCTCCCTGGCATCCCCAGCCCCCATGGGCCTGCCTCTGCTCTTGCCTGCCTCTGCACTGGCCTTTCCCAACTTCCTCACCTACTGAAGTTCCACCCCATTCCAAATGCCTCTGTCAGTCTTCCTGTTGGAATCATTCCCTCCTCTGGATTCCAAGGACAGCATCTCTGCACTTCTGGGAAGTGTTTTCTCTGTCCTCTCCTGAATTCTTGCAGGCTGCTTGCCTGTGTACAACCCTCACCTCCTGCTCCATTGTGCTGAGACGACCACGTCAGCCCAGTGTGCACAGCCAGGCTATGTTCACACCCACCTCCTCCACTTCCTAGTCCCCTTTGCAAGGAAGTGACTGAAACTGCATGCCACAGTTCCTGCATCTGCAAGGTGGGCGAATGATTGTGCCGCCTTTGTAGACTGCTATGAGAATGAAAGGAAAAGACGTGATTCGTTATGAATCTCCCTTTTCATGAATCTATAATCCCTTTGGGGGCAGGAATGATGGAATATTCATCTTGGTGCCTCCATCTGCACCCCCAACCTAGCACAGCACCTGGTGTACAGTAGTCACTCAATAAACGATTGTGGCGCTGGGCTGTCAGTTAAGGTTGTGCACTCCTTGTGTGACGAGCCCTTCCTGTATTTCCACAGGACCTGGGATATTTTAGGTACTCAGTAAATATGTTTTGAATCAAACATGGATGTATGCTTCCCTGGAAATTGAAAACATGCCCTCATTTTTTTCTCACAGGTCAGGATACTGTGGCCAGGTGCTAATTCATGCTGGCTTCTTTGCCCTGAAGGAGCAAAGAAAAGTGGCATGAAGACAAAAAGGGGCCATATGCCCAGCAGATTTCACTGAGACACTTGGCATCTATAATTATTCACTGTTTGCAGGGAAAAGACGGCATTATAATTTATGCGCTTGGCATTCTCATTCTTGTCGTGCTGAAAACCTTCTGCCCAGCAGCACACAATGTCCACATGCTGCAGGGACTGATTTCTTTCTCCCTCTCTTCCTTCCTTCCTTTTCTCCCTCTCCCCTCTCTGTTCTCTCCTTTCCCCACTTCCCCTCCCCCTTTCCACTTCCCCCCTCTCCTCTCCCTTTCTTTCTAATAATGCAGAACTCTCAAAAGGCCAGTTTAAAATGACTTTCAAATGAGCTCCTAGAATTATTAAGATCCTGCATGATGCATTACAGAAAATATCTTTTATCTGCAGTTGGCTACACCCAGAAAATGTAACCTCATCTCAAAAATTGTCTAAAGCCATGATCTGTATCCATGCAAGAGGGGAGGAGGTCATGAAAGCAAACGAGATGCCATCCCTTAGGGCTCAATATTCTACACCCTACAGAACAGGCCAAGCCTGTCGTGGCGCTAAATAAATGAGGTTATTTTGGACCCAAACTATGATTAGTTCTTCTGGATGTTGCTGAAGACTGTAAAATATTCAGCACACCCACGTTCAGACTTGTACACTGAATAATTTGTAGCCATTACGAATCTGTATTAAATCAATTATTTAGGCATTTATTAAGCACCTACAATGTGCTTAATGATTAGCTAGGAGCTGTGAGGACTGTAGCAGTCTGAGATGATTCCGTTTACATGGTGGCTGGGAGAATAACTTATGTAAAGGAAACAAGTAAAGGACTTTATATAAGTTGGTGGTGCAGACCCCTAGTGCTCAGGCATGGTCCCTGGTACACTGTCGGTGCTCAATGATTGCTCATGGCATGAATGAATCCGCGGCACTTGCCCTTTACACAGCACCACCGTGTGGCTGTCTCATTTCAGGAAGTCAACAGGGCAGGTGGGTTTGTTGCTAGGGCTGCCTTAAGAAAGTCCCACGGATGGGGGCTGAAACAGCAGATGTTTATTGTCTGACAGCTCTGGAGGCTGGAAGTCCAAGATCGAGGCATTGGCAGGGCTGGCTCCTTCTGAAGGCAGTGACAGGGTCTGCTCTGGGCCTCTCTCTGTGGCTTGTAGATGACATCTTCTCCCGTGTTTCTTCACATCATCTTCCCTCAATGCCTGTCTGTTTCCATGTCCAATTTTCCCCTTTTTGTAGGGACACCAATCATATCACACTAGGGCCCATCCTAATGACCTCACTTTACCTTGATGACCTCTGTAAAGACCCTATGCCCAAATATGGTCACATTTTCAGGTTCTGGGGGTTAGGACTGCAACAGATCTTTTTTGGGGGAACACAACTCAACCCATAACAGCAGGGGCGGTTACTTGTGCTGTGGGGTCCAGGAAAGTGAAAAGCTTGTCTAGGGTTGCATGACTAGGCTGAGCCCACATTGGAGTCTTTTGGGGGTAGCCTGTGCTTTCCCCACTGTCTCCTGGGGCCCCTCCACAAGGACTAGCCAAAGGGACCACAAGTGCAGAGTGGAGGTGCAGAGCAAAGGCCAGCCGTGCCAGGAGGGAGCAGGAGCCACTGGGAGGAGACCCCCAGTGGGACCCCAGTGGGACCCACGTGGCACTCAAGATCCTTTCCAGACTCATGTCGAAATCGAGATTGCTGGACCAGTTTCTTCCAAGGATGAAATCCTTTGTGATCAGGTTCTAAAATTAGGGTTAGCATTTGCGGGTGAGGAATTCCAGGATCCCAGATACCCGGTGTGGGCTCCAGGTGGGCTTGTGCCCTTGGCCTTCCCAGCTAAGTGGCTCTGCTGGAGGTGGTGGACTATAGTGGAGCTCTCAAAGGGGCTGATGTGATCTGGGGGTTGAGGGAGAAGAACTGAGCAGTTTAGGTTTTTTACAGGGGGAAAAAGGGGGAGGGAGATTGACTGGGAGTCCAAAGGTGGGGTTGGGGGAGTAGTATATTGAGAAAATCAGTCAGTCCTGAGTCTTTGGTGCTGGAAGTCTTGGAAAAGTTCGAAGTCATGAATTTGGGCTGCGGAGAGAGGTTTCCTGGAGCAGAGAAAATAGAAGGCAGAAGGGACTTCTCATGCACGACGAAAGCCCTGGGGAGAAATGAATCCTGAGCTGTCTTTCTAGGAAGGTGGGTCAGGCTAAGGGAGAGCTCGGTGTGTCCCCAGCGTCCAGGTTGGCGTATGGACCTCTTGGGAGAGGTCCCACCCAGTGGGCCAGGAGCACCTCCTGCCCATCAAAGTGTGGGTGCCCCAGGTGGGAGCCTCAGAGTTCCTGCTTCCCCCTGCTCTGTCCTCTCTCCCACCCGCAGATGTGAGGGGGGATGCAAGCAGAAGGGGATGACGGATTGCAGCTTCTTGCAAAGTGCTTGTGACCTGTTAGGAAAGCAGCAGTTTGGAGGCAGGCAGTGTTCCGAGCAGCCTTTGGTAAAGCGCTCACCTGGAGAAGAGCATCAGCTTCCCAGCTGGGTCCCAGCCAGGCCCCTGCATCCGTTAGGCTCAGGACCAAGCATCTCATGGGTCTCCACAAAAGTCAGGGGCCAAAACAAAAACAAAAACAAAAACAAGCCACATATGGGGTTAGTTGATTTTATGTCGATTTCTTTAATTGGTTAAATTGAGTATTAACATAAAGCTATCTTGAAAACAATCACTGGGTTCAATTTTCCTACTTTGCAAGGATTCCTGAGAATAGTGTCACCCTTAAACTTGAGCATTTGGGGGTCTCGGCCCAGGGCTCTGTGCCTTTGAGGGTCCCACTCTGGTCTGCCTCCTCCAGCAGAACCACTTAGCTGGGAGGGCCAAGGGCACGAGCCCACCTGAAGCCCACACCAGGTGTCTGGGATCCTGGGATTCCTCACCCTCAAACCCTAAGCCTTTTTCTAAGGACTGTGCAGGCCTCTTCCCTGGGTCTCCCCTGTGGGCAGACCACACTGCTGGAATGTTCATCCTGGACCTGAAGTGGGGTGGGGTTGGGAGAGTTGATTAAGGGGCAGGGTGGATGGAGCTCGGACATGAGGGCCGAGATGCCCATAGCCATGCATGTGAGGCCTTTACAGATGTGGGATCAGCCTCCGTGTGTACCTTTATCCCAGCCTCACGAAGATGAGGAGTGAGTCTGTAGGTGTGCACAGTCATTGTCAACAGATCACAGCCGAGAGTCAATGAAATGTATTACAGCCAAGGAACTTCAGAAAAAAATTAAATTTTTTTTTCCGAATACATATTCTAGCATGGAAGAATGACATTTCAAATGTAGATTGTGGTGTTGACCAACAGAAAGAAATGGAAGTGAAATTAACACAGGTAGAGAGTTTATTTGGGCCACAGTTGAGGACTGTAGTCCAGGAAGCACTCCCAAGTTACCTTGGAAAGTGCTCCAGAGAAGAGAGGCTCGAGCTTTTAAATACAAGAGGACAAATCAGGAAAGGGGCAATTGCAAAATTGTTTTTCAGGAATTCTCATCGGTTTACAGAAATAACATTGATGAGTGATTGTCTATATGTTGTTGAACTACAGGGCACGGGTTATGGTGTCCAGTGTGTGGCATTGTTAGGTTCATCCATAGCTACTGGTACCAGTCAGCCTAGAGCCCACACAGCAAGCGGCCTCAGGAGATTTCTTTTCTCAGGTGGGGCAGTGAGATGTGACAGCTGTCTCATTCCAGTGCCTCTCTAGGCCTGATCATTTAAAGGGGGCTCGCCTTCCTCAGATAAAAAGTTTCTTTTCTTTGTAGTGGGTACATTTCAACGTGCTGGGTCTGATGCATACTGGGGCTTCTCAAACTCTGAATCCTGCAGCTTCTGAAGTGGCCACCATGCCCTCCCCAGAATCCACTTCTCTTTCCTTCAATTCCACTGTGCCCAGCAGCCAGCACCACCCCTTGAAAACCCAAATCTTAGCTGAGCCCGGTGGCTTACGCCTGTAATCCCAGCACTTTGAGATGCCAAGGCAGGCAGATCGCCTGAGGTCAGGAGTTCAAGACCAGCCTGGCTGACATAGCAAAATCCTGTCTCTACTTAAAAATACAAAAATACAAAAATTAGCATGGTGGTGGGTGCCTGTAGTCCCAGCTACACAAGAGGCTGAGGCAGGAGGCTTGCTTGAACCTGGGAGGTAGAGGTTGCAGTGAGCCGAGATTGCGCCACTGCACTCCAGCCTGGGTGACAGAGCGAGACTCCATGTCAGAAAAAAAACCCCGAAACCAAAAAAAACCAAAAAATGAAAACTCCAAAATCTTATGGTATTACTGCCCTCCTGAAATCCCTTTGTAGCTCGCCACGGCCCTCAGGATGAAGTTCCACCCCTGGCTCGGCTCTCCAGGCCCTTGGCCATCTGGTTTCCACTGACTTCAGCTTCATCTCTTCCCCTCCCCGCCCAGCCTTAGTTACGTCGCTTGCAGCGCTCCTTGGGTTTCCACAGCTGCACCCCTGCTGGAGGCCTCCCGTCACCCCACGTCCCCTTGCGTCCCCCCGCGTCCCCCCGCCTCAGCCCACTCTGGCTGCTTGCTTCTCTAACACCTGACTCAGGCTTTTCCTGGGTTCCCTTAGCCCTGTTCTTCCCTTTTCCCTGTTACCAACTGTCCCTGTGGGCAGGGATGACTCTTCTCCACCCACCTGTGACCTGTGGAGGGCACAGCTGTGTCTGAATCATCTCCCTGCCCTGGGCACAGCTTGGAGCACACTCAGAAGTGGGCCTTCAGTGCTGAGGATGGAAGTCTAAAAAAAATGCATGAATTCTAACCCAGCCCGGTTGCTAGAAGACTAGAAACTAGCCTTAAAAATGATCTCACAAGAGTTTCCTTTGGGAGGGAATGGCCTTGCATAGAGCCCCGTGCTGGTTATGGGAGGAACCCTCACTGTCACGCTGGGCCACACGGTGTGGAACCTGTCCCCCAGGTGGAGCCTGTGTTGTCTTCTGTGTCTGGTGCGGCTCCGAGGAGCACTGAGTGACCTGAAAGCCCCGAGCATGCTGTGCACTCGCCTTCTTTCCTTTCATGCCACATCTCTGCGGATTTGATTCTCAAAGAAATAGCCCAAGGCTGCTGCATGTGAATCTCAACTGCAGTCTGTTTCCCATGCGGAAAGAGGGACGTGGGAAAATCAACCTGCACCTCTGGGAAAATGCTATTTTCTGGGGAGCTAATCTGCTCAGCTTCAGGAGCAGCAAGGGTAACTTGGAGGATGAATCTGCCCCGAAATACAGCAAAGTCACTCTTACCGGGAAAGTGGGAAGAAGATTAATCTGAATAGTAAGAAGTCAGAATTATGGATTATTATCGTCCAAGAAAATGCATGCTCATTAATTGTAAGTTCATAACACAGACAGTGATGACCACTAGATTCACAAATAATCATCCAGCAGGCCTCCTTAGAGATGAAGTTTAAGGAAAACACAATGATTTACTATTCATACTTGGAAGGTATGTGTGGCAGGTTTCACTTTCCAAGGTGGCCAAAATAAGGCCTCCCATCCTGCATGCTCTTTTTTACAATGTGGCAATGATAGTCCTCCTGTTGAGAGGTAGGACTATGTTCCCTTCCTTGAAACCGGGCTGGCCTGTGAGTTTGGTAAAACTTACACGACTGACAAGACTAGGCCGTAAAAGGCAATACACCTTCTGCCCACCTCTCTCAGGACGCTGGGCCTCAGAACACAGCCGCCATGCTAGGAGGAAGCCCAGTCCATGCACAGAGGCCAGCACTCCCAGCTGGGATCCCAGCCAACAGGCAACACCAATGCCGGCTGTGTGAGTGAGGAAGGCTTCAGATGACTCAAACACAAGCCACTGACTGCAACTGGATGAAAGACCCAGATAAGCTGAGCCTAGTTAGTCCCCAGGGCTGGGGGAAATAGTCGTCCAATGCTTGTTACAAAACACTCATGGCTGTCTTAAGCCACTTGGTTCTGGGGTGATTTATTAGCCAGCAAGAAGTAACTGGAAGGCCGGGCATGGTGGCTGATGCCTGTAATCCCAGGACTTTGGGAGGCCAAGGTGGGCAGATCACCTGAAGTGAGGATTTTGAGACCAGCCAACGCATGGTGAAACCCCACCTCTACTAAAAGTACAAAAATTAGCTGGGTGTGGTGGCGCATGCCTGTAATTCCAGCTACTTGGGAGGCTGAGGCATGAGAATTGCTTGAACCTGAGAGGTGGAGGTTGCAGTGAGCCAATATGGCGCTGCTGCACTCCAGCCCGGGTAACACAGTGAGACTCTGTAAAAAAAAAAAAAAAAAAGAAGTAACTGGAATAAAATGAAAATGGTGCTTGTAGGACGTGAGCCAAGCAGATACATGCAGTTGATTTGATACAGTTGTTTACACAATGCACACTTCTACATGCACATGTACCTTGCATATTAGATGCATAATTACATCTGCCCCACTTAATTTTCAGATGCTCTCCGAGATGGGTGGGGGGTGCGATGGCACAGAAATGCATTACGTCGTCAGAGTCAAGGCCCCACTGACAATGCGGGTGCTCATTAGTTAAGCAGATATTATTAGGCATGTTTACCTGAGAGGAGAGGAACATTCTGTGAAATAATAAATCTGCTGGTTTCTATTCTTCTCCCTTTGCAGACTGAGTTTTTATTATTTTGATCCCAGTACCCATTAGAAACACACAGTGTCTAAATATTGAAATGCTTTGCTTCAAAAGCTGCTAAGATGCAGTGGCAAAGGTAGCCTTGCGATGAGGTTTTATCTCCAGAGTCCCAAGTTTTTGAGACAAATCCAATGACGCAGGTCTTGTGGTCAAGGATGATGCAATGGCGCTCCGGGAACAATATCAGGCTCTGTGACTTGGGTGCCTTCTGGGTGTGTGGCGTGGTCTCGGTCTGACAATCCCTAGAACAACCCTACGAGGTGGTAATTATTATTCTCATGCTGCAAGGGATATCTCCCACCTCCTAGGTGGACTCAGGTCTTGTGGGGCTTAATGCTTTTAAATTTGGGCTGCCTTTTGAAGGGAAAAGACTACAAAATTATGAATACAAAATGAGGTTAAGGTCTTGGGAGGGGCCCATGCAAGCTGGGGGCTCTGCAGGTAAGCTTGTTTAGCTTCCCAGCAAATCCACCTCTGAGCTTGCAAATTACAAAGCTGGAATTTGAACTCACATCTGCTGGATGCAAAGTCCGAGGTCTTCCTGTAGCATGACCGTCTTCCTGTGTGATGAGAAACATTAGGCTGCCGAGGCCAAACAGTGGGTGCGTTACTTTCCAATGAGGCAGGTGTGCGGGACAGGAAGTGGGAGGTTCTCCTTGCAGGGGAGCGGCTGCTGCCAACATCGCAGCTGGTACCTGTCCCTGAGAATGGTTTGGCAGGTGGGGGCCACTTGAGGTCTCTGCTCCTACACCCGGTCACCCCTCCCAGGCTGCTTTCAGAGGAGGGCAAAGGGTATTCATTCCAGCCTCCAATTTCTTCCTCCCACTCCTTGAAAGCATTTAAGTGAGGAAGGCAGGGAAAACGTAGATGATTCTGCTATTGACAGGAGGCCTTTTTTTCCTGCTGGAAGTAAAAGGAGACACTCTAGCTGGGCAGCCGGCCCCACCCTCCAGGGCTCCATCTGGCCTGGCTGAGGCTGGCCAGCCCCTGCTGTGCATGGAGGGGTGCTGGGAAGCCTACCTTGCTTCACACTTTCCTCTTCCACACCCGGCCTGTGACTCATGCCTGAAACGCCTCCGTTCAAGCAATTCTTCCTTTTATTGTGAAGCACTGCTCTCTTCCGGCTCCTCCTCTAAGTCACCACGCAGGGGAGATTTAAGGGAAGGGTTATTTCCCCACCGTGTTCAGGGACAACCCTGTGATCATGGTTTTGGTCACATAGCTTCCAAGTGAGTGTTGTGCAAACATTTGCTAGGATCTCTTGGGGAGCGTGTTAGAAAAGAAACTCCTGAGCCTGCTCCAGAGCTTCTGTTCAGCAGGCCTGAGGTGGGACCATACACCTGTCTTTTCAGCAAGCCTCCCCCACCTCTGAGGATGCACCCCAAAGCTAGAGAATTCCTGCTCTGAGCCATCTCTGAAAGCACCAAGAGCCAGGTTTGGTTTTTTGTTGTTGTTGCTTTTTATTTTTTATTTTTTTAATTACACCCAGACCTGGGTACCTGAGCAATCACTGTCTCTGGAATCAGTGCAAAGTTACTGGGAGCTGCAGAGGCCCAGACAGACTGGAAGGAGGGGAGAGCTTGGCTCTAACCCATGCAGCCTCCCCATTCCCCAAGTCCACCCCCAGACCACCTCCCTGCATTCAACCACGAGCTTTCTAGATGGCAGGCATGCCCCAGGGGCTCTCAGCATCACCCCCCTGCCCCTACCTGTGACCAGAGTCTCCCTGGACTCTCAGCTCTGTCTTCCCAACTCGAAGAGCCTGCCAGGCCCCACCTGGGTACCCTTGTCCATACTGTAGCTTGGAAACCCTCTCAAGAAAGGATGCTGGGTTAATTGCAGGCTCACTTTATTTTCCACATTCTCAGAAATCATTGTGCCTAGTTGCCTGATATCCAGTGTATTAGTCTGTACTCATGCTGCTGATAAAGACATACCCGAGACTGGGTAAATTATAAGGAAAAACAGGTTTAATAGGTTTAATGGACTCACAGTTCCACGGGCCTGGGGAAGCCTTACAATCATGGCAGAAGGTGAAAGGCACATCTTATATGGTGGTGGACAAGAGAGAATGGAACCAAGTGAAGAGGGAAACCCCTTATAAAACCATCAGATCTCGTGAGACTTGTTCACTACCACGAGAACAGTATGGGGGAAACCACCCCCATGATTCAAATATCTCCCACCAGGTCCCTCCCACAACACATGGGAATTATGGGAGCCACAATTCAAGATGAGATTTGGGTGGGGACATAGCCAAACCATATCATCCAGTGTCTTGAGAACTCTTGTTTTATATATTTGGTCCAATTTATTTTGACTTTTTCAGGCAGGAGAGGAAATCCAGTCTCTACATTCCGTCTTGTTTGGGAGTGAAAGTGTTCATTTTCTTTTAAAACAGACAATATCCTTCCAAATCTATAGTTAGTTCACTCATCCATCACTCATCCATAACCACTGTTAATATTTTGGTCTACATTCTAAGATTTTTTTTTTCTGTGCATATGTGTGCACGTAGCAGGGTCACAAAATCACTCACGATACATCAGATGTGCAAAGAAAATAGAGTGTCTTCATTTTCCTACTTAATTAATCTGATCTTTCTTGAAAGGTACTCTCTGCTGGGTAATACAATGGGGAAAAACATCCATTCTAGTAACCTTGGTCTAATACAAACATTTAACCAGTTCTTTGAGCAGCTCAGCATTCTGAGGCTGAAGTGTTTGGCCAGTGGGGCTTCTGACGGCTGCCACTGTCTACTCCTCTACTCCAGATTGTGTCTGGGCACACAGCTGGTGGGCTGCAGGACTTGGGGGTTCTTTTGGTAGCCAGGAGGAAGGGGTCCTCTGGTCCACACATGTTCTCCAAGTTTCCCCGAGTTTGGCTGCAGAGTAGTTGGCCTGGGCTACTCCATGGAACGGAGTGGTGGCTGTCGAGGAGCAATGAGTCATGGGAGATCAGGTCACGTAGGGTCTTGTGGGCACTGCGAAGACTCTGGCTTTATTTTTCTTTTTTGAGACATGGTCTCGCTCTGTCACCAAGGCTGGAGTGCAGTGGTATGATCTTGGCTCACTACAGCCTCGACCTCCCAAGTTCACGCAATCCTCCTGCCTCAGCACCTCAAGTAGTTGGGATTACAGCCATGCGCCCCTACACATGGCTAATTTTTGTACTTTTTGTAGAGATGGGGTTTCACCATGTTGCCCAGGCTGGTCTTGAACTCCTGAGCTTAAGTGATCTGCCCACCTTGGCCTCCCAAAGTGTTGGGATTACAGGCATGAGCCACCGCACCTGGCCAAGACTTTGGATTTTATCCCAAATGAAATAGGGAAGCCACTGGAGGGCTTCAATGTGGTGGTAGGAGGCAAATACTGATTGAAAAGGTTCAAGAGAAAATGGGAGGAGAGAAATTGAAGATAATAAGAATAGATACTTCCAGCTGGGTGCAGGGGTTCACACCTATAAGCTCAGCACTTTGGGAGGTTGAGGTAGGGATTGCTTGAGGCCAAGAGTTCCAGAGCAGCCTGGGAAACATAGCAAGACTCTGTCTCTACAAATTTTTTTTTTAATTTTTGTTTTTTTGACAGAGTCTCGCTCTGTAGCCCAGGGTGGAGTGCAGTGGTGCAACCTCAGCTCACTGCAACCTCCACCTCCCAGGTTCAAGCAATTCTCCTCATTCAGCCTCCTGAGTAGCTGGGATTACAGGTGCCCGCCAACACACCTGGCTAATTTTTTGTATTTTTACTAGAGACAAGGTTTCACCATGTTGGCCAGGCTGGTCTCCAACTCCTGACCTCAGGTGATCCGCCCACCTTGGCCTCCCAAAGTGCTGCAATTACAGGGATGAGACATTGCGCCCGGCCTACAAAAAATTTTTACAAATTAGCGGGGAGTGGTGGTGCACACCTGTAGTCCCAGCTACTAAGAGGCTGAGGTGCGAGAATTGCTTGGGCTCAGGAGATCGAGGCTGCAGTGAGCTGTGAGTATGCCACTGCACTCTGGCCCAGATGGATACTTCCAAAGAGTCTTGCTATAAAGGAGAGAAGAAAGGGAGAGAGAGATTTTATTAGTCCGTTCTCACGTTGCCAATAAAGACATACCCGAGACTGGGTAATTTACAAAGGAAAGAGGTTTAATTGACTGACAGTTCAGCATGGCTGGGGAGGCCTCAGGAAACTTACAGTCATGGCAGAAGGGGAAGCAAATATGTCCTTCTTCATATCTTCATATGGCAGCAGCAAGGAGAAGTACCGAGCAAAAAGGGGGAAAGCCCCTTATTGAACCATCAGATCTCGTGGGAACTCACTCACTATCATGAGAACAGTAGCATGGGGGTAACCACCCCCATGATTCAATTACCTCCCACCGGGTCCCTCCCATGACAAGTGGGAATTATGGTAACCACAATTCAAGATGAGATGTGGTTGGGGACACAGCCAAACCATATCAGAGATCAAGTTTTAATTTTTTTAATGAATGAATTATTATAATGGGAGATGATGGGAAGGCTCCGATAGGGAGGACAAATCAACAATTGGTGGTGGTGGTGGAGCACTGCTGAAATGGGGGAAGCCAGAGCCTGAGTGGAGGGTCAGAATCTTTGCGTGTTTTCCTTCAACCTTGTTCAGCTTAACAGGTGCTGGCACTGTGTTGTAATTGAGCAGGTTGGAGATTTTTTCCAGGCAAGTATGAGGAAATGAGAGAAAGGTGAGGGGGCTGAAGGTGCACAGGAGAGAGGGGTGGCACAATGGACTATGGAGTCCACATGGGAAGAAGGGGAGTGGGACATGAGGTAAAGAAGGTACAATTATATTCTATTTGACCCAAATGCATCCCAAATGTCACCTCAACATGTAATCAACATTCAGAATTATTAGTGAAGTATTTTACATTTTTTCCCACACTACGACTTTGAAACCTCGCGTGTAATTTACACAGACAGTGCCTCTCGCTTTGGACCAGGCTCATTTTGAGGGGTTTGTGGCCACTCTGTTGGATGGCACATCGGGATCTAGAGAAGGAGCATGGGAGAGGTGGCCGAGCACGGGTAGAAGGCAAGATCATTGGAGGAGCAAAGGTCAGGGAAGGAGGAGGATCATCTCTGTGGAGATTTAAATCGGCAAGAATTAGGACAGGGATTTAGCAAGAGTGACAATGAACCGGGAGTAGGAATCATCTAGGAACAAGATGGAGGGGACTAGGGTCTGCAGAGAACCAGACAGGAAAGGTGGCACAGAGCATAGTGTGATGGCACCAGCTTCAAGGCTGGCGGGTTTGGGGAAGGTGGGGGTTGATCTGGAAGTAACTGCAACGGAGGATGCTCCAGGGGCCGGGGTTCCAGTCAGAGCAAGCAGGTGGAGAGAAGCTGTGGGAAGGAGGAGCTGTGGCTCCCGGCATGTCTCAAGCTCCAGAGGAAACAGTGAGGGTTTTGGGAGTAAGGAGGCCTGGAGGTGGGGTTGGATTAGGAGGTGAGAATGGCCTTACAGGGATTAGGGCCTGGTGTGAAGTACGACCTGGGGTGAAGTGACGACCTGGGTGTCCTGGGTCTTTGGTGAATGAGGAGAACAGCGTTTGCAGCTGTGCCCTGAGGCTGTTAGAGTGCACTCGCACTCTTTGGCCTGACATGTAGCCTTTGACACTTTCCATGGTGTAAATACTCCCACCATGGCTCATTTCAAGCTACCAGTGGTTTAACAGCAGGCTTGTGGAATATTTAAACATTTAACAATGGGCTCTTGCAAGCTGGTGCAAGCCAGTTCCTGTAGCAGATAGCTGGGTATAGGGCACCATGGGATAGGTCCTGGAGGTCTCCACAGCAGACAGGGGGAGGGATGTGAGAGCTGAGGGTGTGAGTTGGGGGAGGGAGGCATGGAGATCTTGTCAGAATTACTCAGAGCTCTAACGCCCTTTCATTTTTTCAGACAGTGTCTTGCTTTGTTGCCCAGGCTGGAGTGCCATGGCACGATCACGGCTCACTGCAGCCTTGACCTCCCTGGCTCCAGTGATTCTCCCACCTCAGCTTCCAAATATCTGGGATCATAGGTGCACGCCATCATGCCTGGCTAATTTTAAAAATGTTTTTGTGAGTCGGGGTCTTGCTGTGTTACCTAGGCTGATCGCAAACTTTTGAGCTCAATCAATCCACCTGCCTGAGCCTCCCAAAGTGTTGGGATTACAGGCGTGAGCCACCATGTCCGGCCTTTTAACCCCCATTTGACCCCATCAGAGAGTCTGCAGAAATGGGCTGCATATCACAATGACTGCTTTTTTTCAATTTTTTTTTGTTGTGGTAAAATATACATAACAAAACATTTACCATCGTAACCCTTTTTAAGCCTACAGTTTGTAATGTGCAAACATCACCAGCCATCTCCGTTAACTCTTTTCATCTTGCAAAGTGGAAATTCCATACCCGTTAAATGCTAACTCCCCATTGCCCCTCCCAGCCCCTGGTCCTCACCATTCTCCCTTCTGTCTCTATATTTTTGACTACTCTGGGTGCCTCATGTAAGGGGAATCATCTAGTATTTGTCTTTTTGTGACATAGTGTCCCCAAGTTCGCCCATATTGTAGCAGATTGCATAAAGTTCTTCTTCTTTTTTTTTTTTTGAGATGGAGTCTCACTCTGTTGCCAGGCTGGAGTGTGGTGGCGCAATCTTGGGGCTCACTGCAACCTCCGCCTCCCGAGTTCAAACGATTCTTCTGCCTCAGCCTCCCAAGTAGCTGGGATTACAGGTGCCCGCCACCATATCCGGCTAACTTTTGTATTTTTTTTTTTAGTAGAGATGGGGTTTCACCATGTTGGCCAGGCTGGTCTCAAACTGCTGACCTCATGATCTACCTGCCTCGGCCTCCCAAAGTGCTGGGATTCTGTTGTGAGCCACATGTCCTTTTTTAAGGCTGAGTGATATTCCTTTGTCTGGATGGGCTACTTTTCACGTATCCACTCATCCACCCACAGACACTTTGGGCTGCTTCCATGTTTTAGCTATTGTTAATACCGTTGTTATGAACATGGGTGTGCAAATATCTCTTTGACTGCCTGCTTTTAATTCTTTAGGGTATATACTCAGAAGTGGAATGGCTGGATCTTATAGAAATTCTATTTTTAATTTTTGGAGGGATACCTATTGT
Organism: Pan paniscus; assembly: GCF_029289425.2. NCBI lineage: Eukaryota > Metazoa > Chordata > Mammalia > Primates > Hominidae > Pan > Pan paniscus. Next base: position 102,879,944 of record NC_073264.2, on the reverse strand, counting down.
ATTAGTCAGGGTTCTCTAGAGGGACAGAACTAATAGGACATATATATATATATGGGATATATATATATGGGATATATATATATGGGATATATATATATGGGATATATATATGGGAGATATATATATGGGAGATATATATATGGGAGATATATATATGGGAGATATATATGGGATATATATATGGGAGATATATATATGGGAGATATATATATGGTAGATATATATATGGGAGATATATATATGGTAGATATATATATGGGAGATATATATATGGGAGATATATATATGGGAGATATATATATGGGAGATATATATATGGGAGATATATATATGGGAGATATATATATGGGAGATATATATATGGGAGATATATATGGGAGATATATATATGGGAGATATATATATGGGAGATATATATGGGAGATATATATATGGGAGATATATATTTGGGAGATATATATGGGAGATATATATGGGAGATATATATATGGGAGATATATATATGGGAGATATATATGGGAGATATATATATGGGAGATATATATATGGGAGATATATATGGGAGATATATATATGGGAGATATATATGGGAGATATATATATGGGAGATATATATGGGAGATATATATATGGGAGATATATATATGGGAGATATATATATGGGAGATATATATGGGAGATATATATATGGGAGATATATATATGGGAGATATATATGGGAGATATATATATGGGAGATATATATATGGGAGATATATATATGGGAGATATATATATGGGAGATATATATATGGGAGATGTATATATGGGAGATGTATATATGGGAGATGTATATATGGGAGATGTATATATGGGAGATGTATATATGGGAGTTGTATATATGGGAGATGTATATATGGGAGATGTATATGGGAGATGTATATATGGGAGTTGTATATATGGGAGATGTATATGGGAGATGTATATATGGGAGATGTATATATGGGAGATGTATATATGGGAGATGTATATGGGAGATATATATATGGGAGATATATATATGGGAGATATATATGGGAGATATATATGGGAGATATATATGGGGGAGATATATATGGGAGATATATATATGGGAGATATATATGGGGGATATATATGGGGGATATATATATGGGGGATATATATATGGGAGATATATATATGGGGGATATATATATGGGAGATATATATATGGGGGATATATATATGGGAGATATATATGGGAGATATATATATGGGAGATATATGGGGGGATATATATGGGAGATATATATGGGGGAGATATATATGGGAGAGATATATATGGGAGAGATATATATGGGAGAGAGAGATATGGGAGAGAGAGATATGGGAGAGATATATATGGGATAGTTTATATGTATGTATATGGGACATATATATAGTTTATATATATAGTTTATATACATATATAGTTATATATACATATAGAGTTATACATATGTGTGTATATATACATATATAGTTATATATACATATATAGTTTATATATATATATATGGGACATATATATATATATATGGGATAGTTTATTAAGGAGCATTAACTCACACAATCACAAGGTCCCACGATAGGCCGTCTCAAGCTGAGGAGCAAGGAAGCCAGCCCAAGTCCCAAAGCTGAGGAACTTGGATTCCGATGTTCGAGGGCAGGAAGCATCCAGCACAGTAGAAAGATGCAGGCTGGGAGGCTGGGCCAGTCTAGTCTTTTCACATTCTTCTGCCTGCTTTATATTCTGGCCTCTCTGGCAGCCAATTAGATGGTGCCCACCCAGATTAAGGGTGGGCCAACCGCTACCCAACCCCCTGACTCAAAGTTAATCTCCTTTGCCGACACCCTCACAGACACACCCAGGATCAATACTTTCCATCCTTCATTCCAATCAGGCTGACACTCGGTATTAATCCTTACACCCATATTGTTTCTACAGCAGCTGCACCTCTGTAATTCCCACCAACAGTGTACAAGGGGTCCAATTTCTCCACATCCTCCCCAACACTTATTTTCTGTGTGTTTTTTTTTTATGGTACATCTTAATGGATGTGAGCTGGTATCTCATTGTAGTTTTGATTTGCATTTCTTTAATGTCAGTGACTTATTTTAATTTTAATTTTTAAATTTTTTTCTTTTGTAGAGACAGGGTTTCACCATGTTGTCCAGGCTGGTCTTGAACTCCTGGGCTCAATTGATCCTCCTTCCTCAGCCTCCCAAAGTGCTGGGATAACAGGCATGAGCCACCATGCCTCTGGCTTTTAATAAACATTTTTGTATGTCTTCACTGTGATGAGCCACCTAGATCCCCCTTCCGGGAAGGACTTGTTACCCCAGCTGCTTGGGGTGCCTTCAACTCTCAGTCCCTTCAGAGACTGTTCAGCTGCAAAGAGCCACCCTGTCCAAAGCCGGGACTCTTCCTGGGCAACTGCATTCAACGACACCTCAATGTGGGGGTCACCTCTGCCCGAGTCAGGAAGGTCTCCCGGGGCCACTCTAGCTTGGAGGCTCCTGTTTGGTCTTTGGGGCTATCACTGGGTCTGCATGGAAGTTTGCCTTCTCCCTCGTCCAACCCTGCTTCTCTCTCCTCCTTCCACCGATGCCGAGGCAAGCCCCTCGTAAACATCCTGTGGTACCTCCCTAAGAACCCAACGTGCCAGGCTCACTTTACGTAGACTGGCGACTGGAGACTGATTTCTTTGGCATCTGAGTCAGCTTGATGGGGTGGGAAGATGTCCGTTTTAATTTGCATCTCTTTGTTAACTGTTGAGGTTGAACTTTTTTTTTTTTTTTTTTTTTACAAGCATTGACTGAATGACTTCCTTTGTGGATTGCCTTTGCGAATGACTTCCTTTGCCTGTTTTTCTACTGAGATGTTTGTCTTTTTCTTATTGGTAAGAGTGCATATATATATTACCGTCATAAAGATATAATCTTTGCTTTTCGGATATGGTTCACAAAATGTTCTCACGTTTTCCCCAGTCAGCCGTGTGCCTGTTACTTTTGTGGTTCAGGGCACAGGCGTAGCCACACTGCCCCACCGCTTCCTAGCTCTGTAGCTTTGGGTGCATTGCTTCACCTACCAGAGCCTTTGCAGTACCTTGTAGGTTTGTTGTGGGAATTAAATGAGTTAATACAGTACTTATAACAGGGCCTGGACTACAGCGAGTATGAGATAATTATTTGCTATTTTTATTAGTGTCTATATTATTTTTCTTATTGGCCATATGTATAGTATTGTATTTTCTGTAGTTAAAGCTATCTTTTGTGGTTTTTGTCTTTGGAGTGATATGTAGAAAGAACTTCTTTATTTTTATTTTATTTTATTTTTGTAGAGACATGGTCTCATTATGTTGCCCAGGCTGCTCTCAAACTCCTGGGCTCAAGTGATCCTTCTGCTGCAGCCTCCCAAAGTGTTGGGATTATAGGCGTGAGCCACCGTGCCCAGCCAGCTTCTTTATTTTAAGATTATATAAGTATTTACCTCCATTTTCTCTTTAGTACCTTTATTACCGGTAGAAGGTGTCCAGGTTCTTGGCGTCTTGAACAAAGAAGTGGACAAAACGCACAAACAAAGCAGGGAAGGAAGGAAGGGATTTACTGAAAACGGAAGAACCCTCCACAGTGTGGGGGCAGGCCTGAGCGTAGGGGCTCAAGGGCCAAGTTACAGAATTTTTGGGAGTTTAAATACCCCCTAGAGGATTGCACTGGTTACTTTGGATATTCCTGATGTAAATGGAGAGATCAAAGTAAAGTTACACAGTCATTTAAGGCGTATGCCCTATGGAGAGGGTGTTTCCTGTCATAGCTGAAGTGTGAATCGGCCTTCCGTTCCCTGCCTCCAGACCCTATTTTCCTGCCATGAAGCCTTCATGATTTCATATATATATATTTTATATATATATAAATAATATATATAAATAAATATATTTATATATAAACATATAATATATTATTTATATATATATCTCCATATATGTGTGTGTGTCTCTGTCTATCTATCTATCTATCTATCTATCTATCTATCTATCTATCTATCTATCTGCAGAGAGAGAGCGAAGAGACAGAAAGAAAGAGATAGGGTCAGGGTCTCACTCTGTCGCCCAGGCTGGAGTGCAGTGGTGTGATCTCGGCTCACTGCACCCTCCACCTCCTGGTCTCAAGTGATCCTCCCCCCTCAGCCTCCCAAGTAGCTGGGACAACAGTCATACACCACCATGCCTGGCTAATTATTAGTATTATTTTTTATTTTTTGGTAGAGACAGAATTTTATCGTGTTGCCTAGGCTGGTCTCGAATTCTTGGGCTCAAGCCATCCACCTGCCTCAGCCTCCCAAAGTGCTGGGATTATAAGCGTGAGCCACTGCGCCTGGGCTAAAAATATATATGTTTGGATCTTACATCCATCTGGAATTCAGAATGTATTTTGATGTGAGGTTTAATAGATCCATATTTCTTGAGTATCCAACATTCCTTTTCGGCCCCAACTGGCCCCCTCTTTAAAAAAAATTGATACTGTTAAATAAACGTTTTCTTTTAGGACGGCTCTAGAGGCACGGAATCATTGCGAAGCTAGTACAGAGCATTCCGTACCTCTCACATGACCTCCCTGATTGCGAACATCTCCCAGCATGTGGTACAGCTGTCACCATTACGGCACCGTTATTGACACCTTAAGTCCACACTTTATTCACATTCCCTTAGTTTTTCCCTAATGTCCTCTTCCTGTTCCACGATTCCACTCAGGACCCCACGTGACATTCAGGTGACATGCCTGCCTAGGCTCCTCTCGACGGTGACAGTTTGAACGTGACAGTTTTGAGGATAAGTGGCCGAGTGCTTTGTAAGATGTCCCTCAGTTGGGATTTGTCTGATGTTCTCATGGTTAGACTGGGGTTATGGGAGGCCATTTCATCACATCAAGGTCAAGGGTCCGTGCCATCAACGCCACTTATCCCTGTTGATTCTGGCCTTGACCACCCGGCGGAGATCATGTTCATAGGGTTTCCCCTGAAAATAAAAACGGAGCTCCTCCCCCTGGCCTGCCCCTGTGCTGTCCTCTTGGGATGCGTCTGTCAGTGCAGCCCACGCTCCCGAGCCGGGAGTTCTGCTGCTCCTCCTTGAGGGAGGTGTTTCTGCATACATTAGGTGGAATTCTTCTGCGGGAGATTCACCTCCTCTCCCCTCTTCAGGTGTTTATCCAGTCATTGATCTGTATCCCCACAGACTCAAGGACATTTGTTTTCTGCTTTGGGTCATAACCCAGTACTGTTTTATTTTGTGGCTCCAATTGTCCCAGCCTAGGCCGTTGAGAGCTCCTTCAGGGGCCTCCTGGGTCCTTCGTCATCTCTGTGGGTTCCTTCTGAGTTCCCTGTTTCATGTCTGGCCCCTGTGATCCACTGTGTCCTGTGTCCCGTCATCCCTGTGTCCTGTGTCCCATCATCTCTGTGTCTGTGCTCTGTTGTCACTGTGTCCTGTTGTCACTGTGTCCTGTGTCCTGTGTCTCATTGTCACTGTGTCCTCTTGTCACTGTGTCCTGTGTAAGCTGCTGCTTGGCCTCTGTAAGTCTCTCAACACAGCCCTGAGCTTCTGGAGGGAGTGCTTCCTGTCTATGGAAGTTGTTGAGCGGACAGGTGCACAGCTGGAGAGTTACTCCAGGACAGAACCCAGGGAGGAGAGGGCCGCTGGGAGAGGCATTCGTAGAAACAGACAGAGGTGGGGCCCGAAGAGCCCTGGAGACTGCTGCACCCAGATCTATGCTTGGCCTATTCAGTTCTTGAGCTAAGAATCCTTCCTACTCCCCTCCCCTCCCCTCCCCTCCCCTTCCCTCCTCTCCCCCCTCTCCCCTCACAGCATATGGTACATTTGTCACCATTATAGCACCATTTTTGACATCTTAAATCCACCTTTTATTCAGATTCCCTTAGTTTTTCCCTAATGTCATCTTCCTGTTCCACGATTCTACTCAGGACTCCACGTGACATTCAGGTGACATGCCTCCTTAGGTCCCTCCCCTCCCCTCCCTTCTCCTCCCCTCCCTCCCCTCTCCTCCCTTCCCCTCCCCTCCCCCTCCTCCCCTCCCCCTCCTCCCCTCCCTCTCCTCCCCTCCCTTCCCCTTCCTTCTCCTTCCCCGCTCCCCTGCCCTCCCCCTCCTCCCCTCCCTTTGCCTTCCCTCCCCTCCCCTCTCCTCCCCTCCCCTCCCCTCTCCTCCCCTCTCCTCCCCTCTCCTCCCCTCTCCTCCCCTCTCCTTTCCTTTCCTTTTTATTGACACAGGGTCTCACTCTGCCACAATCTTGGCTCCAGCCTCAACCTCCAAGGCTCAAGCAATCCCCTTACCTCAGCCTCCCGAGTAGCTGAGACTATAGGCATGTGCCAGCACACCAAGCTATTTTTTGGTATTTTTTGTACAGACAGGGGTTTCACCATGTTGCCAAAGCTGGTCTCGAACTCCTGAGCTCAAGGGATCTGCCCACCTCGGCCTCCCAGAGTGCTGGGATTACAGGTGTGAGCCACCATGCCCAGCTAGAAATTTTCCTCTGGTTAAAGTGGTTTAATTTAAGTTTCTGTCATTTGCAACCAAACGATTTAATAGAGAAGGCTCTGGGTGGCATTTTCTTCTGCTTAGGCTGCCATAAGAAGTGCCACAGACTGGGTGGCTTAAACAGCAGAAACTTGTTTCTCACGGTTTTGGAGGCTGGAAGTCCACATCAGGGCGCCCATGGGGTTGGTTTCTGGGAAGGCCTCTCTTCCTGGCCTGTGGGTGTCACCTTCTTATGGCATCCTCCCATGGCCTCTTCCCTGTGCACACTTAGAGAGGGGGTGGTCTCTGGTGTCTTTCCTCTTGGTATAAGGACTCCAACCCTATTGGCTTGAGGGCCCACCCTCGTGGCCTCATAACCTTAGCTACCTCCCTGATGGCCCTATCTTCGAATGTGGTCGCATTGGAGGCCAGTGATTCAGCACCGGAATTTCTCTGAGAAATTCAGTCTGTAACAGGTTGAATTGTGTCTGCCAAAATCCATGTGTTGGAGTCATAACTCCCAGCGTCTCAGAATGTGAACTTATTTGGATACAGGGTCATTGCAGATGTATTGAAGTGAAGATGTGGTCATTAGGGTGGGTCCTAGTCCACCTGACTGATGTCTTTATCCAAAAGGGGAAATTTGGACACAGACACGCACACAGGGAGAGGGCCACGTGTGGATTGGAGTTCTGCTGCCCCAAGCCAAGGAACCAGCAGAAGCTCTGAGGGAGGCCAGGAACAGGCCCTTCCTAGCGCCCTCAGAGGGAGCACAGCCCTGCCTGCACCGTGGTCTCAGACTTCTGACCTCCAAAACTGTTAAGGGGTGGTGTCTAGTCCAAGCCATGATATTAGCCAGCAAGGGCTACTCTAACAAATCTCACAGACGCAGGGCTTCAACCACAGAAATGTGTCCTGTCACGGTTCTGGAGGTCAGAAGTCTGAGACAAAGATGCCGGCAGAGCTGATTTCTCTGGAGGCCTCTCTCCTTGGTTTGCAGGCGGCCGCCTGCTCGCTGCACCCTCACATGCTCTATTTTTATGCACTCACACATCCCTGGTGTCTCTTTGTGTGTCTGAATCACCTCTTTTTTTTTTTTTTTTTTTAAAGGATGTCAGCCAGGTTGGATTAGGGCCAACCTAAGGGCCTCATTTTAACTCAATCACCTTTTTAAAGGCCCAGTCTCCAAATGCAGCCACATTCTGAGGTACTGGGGGTTAGGGCTTCAACACAGGAATCGGCAGGTGAAGGGTGGCTGGGGGACACAGCCTGTGAGCTTTGTTATGGCAGCTCGAGGAAACTCTACATCCTCTAGAGGATTGTCTTTAAGGGGCTGGACCCTCAAGCCGGCTCTGTGCAGTCCCAGGGTGGTCTCCTCTGGTCCTGCCCTCTGTGCAGACCCTCAAAGCGACAGCCTGGCCTGTGACTCCCAGTGCCGCGGCCCCTCCCTTCCTTCCCAGGTCCTCTCCGCTCTCTGCCCACATTCGAATCTCCCCGGCTGCCCATTCACAGGCACCTCCTGCATCCCCACTTCCACTGTGCCCGCTGGATAACTGCACCTGTGCATTCTAAATAAAGATGCATTTATTGAGCGTCTAGGGATCTGCCCTGGCAGTTCCCATGGTCTAAAAAGGAAGTCAGACAAGTAAAGACTGCGGGTTGTGAGATAATTACAACTGGGCACTGTCTGGGTCAGACACTTCCCTCCACAGCCCATGTCCTGCAGCCAGCAGGGGCGCCTTTTCCTTGTTGGCACAGAGACTCCTTGCAGTCCAGCCGAAGAGGGGTCACAGGGTGGGCATTCTGGGAGCCAAGGGTGGCTCTGCTGAGGAGTGCACACAGAGCTGGGTGTTGGTTAAACTCTCCTGTTGAGAGGCTGCCCAGGTGGCAGTGGGCAGCAGGGGGCTCCGACTTGGGAATGTGGGCAGGTGCAGCGGCGGGAGAGCTGAGAGGTGCAGGGGCCTGGGAGAGTGCAAGGGAGAAACATGTGAAGGCATGAGCCAAGGCAGCCACTGTGGGAACGAGAGGTTGACACGGGTGCCAGAGGAATGGAGAGCTGGTGTCCTGCAGGGGTGACTGGGGCAGGAATCTACCCCCTGGCAGGCCTGCTGAGGGGCTGGGATGGGTGAGGTTAGTGCTGGGTCAGTGGTTCCACTGCAGTCTGTGTCAATTTGAAATTCTATGCCTGCGGAAGAGGGAGAGCCTCCCAATCTTCAACACTGCAGCCAGCAGCAGAGGGGATGCAGCCTCCAGTTGGCGTCTTGACTTGGGGTGGGGCAGGCAGGTCAGGGGGTGTTGCTCAGACCCAGTGGACAGACCTTGATGAGTTCTCACCAGTGTGACTCTCCATGCTGCCCCCCACCGGCCCTCACTGGCCACGTCCTGTTCCATACTCAGGTTTCTGACCCATGATATGGTTTGGATCTTTGTCTCCGCCCAAATCTCATGTGGAATTGCAATCCTCAATATGGAGATAGGGCTTTGTGGGAGGCAGCTTTGCCAGGCCTGGAGGTCACCACCTGGTCAGCCACTGGATTTATTCATCCCAAAGGGGACTCTTGGCTTCGCTTGGGGTGAATGTCCACAGGTCCCAGATGACCCAAGAGTGGAGGCTGGAAGTGGAGCTGCCCTTGGAGAGAGGCCGGCACTGGAGTGCTGTAGTCCGTTCTTGCACTGCTATAAAGAAATACCTGAGACTGGGTAATTTATAAAGGAAGCAGGTGTCATTGGCTCGTGGTTCCACAGGCTATACAGGAAGCATGGCAGCATCTGCCTCTGGGGAGGCCTTGGGGATCTTTGACTTATGGCTGAGGCCAAGCAGGAGCACCAAGGGGGGTGGTGTTAAACCATGAGAAACCGCCCCAAGATCCAGTCACCTCCCACCAGGCCCCACCTCCAGCACTGGGGTTTGCAACTGCAGTATTCCCACCTCTCCCCAGACGTTCCCGGACAAACACTTGAAGACCCGCAAGACAGAGAAGCAGATGCCCCTGAAGCTTCCACTCACAGCCCTGCAACACCTGGGCTGCCTGCCTCCCTCTGTAGTATCACACACATTTAACTCATCGACCCAAGAGTGAGATCAAGATCTTCACTGCTTGTGCACGCATGAGGGGAGGGCGCCTACAACTCAGATGATCCAAGCACTGGCGCCAAAGGCTCAGAATCCTCTGGACTAGCTCTGCCCAATAGGAATGTCATGTGAGCCACAAGTGTGAACCATGTAGGTGTTAAAAAATTCTTAGTGCCCACATTTCAAAAGTAAAAAGAAAAAGGTGACATTGATTTTAGTAATATATTTAATGTAGTCCAAGATATGCTCAAAATATTATCATCGCAACATGCCATCAAAATAAAACTTATTGAGATATTTTGCCTTCATCCTTTTTTCCTACTAAATCTTTTTTTTTTTTTTTTTTTTTTAATTGAGAAGAGGCTCACTCTGTAACCCAGGCTGGAGTGCAGTGGCATGATCATAGCTTACTGAAGCCTCGACCTCCCAGGCTCAAGGTATCCTTCCACCTCAGCCTCCTGGGTAGATGGGACTACAGGTGCCTGCACCATGCCTGGCTAATTTTTAAAAATTTCTACAGAGACAAGTTCTCTCTATGTTGCCCAGACTGGGAAATTTTTTTCTAGAAATGGGGTCTTCCTATGTTGCCCAGGCTGGTCTCAAGGGATCTTCCCACCTCAGCCTCCCAAATTGTTGGGATTATAGGCCTAAGCCACTGTACCCAGCCTTTATACAGAATCATTACATTTTAGTGTATATTTTGCATTTTATAGCCCATCCCAATTCATACTGGCTCAGTAGCCACATGTGGCTGGTAGCTGTGTCTTGGTTGTTATAGGTGTTATGGACTAAACGTTTGTCTCCCCCAAATTCATGTGTTGAATTCCTAACCTTCAACACAAGGATATTCAGAGGTGGGCCTTTGGGATGTAATTAGGTCATGAGGGTGTGGCCCTCATGAATGGGATTAGTGCCCTTATACGAAGAGACAGTGGAGTTTGCTCCTCCTCTGTCTGCTGTCTGCCATGTAGGACACAATGAGAAGGTGGCTATCTACAAACCTGGAAGTGAGCTCGTATCAGACAGGGGATCTACCAGCACCTTGATCTTGGACTCCCCAGACCCTAGAACTCTAAGAAATAAATCTGTTATTTAAGCCACCCATTTAATGGTAGTTTGTTACCACAGCCTGTCTTAGTCCATTTACTGTGGCTTATAACAGAATACCTGAAACTGGGTAATTAATAAAGAAACAAGATTTATTTCTTACAGTCCTGAAGGCTGGGAAGTCCAAGGTTGAGAGGCTGCATCTGGTGAGGGCCTTCATGCTAGCAGGGACTTTCTGCAAAGTCCCAAGGCAGCCCAGGGCATCACAAGATGAGGGGCTGAGTGTGCAAGCTCAGTTCTCTCTCCTTGTTATAGAGCCACAAGTCCTACTCCCAAGAACATCCATTAGCCCATTACTCGCTGAATGGAGTAATCTACTCATGAGGGAAGGGGACATATGGCATAATCACCTCTTAAAGGCCCCACCTCCCAATACTGCCACATTGGGGGTTAAATTTCAACATGAGGAAGGAGACAAACATTCAAACCATAGCATAGTGCAAGCCAGGGAAGACAGTAGGTCTAGTATGGCCCGGGATAAGAAGGGAACTGCTAAAACCATGCTTGAGCAGGAGACAGCCAGTGAGACACTAGAACCAGCCTTTGTAGCCACAGCAATGGACCAAGAACACTCAGCATCTTCTCACCTGCTTGTCAAGACATTAGAAACAAAAGCGGTGCTGCAAGATTATACTTGGGTGAGATCTCAGTGGGTGGGGTGAGATGACAGTGGGTGGGGAGAGATGACAGTGGGTGGGGTGAGATGACAGTGGGTGGGGTGAGATGACAGTGGGTGGGGTGAGATCTCGGTGGGGTGAGATGACGGTGGGGTGAGATGATGGTGGGTGGGGTGAGATCTCGGGTGAGATGACAGTGGGTGGGGTGAGATGACAGTGGGTTGGGAGAGATGACGGTGGGTGGGGTGAGATCTCGGTGGGGTGAGATGACAGTGGGTGGGGAGAGATGACAGTGGGTGGGGGGAGATGACGGTGGGTGGGGAGAGATGACGGTGGGTGGGGTGAGATGACGGTGGGGAGAGATGACGGTGGGTGGGGTGAGATCTCAGTGGGTGGGGAGAGATGACGGTGGGTGGGGTGAGATGACGGTGGGTGGGGAGAGATGACGGTGGGTGGGGTGAGATGACGGTGGGTGGGGAGAGATGACGGTGGGTGGGGTGAGATGACGGTGGGTGGGGTGAGATGACGGTGGGTGGGGAGAGATGACGGTGGGTGGGGTGAGATGACGGTGGGTGGGGTGAGATGACGGTGGGTGGGGTGAGATGATGGTGGGTGGGGTGAGATGACAGTGGGGTGAGATGACGGTGGGTGGGGAGAGATGACAGTGGGTGGGGTGAGATGACGGTGGGGTGAGATGACGGTGGGTGGGATGAGATGACGGTGGGTGGGGTGAGATGACGGTGGGTGGGGAGAGATGACGGTGGGTGAGGAGAGATGACGGTGGGTGGGGTGAGATCTCGGTGGGTGGGGTGAGATCTTGGTGGGTGGGGAGAGATGACAGTGGGTGGGGTGAGATGACGGCGGGTGGGGTGAGATCTCAGTGGGTGGGGAGAGATGACAGTGGGTGGGGTGAGATGACAGTGGGTGGGGTGAGATGACAGTGGGTCGGGAGAGATGACGGTGGGTGGGGAGAGATGACGGTGGGTGGGGAGAGATGACGGTGGGTGGGGTGAGATGACGGTGGGTGGGGAGAGATGACGGTGGGTGGGGAGAGATGACGGTGGGTGGGGTGAGATGACGGTGGGTGGGGAGAGATGACGGTGGGTGGGGAGAGATGACGGTGGGTGGGGTGAGATGACGGTGGGTGGGGAGAGATGACGGTGGGTGGGGAGAGATGACGGTGGGTGGGGTGAGATGACGGTGGGTGGGGTGAGATGACGGTGGGTGGGGTGAGATCTCGGTGGGGTGAGATGACAGTGGTTGGGGAGAGATGACAGTGGGTGGGGTGAGATGACGGTGGGGTGAGATGACGGTGGGTGGGATGAGATGACGGTGGGTGGGGTGAGATGACGGTGGGTGGGGAGAGATGACGGTGGGTGAGGAGAGATGACGGTGGGTGGGGTGAGATCTCGGTGGGTGGGGTGAGATCTTGGTGGGTGGGGAGAGATGACAGTGGGTGGGGTGAGATGACGGCGGGTGGGGTGAGATCTCAGTGGGTGGGGAGAGATGACAGTGGGTGGGGTGAGATGACAGTGGGTGGGGTGAGATGACAGTGGGTCGGGAGAGATGACGGTGGGTGGGGAGAGATGACGGTGGGTGGGGAGAGATGACGGTGGGTGGGGTGAGATGACGGTGGGTGGGGAGAGATGACGGTGGGTGGGGAGAGATGACGGTGGGTGGGGAGAGATGACGGTGGGTGGGGTGAGATGACGGTGGGGTGAGATCTCGGTGGGGAGAGATGACAGTGGGTGGGGTGAGATGACGGTGGGTGGGGAGAGATGACGGTGGGTGGGGAGAGATGACGGTGGGTGGGGTGAGATGACGGTGGGTGGGGTGAGATGACGGTGGGTGGGGTGAGATCTCGGTGGGGTGAGATGACAGTGGGTGGGGAGAGATGACAGTGGGTGGGGTGAGATGACGGTGGGTGGGGAGAGTTGACAGTGGGTGGGGTGAGATGACGGTGGGTGGGGAGAGTTGACAGTGGGTGGGGAGAGATGACGGTGGGTGGGGGGAGATGACGGTGGGTGGGGTGAGATGACGGTGGGTGGGGAGAGATGACGGTGGGTGGGGTGAGATGATGGTGGGTGGGGAGATGATGGTGGGTGGGGTGAGATCTCGGTGGGTGGGGTGAGATGACAGTGGGTGGGGTGAGATGACAGTGGGTGGGGAGAGATGACAGTGGGTGGGGTGAGATCTCGGTGGGGTGAGATCTCAGTGGGGTGAGATCTCGGTGGGTGGGGTGAGATATTGGTGGGTCGGGTGAGATCTCGCTGGGTGGGGTGAGATCTCGCTGGGTGGGGTGAGATCTTGCTGGGTGGGGTGAGATTGCAGTTGGGAAGTGCTGAGTTCTGTCCTCTGTGTTTCCTCTGAGGACTTGACCTGTGAGGGGACAAGGCAGGAGTGGCTGTCCCTTAGCCACAGTGGAAGCTTCCAGTCAACCTCTGTTGAGTGTCTAGACCCAGCCCCAGCTGCTGCTCCCCTGTGGCACTCCTTTGACCGCCACCCCTCCCCACACTGGCTGCCCCCCTTCTCTGGCCGTGCAGCTGGGGCAGCAGCTCTGTGCAGGGGGGTCCTCATGCCACCCTTCTGCCTGCCTCCCTCCCTTCAGGGAATGAGTGTGGGTCTGTGGCAGGGGGTTCTGCAGGGAACACAGTGCTGGAAAGAGCCTGCCTGGTGTCTGTGTTCTGGTGGAGGGTGGAGGCAACAGGGTAAAGGAGGAATGCTGTTTCCTGTGTCCTGGAGCTACATGAAGCTGGGAAGGGAGGTGACGCCTGGGAGGGGTGAAATTCTCAGTGGAGTGGCTGGGCTGGCCTCTGGGACATTCAAACATAGACCTCCTTGCACTTCATCATGGGTGACAGCAGATGGCCAGATGGGGCCTCCACAGGCAGGCAGGGGCCCGGCTGTTTCCTCATCCCCAGCACTGGATGGCCCGGTGGTTGAGTGAGGGGGGTGGACAGGCGGCCCCGGGGAACATGGTCTGTGGGATTCCAAGTCTCTTGTCTTTCTGAGCCCTCCCCGGAATCACCCTTAATGGTTCATTCATGGCAGTGTAGGCGTTTTCTGGCAGGTACCCCCAAACTCTGCCAGTTCCAAAGCTGCTTCCACATTTTTAGGTACTTGCTACAGTAGCACCCCCACTTGGTACCAATTTCCTCTTAATACCATCGCCTGGGAGTTAGGATTTCAACACATAAATGTTGGGGGAACACATTCAGACCACGGCACCCCCTTCCTTTGAGTTACTGGCATCTTTTTGGGTGAGCCATTGAGAGGCAGGTGGAGCTGATCCATGGGGTGCCTGTCCTAGCCTCATGCCTGGTGTCCCTAACCAGGCAGTCACTGGAGGCGGACAAGCCCAGTGAAGGAGGCCAGTGAGGCTGCTACCCAACAGCTGTGTGCCATTGGGTGTATAGTGGGCCTCTCTGAACCTCAGTCTCTTCTTCTGTACAAGAAGGGTAGTGAATCTGGCCTCACAGTGTGGTTTTAAGGAGTGAGTGGGCTCCCAGCGTTCTCACAGGCAGTGTGCCCTGGCTCCTAGTGAGGTGAAGACTAAGTGGGCTCGAGGCCCTCCCTTTGGCCAGAGCAGCTGTGCTCCTGCCTCTTGGTGTTTGGGTTCCCCTGAGATGTTTGTTGGAGAGGAGTCTTCCAGACCTCAGCTCATCTCTGAGCCTACTCCCTCTCCAAACACCTCCCATGGAGGAACGGATGCTGATTGGATTGGTGGAAGCTGAGTCACTGTTTGGGCTGCGTTTAGCAGTAGGCGTGGCCAGCAGGTGTGGTCGGTGGGCACGGTCACTGCATAAAAGGCCCCACCTCCCCACTTCTCGCTTCCTGGATCCCTGTGCTGACCAACAGGAAGAGGGACAGGTCCCGTGTGCTGGCCTGGGCTATAGGCAGGGCCTAGGTGACCTGGCCGGTCCACCTAGGATATATCTTGGGCTGATGTATCCTTCATTTCCTTCTCGCTGAAGCCAGGACCTCTCTCCTGCAGCCTCAGCTGGTCTAGCAAAGGTTCTGGATCGGTTGTGGTGGCTGGTGTTGGCCAGTTGGGGCCGATGTGAGATTATGGGGTCAGGCAGACCTCATTGCATTTAAGGCAGAACTCAGCTGTGAGCTGTGTGTTGGTGAGGAGACCGTTTGGTCACAGAGGCTTTTTTTTTTAACCTCCATATACCCTTTATATGTGAGCACTGTGGCCTATGGTGCCTGAGAACCCAAGACACCAAGCTTTTGGAACCTAAGTGTAGGGCACTGCTAGGTGGCACTAGCTTGGCCTCCTCCGATGAAGTCCTCCTCCTCTTTCTGTTTGGCACAGCTTCTCCAGCCAGGGAGCGAGCTGTTTTGGGGGGCCCTTTGCCTCCACCGATGCCCCCACCACATGTTCTCAGCTCCTCTCCGACCTCAGTTCTTCCCTTTACCTACACTGGCCCCTGTGGAACTCCTACCTGCATGCCAGCAATGCCCAAATACCTCTCCCACCCACCTCCGGCCGTCTACTCGACGTGGCTAATGATGTTGAAAATGCCCCAAAACTGCAGTCCTCGCCTTCTGTCCCTCCCCCATCCCCCACCCCTGCCCTGTTTCCCTGCATCCTCCTCATCTGAGAATGAAGGCAACGGAGGCAGCGTGGGGCTGGTGTCCAACACAGCTGCCCAGGCCTGCCCTGCTGCATCTGGGCGGTGAAAGGAGGCCCCTCCAGATAGGACCCTTCCCCAAACATTTGCGCAGCTGCAGGGTGGCAGAAGCAGCAGACAGACACCCTGGGGCAGGCTGGGATCCAGGGCGGCGGGGCTGTGTCCCAGTGGGGATTATTTTCCCATGTGTTTAAAAGTTGAACCAGCCGTCTAGACCGTGCTCCTCGGCACTGAATGAGAGGGCCTGATTTGGGGTGGCTTTCTTTCTGCCATCTGGACGTCAGCCAGTGGCTCCTCTAAGGTACTTGGGCTTTCAAACGTGTCCTGGTCCAAGTCGCTAAACTACGTCACGCTCTGACTCTTCACTCCTTTACTTGAACGCCTCTTGGTTCCCCTGCCCTCAAGACCTTTTAAAAGTGCAGTCTGACCATGCTGCCCCTTATGGACAGTAGTGCACTACATGTAAATGTTTAACGACTGCTCTGGATAAAAAGCCCTGATTGGCAGTGTTTGCCAGTTTCCATGGTGTAAATCTGCCTGTCATGGCCAATTTCAGACTACCAATCTGAAGTCACTGACTATGCCGTGGGGAAGAGATCAATAGCACATCGTCACACACGCTCTACTACACAGACGCACCACACAGAAATAACCTCAACGGCAGAGAAAACAATAAAGTAGAGTAAAATGTTAGAAAGTTTTGAGTATTTATTACCTGTTTTTGAATATAATTTAATCGTTAATAATGGCTGTGCTTAACAACTGATCTGCAAAATTCCTGAAAATGTAATAGTCTGCTTGTGAGCTGGCACAAGCACACCCTGCTACAGGGTCAGACCCAGACTCCTGGGACAAAGCCTAAACAGGTGGCCCGCTGCTGTCCAGACTCACCCTCCTCCACAAGCCACGCCCCATGCCAGCTCCCTGGGTCCACTTGTGGGGCCCAGATGGACTCTGCTGGTCTTTGCCCCTTCTACCCTCTGTCTGAGCCTCCCTCCCTTCATCCTTCCCTTTCTCTTTCTCACCCTCTCTTTACCTCTGAGTATGTATGGAGTCCACTGCTATGTGGCAGGGCTTTGCAAAGCCGGGGGATGCAAATGTGGCCTCCGCCCTCTGGAGCTGGGTCCTCTCAGAGCCGGGTCTCCAGAACCATATGAAACTTCCAGATTTGGGTGAATAGGGAAGACTCCTTGGCTAGAGCCGTGAGGCCCTTTCTCAGCTGCTAACCCTACAGCAGCCCCCAGATCGGGCCCAGGACCCCCTCTGTCACCTGGACAATACCCTGTGTGTTTGCCTGCTCTCTGAGCCCACCCTGGGGCATGCATTTCCAACAGCTCAGAGGCGGAGCTCCTGGGCATATTCCCTTCTCAGATGGCCTGCATGACGACTTGGGGAGGTCCAGGACGGCTGTCCTTGGTGATCAGGAGCATGTGAGCACTGGTGGGGATGAGGGAGCCCAGAGGGTCCTACTATACACCCTGCACTGTAATAGTCTGCTTGTGAGCTGGCACAAGCACACCCTGCTACAGGGTCAGACCCAAACTCCTGGGACAAAACAGAGGACTTTCCTCTGTGCTGCACTGTGTGCACCCCTAGCACTTCAAATAAAAGTTTGGCACCTTATACAGGGAGATATTTTGCTAGAAAATGAACTTAAATGCATGCAGTATCATACAGGTCGAACAGGAAGCAGTATAGGGGTGCACAGTGCAGCCTCTGGAGACAAGACCTGGGCTTGGTCCTGCCTCTAAGAGTCGCTGCTGTGTGACCTCAGCCAAATTACTCAAATACTCTGAACCTCAGATTCTTCGGCTGTGTAAGGGCAACAACAAATACTTCATGGCTGGTTGTGAGAATTACTTGAGCTGACACAAGAAACATGAACAGTGGCTTGCGTGTGCTGAATGGGCGGGAAGTTTTCTGCTGTGTAATTTGCGATACTAAAAGCAAAGATGATTATTGAGCGCCCTCTGGTGACCAAATGGTACAATTACACCTTAGATTGCGCCAAGCTGGATAATTTTTTATGCGGGGCTCAAGGACTCACAGGCCCTGCTGGTGGTGAATTGCCTGCGGCCCCTTCTTGCTCCATTTCAGTTCCTTGGCCCCGGCGGTAGGCAGCCTCCTCATTAAAGGGGAGGATTTCACGGGACAGGCATCTTCTCTACACCTGTCCCGGGCTCTTCAGAACTAGCTCCTGTCTCTAATGCTCGAGGGGGATCATGGTCCAGCTAAGGAAGCTGGTCCCTGCTGCAGCTGGGCTGGGGACTGCCAGGGATTCGGGGGCCTTGGAAACGGGGACCACAGACCCTGCTGTGTGTGTGTGGCGCCAGACCCAGTCTTCATGTCTCCAGGTGAACCGCAGACCCTCATTCTGGATTTTAAAAACCTAGTTGTTACTGGGCCTGCAGGTCGGCTGTATCCCTGCGGGTTCTCTGCAGCCCCTGCCCCTGTGGGCAGTCATGCTGTGTGCCAGGCACTGTGCTGGGTGCTGGGGATACGGCACAGCACCTGGGGCTTAGGTTAGAGGGGGAGATGGAGGGGGATTTGGGCGGGGACTTCTGGAGTCCTGTCCCAGGGTGTGCAGGCAGTGGGTGTAGAGGTCTCCTTCCCTTCGCCTAGCGCTTCCTCATGCACAAGGCCTGTGCTGACACCTGGGTCACTCTGCCATGTTCCCTGCGGCCTTGAACTTAGTGACAGCCAATATTTACCAGCTCTGTCCACGGGCCATGCGTGGTAGGCCTTTCCTCGAGCCCTCGAGATGGCCTTGTGAGGTCGGTACAACCTCCTGCCAGCACCATCCCCTCCATTCTGCGGAGGAGGAATCTGACCTGGAGAGGTCATGTCCACGGGCCAAGGAAAGTCAGGGTCAGGCTCTCGGAGCCCAGAAGCTCTCACCCCTCGGGCCGTGGTTCCTGCTGCCCCTGCCCAGCCCTTCCCTTTTTGCCGGGAAGCCTCCTCTCTTGGCCTGGGCCTCATGAATTTCCTCCTGAAGGGAGTTAGGGGCAGGAATCCGGCGCCAGCAGCTTCTCACTCCTCCCAGGGCTGCATGTCAAGCTGGGGCAGAAGAGGAGGCCCTCGGGGCACGTGCCTCCAGCGCTGCCTGCAGCGGCCTCTCCCAGGAAGTGCGGCTCAGCGGGAGCTCGCTCCTGTCCCTGCCTCCGGGGCGGCGCCGCCACGGCCTGGGAAGGAGGCCGAGCCCCTGCTCCCGCGACCCCTGCATGGGCGGGGGAGGCCCCGGCCCCAGGCCCCGGCCCCAGGCCCCAGCTGAGACCAGGCTCCCGCTTTTTCAAGGAATCACCGCGCTGGGCCCTTCACCCACGTGCTTTCCCTGCGGCGGCTCAGCCTCCAGCAGGCCGGAGGGTGCGCGTCGGGTCCCTTCTCCTCCTGCGCTGGGGACAAGCGGCCCCGCGCCCCCTGTCACCCCACGGAGGCCTTCACCTCCCCATGCCCGGCCGCGACAGACCGGGGGAACTGGGGGCGGGCCGCAGAGGAGGCTCGGGGCACGGCGTGGGCCCAGGGCCGGGCTCCAGGGAGGGCGAGGAGGACGGCGCCCCCCGCCGGCTGCGGTCGCGGCTCCTCGTCCAGGTTCAGGCTTCGGCTGCTCCCGGAAGCCCCTGGCGGGGAGCGGCCGCCTGCGGGGAGATCTCGCGCCCCGGCCGCAGGGCTGCACACGGACGCCGGGACCTGCGCCTCCTCCAGCCCCGGCCCACAGGGTCCTGGCTTGGGCACCGCCCTCTCTCTCCCCAGGGCCCAGCTCGAGGTGCTCACCCGTGGTGAATATGCGCCGGTCACAGACCACGGGGCAGCCATAGAGGCCACACTGTCACCTCTGGGGACTGGACAAAAATGTCCAAATCCACGGAAAAATGAGATGCCCAGATAATCTCTCATAATTCTTCACGTTAACATTTTGCCTTCTTTTGTCACGTTCGTTCTCTGTCACTCTTTTTATATATGTACCTTCCCCCCACAACCCACTGGAAAGTAATATTCAGACATTGTGACACTTCACTTCTATATAAATTTCCCCTTAAGCATTTACAGCATTAAATATAGAACATTAAAGATAGAACATTAAAGCTCTGTATTAGAAACAAAGAAAGGTCTCTCATCAAATATCTAAGCTTCTACATTAAGAAACTAGGAAAGAAGAGCAACAGAAGTCCAAAGCAAACAGAAAGCAGGACATAATACATATAAGGCCGGATGCAGTAGCTCACGCCTGTGATCCCAGCACTTTGGGAGGCTCGAGGTGGGCGGATCACCTGAGGTCAGGAGTTCGAGACCAGCCTGGCCAACATGGCAAAACCCGTCTCTACTAAGAATAAAAAAATTAGCCAGGTGTGGTCGTGGGCGCCTGTAATCCCAGCTACTTGAATGGCTGAGGCAGGAGAATCACTTCAACCCTGGAGGCAGAGGTTGTAGTGAGCCGAGATTGTGCCACTGCACTCCAGCCTGGGCAACAGAGTGAGACTCTGTCTTAAACAAAAAAAAAAAACCCCAAAGTTAGTTGGGCACGATGGCACACTCCTATAACCCCAGCTACTCAGGTGGCTGAGGCAGGAGAATCGCTGGAACCCGGGAGGCGGCAGTTGCAGTGAGCTGAGATCGTGCCACCACACTCCAGCCTGGGCAACAGAGCAAGACCCTGTCTCAAAAACAAAACAAAACAAAACAAAAACCACCAAAAAACAAACAGAAAAACCATATGAGAGCAGAAACTAACTCAATTGAAAACAAAAGAGAAAACTTTTCTGAAAACATCTTTACTATTTACATCTACAATCTGTCTAGAATAGATTGTGATACAGGATAAGCAAGCCCCCAAATTGGGGCTTAGCCCTGGGGGGTTCCTGGCTTCCGCCAGGTAAGAATTCAAGGGTGAGCTGGTGGTGTTAGCCAGCAACGTTTATTGAAGCAGCAATGCACAGCAGTGGCAGAGGGACTGCCCCTTGCAGAGCAGGGCCACCCCTTAGACAGTGAGCCCAGAGCAGCAGCTCAGAGGCAGGTCTGCACTCGTATTTATACCCATGCTTAATTATATGCAAATTAAGGGGTAGTTTATACAGAGATTTCTAGGATGAGAGCGGTAACTTCTGGGTTATCAGGTTGTTGCTACGGAAAGGGGTGGTAAATCCCTGGTGTTGCCATGGCAATGGTACACTGGCGTGGCACACTGCTGGGTGTGTCTTATGTGGAGGTGCTTTGGCCCTAGACCTGTTTTAGCTAGTCCTCAATTTGGTCTGGTGTCTGAGCCTCACCTCTGGAGTCTAATACCGCCTCCTATCTCAATTGTTAGACATGATTTGAGTTAGGGGGTGAAGATACCTTTTTTTTTCCCAAATAAATATCCAATTAACACCACCATTTACTGACAAGACCCTCACATCTCCAGTGTTCTCCTGTGTCCTTGTCATAAATCAGGGGATTGTATATTTTCGAATCAGTTTCTAAACTCTTTTTCTGTTGGTTTATATTTCTACCTTTGTACCAATATCACAGTGTCTTAATTACCTTCAGTTTTCTCCTTCTCATCCTCATCATCTGCCTCCTCCTTCTTCAGGATCACCTTGGTTATTCTCAGCCTTTGCATTTTCATACACATTTTAGAGTTAGGTTATCATTTTCCACCAAAAGTGACTTCTCCTGGGAATTGGATGTGATTATATGAAATATTTAAATGATTTTGGGGAGAATTTCACATCTAAAAATATTGAGCCTTTCAATGATTAACATAGTATATATTCTTTATTTATTTAGGGTTTAATTTCTCTTAATAGTGTTTTGTAGCTTTC
Source organism: Pan paniscus (assembly GCF_029289425.2). Taxonomy (NCBI): domain Eukaryota; kingdom Metazoa; phylum Chordata; class Mammalia; order Primates; family Hominidae; genus Pan; species Pan paniscus. The sequence continues at coordinate 102,858,166 of NC_073264.2, read as the reverse complement.
AGCATAGAAGTCTTATACATCTTTCATTATATTCATTCACCTAAGAGTGTTTTATGTTTTTCAAAAGCTTTTCTAAATTTCTAACGTTTGTTGCTGGCATATAGAAATACAAGTGATTTTTGTATATTGACCTTGTATACAGCAATGCTGCTAAATGCACTTATTACTGAAAATCATTTATTGGTAGGTTCATTTGGATTTTCTAATAACACAATCATGTTATTTGCAAATAATAACAGTTTTATAGTTTTCTTTTCTACGTGGATGCCTTTCATCTCCATTCTTTGTCCTTCTACACTGACTAAGACCTTCAATACAATATTGAATAGAGGTGGTGATAATGGACATCTTTGTCTTGTTCTTGGTTTCAGGGAGAAAACTTTCAACATTTTACCAATTCCTATGATGGTTTCTGTAGACTTCTTTTTCAGATCATGGAAGTGTTATTTTATTCTCAGTTTTCTAAGAGTTTTTAATCATTAATTTTGTTAAATGCCTTCTCTGCATCTATTGAGATAATCATGAGAGTTTTCTCATTTTTTTCTTTCTGTGAATATGGTGTATTAGGGTTTTTCAGAGAGAAACAGAACTAATAGGATAGGTAGATAGAGAGATATAGATAGATATAGGTATAGGTGGATAGATATAGATAGGTAGGTAGATAGATAGATAGATAGATAGATAGATAGATAGATAATTAGTCTATTTTCATTCTGCTGATGAAGACATACCTGAGACTGGGCAATTTACAAAAGAAAGAGGTTTATTGGACTTACTGTTCCACATGGCTGGGGAGGCCTCACAATCCTGGAGGAAGGCAAGGAGGAGCAAGTCACATTTTATGTGGATGGCAGCAAACAAAGTGAGAGAGCTTGCGCAGGACAACTCCCGTTTTCAAAACCATCAGATCTCATGAGACTCATTCACTATCATGAAACAGCATGGGAAAGACCTGCCCCATAATTCAATCATCTCCCACTGTGTACCTCCCACAACACGTGGGAATTATGGGAGCTACAATATGAGATTTGGGTGGGGACACAGAGCCAAACCATATCATTCCGCCCCTAGATACAATGAGGGTATAGGCACTGGGTAAATACAACCATTCCAAATGGGAGAAATTGGCCAAAACAGAGAGGCTACAGGCCCCATGCAAGTCCAAAATCCAGCATGGCAGTCAAATCTTAAAGCTCCAAAATGATCTCCTTTGAGTCCACGTCTTACATCCAGGTCATGTGGATGCAAGAAGTAGGTTCCCATAGTCTTCAGCAGCTCCGCCCCTTTGCAGGGTGCAGCCTCCCTCCTGGCTGCTTTCATGGGCTGGTGTTGAGTGTCTGCAGCTTTTCCAGGCACATGGTGCAAGCTGTCAGTGGATCCACCATTCTGGGATCTGGAGGATGGTGGCCCTCTTCTCACAGCTCCACTAGGCAGTGCCCTGGTAGGGCTACAAGATGAGATTTGGGCAGGGACACAGAGCCAAACCATATTAGATAGATAGATAGATAGATAGATAGATAGATAGATAGTTAGATAGATATAGATTTGCTATAAGGAATTGGCTCATGTGATAATGGAGGCTGAGAAGTCCCAAGATTTGCAGTGGGCAAGGTGAAGACCCAGGAGAGCTGCTGATCCAAAGGCCAGCAGCCTCAAGACCTAAGAAGAGTTATGTTTCTCTCTGAGCCCAAAAGCCTGCAAGACCAATGTCTCAGGTCAACAAGTCTGGCAGGAGGCATTCCCTCTTACTCAATCTTTTTATTCTACTTAAGTCTTCAGTTGATTGGGTGAGGTCCACCCACATTGGGGAGGGCAATCTGTTGTGCTCAGTCTACTGATTGAAATGTTAATCTCATCCAGAAACACCCTCACAGACATACTTAGAATAATGTTTGGCCAAATATCTGAGCCACCTGTGGCTCAGTCAAGTTGATACATAAAATTAACCATCACAAGTGGTGAATTACTCTGATTTTTTTTTTAGATTTACAGAGAAGTTGCAAAGATGACACAAAGAGTTTCTCATGTGCCCTTCATTCAGTTTCCCCTATTGTTTTTTATATCTTATTTATTCATTTATGTTTATTTTTAATTTTTGTGGGTACATAGCAGTGTATGTATCTATGCGGTACATGAGATATTTTGATACAGGCATGCAATTTGTAATAACCACATCAGGGGAAATGGGGTGTTCATCACTTCAAGCATTTATCATTTTTTTGGTGTTACAAACAATCCAATTATACTCTGTTAGTTATTTTAAAAATATTTAATACATTATTGTTGACTTTAATCACCCTGTTTTGCTATCAAATACTATATCTTATTCATTCTATCTGAATATATCTTTGTACTCCTTAACTGTCCCTACCCTCCACCCCTTTCTACCCTTCCCAGCCTCCAGTAACCATCATTCTACTCTCATCTCCATGAATTCCATGGTTTTAATTTTTAGCTCCCACAAATGAGTGAGAACATGTAAAGCTTGTCTTTCTGTGCCTGGCTTATTTTACTTAACATAATGTCCTCCATTTCCATCCATGTGGTTGCAAATGACAGAACCTCATTCTTTTCTATGGCTGAATAGTACTCCATTGTGCATATGTACCACATTTTATTTATTCTTTTGTTGATGGACACCTCGGTTCCAAATCTTGGATATTGTGAATAGTGCTGCAATGCAGGAGAGTGCAGACATCTCTTTGATTTACTGATTTACTTTCTTTTAGGTATATCCCTATCAGTGGGATTGCTGGATCCTATGGTAGTTCTATTCTTAGTTTTCTTTTTGTTTTTTGATTTTTTTTTTCTTTTTTGGGATGGAATCTCATTCTGTTGCCCAGGGTGGAGTGCAGTGGTATGATCTTGGCTCACTGCAACCTCCACCTCCCAGGTTCAAGAGATTCTCCTGCCTCAGCCTCCTGAGTAGCTGGGATCACAGGCACGCACTGCCATGCCCGGCTATTTTTTGTATTTTTAGTAGCGACGGGGTTTCGTTGTGTTGGCCACGCTGCTCTCGAACTCCTGACCTCAGGTGATCCACCCGCCTTGGCCTCCCAAAGTGCTGGGATTGCAGGCAGGAGCCACTGCGCCCTGTCTATTTTCAGTTTTTTGAGGAAGCTCCATGTTGTTTTCCAAGTGGCTGTACTAATTTACATTCCCACCAACAGTGTACGAGGGTTCCCTTTCTCAACACTCCAGCATTCATTATTTCCTGCCTTTTAGATAAAAGCTATTTTAACTAGTATGAGATGATATCTCATTGGAGTTTTGATTTGTGTTTCCCTGATGATCAGTGATGGTGAGCACCTGTTCATATAGCTGTTTGCCATTTGGATGTATTCTTTTGAGAAATGTCTATTCAATCTTTTGCCCATTTTAAATCAAATTATTAGATTTTTTTTCCTGTTGAGTTGTTTGAGCTCCTTATATATTCTGGTTATTAATCCCTTGTCAGATGGATAGTTTGCAAATATTTTCTGTCATTCTGTGGATTGTCTCTTCACTTTGTTGATAGTTTCCTTTGCTATGCAGAAGCTTTTTAATGATGTGATTTTTTAAAATGTGATTCCATTTGTCCATTTTTTGCTTTGGTTGCCTGTGCCTGTGAAGTATTACTCAAGAAATCTTTGTTCGTACCAATGTCCTGGAGAGTTTCTCCTATGTTTTCTTTTAGTAGTTTCATAGTTTCAGGTTTTAGATTTAAGTCTTTAATCCATTTTGATTAGATTTTTGTGTATGGTGAGAGAGCGATCTGGTTTCATTCTTCTGCATATGAACATCCAGTTTTCCCAGCACAATTTACTGACGAGACAATCCCTTTCTCAATACATGTTCTTGAAAGCTTTGTTGAAAATGAGTTCACTGTAGCTGTATGGATTTATTTCTGGGTTCTCTATTCTGTTCCATTGGTCTATGTGTCTGTTTTTATGTCAGTACCATCCTGTTTTTGTTACTTCATTGCTATAGCTCTGTAGTATAATTTAAAATCAGGTAATGGGATTCCTCCAGTTTTTTTTTTTTTTTTTTTTTTTTTTTCCTCATGATGGTTCTGACTGTTCTGGGCCTTTTGTGGTCCCATATAAATTTTAGGATTTTTTTTTTCTATTTCTGTGAGGAATTTCATTAGTACTTTAATAGGGATTGCATTGAATCTGTAGATTGCTTTGGGTAGCATGAACATTTTAATAATATTGATTCTTCTAATCCATGAACATGGAATATCTTTCCATTTTTTGGTGTCCTCTTCAATATCTTGCATAAAAGTTTTTATTGTAAAGATCTTTCACTTCCTTGGTTAAGTTTATTCCTAGGTATTTTGTTTAATTTGTAGCTATTGTAAATGGGATTACTTTCTTGATTTCTTTTTCAGATTGTTTGCTGTTAGCATATAAAAATGCTACTGATTTTTGTATGTTGATTTTGTATTCTGCAACTTTACTAAATTTGTTTATCAGTTCTAATAGCCTTTCGGTGGAGTCTTTCGTTTTTTTCAAGTATAAGATCATATTATCTGCAAATAAAAATAATTTCACTTCTTCCTTTCCATTTTGAATGCCTTTTACTTCTTTCTTTTGTCTGATTACTCTAGCTAGGACTTCCAGTACTATGTTGAATAACAGCGATGAAAGTGGGCATCCTTGTCTTGTTCCAGATCTTAGAGAAAAGGCTTTCAGTTTTCCGCATTCACTATGATATTAGTATAATCAACTTATATATATATATATATATATACATATATATATTATATATGAAAGTTGAAGGATGCAAAAACTGGGTATAGAAGGAACATGTCTCAACATGAAAGCCATGCTTTTTATTGTGTTGAGGCATGTGCCTTTTATACCCAGTTTTTGAGTTTTTTTCTTCAAATCATGAAAGGATATGGAATTTTATCAAATGCTTTTTCAGCATCAATTGAAATGATCATATGGTTTTTCTCCTTTATTATGCTGATATGATCTATCACATCGATTGACCTGTGTATGTTGATCCATGCATGCAGTCTTGGGATAAATCCCACTTGGTCATGATGAATGATCTTTTTAATGTGCTGCTGAATTTGTTTGCTGGTATTGTGTTGAGTATTTTTGCATCAATGTTCATTGGGGATATTGGCCTGTAATTTTCTTTTTTTCATGTGTCTTTGTCTGGTTTTCATATCAGGGTAATACTGGCCTCATAGAATGAGTTTGGAAGTATTCTCTCTTCCTCTGTTTTTTGGAGTACTTTGAGTAGGATTGGTATTAGTTCTTCTTTAAATGTTTGGTAAGATTTAGCAGTGAAGCCATTGGGTCCTGGGTTTTGCTTTGCTGGGAGATTTTTTTTTTTATTATTACGGCTTTGATCTCATTACTTGTTATTGATCTATTCACATATTGGATTTCTTCATGGCTCAATCTTTGTAGATTGTATGTGTCTAGGAACTTATCCATTTCTTCTAGGTTTTTCAGTTTATTGGCATATAGTTGATCATAATAGTCTCTAATCATCCTTTGAATTTCTGTGGTATCAGGTGTAATGTCTACTTTTTCATCTCTGATTTTATTTATTTGGGTCGTCTTTCTTTTTTTCTTAGTCTGGTTAAGGGTTTGTTGATTTTGTTTATCTTTTCAAAAAGCCAACTTTTTGTTTTATTGATCTTTTGTACATTTTTTATTTCAATTTCATTTATTTCTGCTCTGATTTTTATTCTTTCTTTCTTCTACTAATTTTGGGTTTGTTTGCTCTTGCTTTTGCAGTTCTTTAAGATGCAATATTAGGTTGTTTATTTGAAATTTTTCTGCTTTTTTGATGTAGGCGCTTATTGCTGTAAACCCTCCTTTGAGTATTGTTTTGGCTGTATCCCATAGGTTTTGGTATGTTGTGTTTCTACTGTCATTTCTTCAAGAAAATGTTAAATTTTCATCTTAATTTCTTCATTGACCTGCTGGTCATTCAAGAACATATTGTTTAATTTCCATGTGTTTGTACAGTTTCCAAAGTTTCTCTTGTTATTGATTTCTAGTTTTATTCCATTGTGGGCAGAGAATATACTTGATATAATTTCAGTTTCTTTGAAATTTTAAAGATTTGTTTTGTAACCTAACATATGGTCTATCATTGAGCATGATCCATGTGCTGAGGAGAAGAGTGTGTATTCTGGAGCTATTGGATGATATGTTCTGTAAATATCTGTTAGGTTCTTCTGTTCTATGGTGCAGATTAAGTCTGATGTTTGTTTGTTGATTTTCTCTCTGGATGATCTGTCCAGTGCTGAAAGTGGGGCATTAAAGTCTCCAGCTATTATTGTATTGGGGTCTATCTCTCTCTTTAGATCTAATAATATTTGCTTTATATATCTTGAGGCTCCAGTGTGGGGTGTATATATATTTGCAACTGTTATATCCTCATGCTGCATTGCCCCTATCATTATATAGTAAACTTCATCTCTTTTTATAGATTTTTGTCTTGATATTATTTAATCTGATGGAAGTATAGCTACTGCTACCCTTTTTTTGGTTTCCATTTGCATGGAACATCTTTTTCCATCCCTTTATTTTCAGTCTATATGTGTCCTTATGTGTGTTTCTTGTAGGCAACAGATCATTGGGTCTTGTTTTTATAAAATCCATTCAGCTACTCTGTGTGTTTTGATTAACGAGTTTAGCCCATTTACATTCAATGGTGTTATGGATAAGTAAGGACTTATTACTGCCATTTTGTTACTTGTTTTCTGGTTGTTTTGTGGTCTTCTCTTCCTTCCTGTCTTCCTTTTTGTGAAGGTGATTTTCTCTGGTGGTATGTTTTAATTTCTTGATTTTTGTGTATCTGTTGTAGGTGTTTTGATTTGAGATTACCATAAGGCTTGCAAAAAACATCTTAAAAGCCATTATTTTAAACTGATGACAACACTAATTGCAAAAACAAACTAACAAATAAGCAAAGAGAAAATGAATAAAAACTACACTTTAACTTCATCCCCCCTACGTTTAAACTTTTTTCTATTTATATTTTATTATACTGTCTGTATCTTAAAAAGTTGTTGTAGTTATTATTTTTGATAGGTTCATCTTTTTGTCTTTCTACTCAAGATATGAGTAGTTTACATACCATAATTACAGTGTTATAATACTGTGTGTTTGTGTACAATATTAAGAATATTACCAATAAGTTTTGTACCTTCAGATAATTTCTTATTGTTAATGTCCTCTTCTTTCAGATTGAAGAACTCCCCTTAACATTTCTTGTAGGACAGGTCTGGTATTGATGACATCCCTTGGCTTTTGTTTGTCTGGGAAAGTATTTCTTCTTGATGTTTGAAGGATATTTTTGCTGGATTTACTATCCAAGATAAAAGTTTCTTCAGCACTTTAAATATGTCATGCCACTCTCTCCTGGCCTGTACATTTTCCACTGGGAAGTCTGCTACCAGATGTATTGGAGCTCCTTTGTACGTTGTTTCTTTTCTCTTGCTGCTTTTAGGATCCTTTCATTATCCTTCACATTTGGGAGTTTGATTATTAAATGTCTTGAAGTAGTCTTATTTTGGCTAAATCGGCTTGGTGTTCTATAACCTTCTTGTACTTGACTATGGATATATTACAGTAGATTGGGAAAGTTCTTTATTATTATCCCTTTGAGTAAACTTTCTATCCTAATCTCTCTACTTCCTCTTTAAGGTCAATAACTTTGATTTTCCGTTTTGAGGCTATCTTCTACATCTTGTAAGCATGCTTCATTCTTTTTTATTCTTTTTTCTTTTGTCTCCTCTGACTATTTTCAAACAGCCTGTCTTCAAGCTCACTAATTCTCCCTGCTTGATCAATTCTGCTCTTGAGAGACTCTGATGCACTCTGCAGTATGTCAGTTGAATTTTTCAGCTTCAGGATTTCTGCTTGATTTTTAAAAATTATTTCAATTTGTTGGTTACATTTATGATAGGATTCTGAATTCATTCTCTGTGTTATCTTGACTTTTGTTGTGTTTCCTCAAAACAACTATTTTTAATTCTCTGTCATATATGTCTGTTACTCTAGAATTGGTCATTGGTGTCTTATTTAGTTCATTTGGTAATGTCATGTTTTCCTAGATGTTCATTGATGTCCACCTCGGCCTCCCAAAGTGCTGAGATTACAGACATGAGCCACTATGCCCGCCAGCCTCCCTCCCCTTTTTCCTATTGGGAATATCCAAAACTTGTTGCAGAAAGAATTATCTTTTAACATAAACAAATATGTGCATGGTATCATTCAGATCACTTACCCTAATCTTTGAACAACGTTTGAGGTAGTAAAAAGCTGTGAGATGAAAGAAATCAGAGTTTCAGATCTCCCATAGTGACATGGCTAGACAGGCAGAATATAGGTTTCCAAATACAGATGCTAGCTCTGAAGTGTGTGCTCCTAACCATCGCATTAGGCCACCTCTCTTGAAGCCATTACTCTTTACAAAGAAGTATTCTAGGGATTATATAGAGCATCTCCATCTAAAAAAGTTTTTGTTCAAGTGTTACATATATAAAGCTACACAAGATACAGGTGTACAGTTTGATGGATTTTATTAAATAGACACACTTCTGTAACCAGCATGCAGATCAAGAAAGATAATAATTACCAAACCACCAGGGGCCCCACTTAAGCCATCTTATGGTTTTTAAACCTCCCAAAGGGTGATCTCTCTACAGATGTCTAACACTACAGATTATTATATAACAATTTTGTCTGTTTGAGCTTTTCATAAATAGAATAATTTTGTACGTACTCTTCTGTCTGTCTTCTTCTCTCAATACCATTGGCTTGAGATTTGTCCATATTGTGTGTAGTTGCATTTTGTTGGTTCTCATTGCTGAATACTATTGCATTGTGCAAGTAGAACACTATTTATTCATCCTTCAGCAGATAGACATCTGTTCAGTGCCTAGGTAGTAGGGCTAACATGCAGAGTTTCAGATACATGTCATGTAAGTCAAGCTTGCTGATTTGTTGCTTAGCTCTCATATCTTTACTTATTTTTTGGTTTGTTTTGGTAGTTATAGCAGTTTTTTTTTTTTTTTTTTGAGACAGGATCTTGCTCTGTCACCCAGGCTAGAGTGCAGTGGCATGATCTTGGCTCACTGCAGCCTCCACCTCCCAGGTTTGAGCAATTCTTGTGCTTCAGCCTCCCGAGTAGCTGGACTACAGGCATGTGCTACCACGCCCAGCTAATTTTTTGTATTTTTAGTAGACAGGGATTCACCACATTGCCCAGGCTGATCTTGAACTCCTGACCTCAAGTGATCCACTTGCCTCGGCCTCCCGAAGTGCTGGGATTACAGGTGTGAGCCACTGCGCCTGGCCGTTACAGCAGTTTTAAAATCTTATATTCTGATAATGAATTTGTCTATTTTTCCTGCTAATTATGCCAATTTTTGTTTCACTTATTCCAAATTGTGTTCTTTAGGGCCTCTAGATTTAGGATGTTGATATATTCATGGTGGATTGACCTCTTTGTTTTGGTGAAAAGTCCTTCTTTTCCTCTAGTAATGGTTCTTGCCTTAAATCTTATCTGGTATTAGCATAGTTGTACCTGCTCTTTCCATTTTGTGTTTGCCTACTAGGCCTTTTCTCACCCCTTTTTTTCAACCTGTTTGTGATCTTAAATTTACATTAAAGTTGTACATCTTATTTTTTTAGAGACAGGGCCTTGCTCTGTCACCCAGGCTGGAGTGCAGGGGCAGAATCATAGCTCACTGCAACCTCAAACTCCTGGACTCAAGCAATCCTCCCACCTCAGCCTTCCAAGAAACTGGGACTATAGGCACATATCACCATGCCCAGATTATTGAAAAAAATTTTTCTTTTGAGATGGAGTTTTGCTCTGTCACCCAGGCTGGAGTACAGTGGCTTGATCTCGGCTCACTGCAACCTCTGCCTTCCGGGTTCAAACAATTCTCCTGCCTCAGCCTCCTGAGTAGCTGGGACTACGGGCATGTGTCACCACGTCTGGCTAATTTTTTGAATTTTTGGTAGAAATAGGGTTTCACCATGTTGGCCAGGCTGGTCTTGAACTCCTGACCTCAGGTGATCCACCCACTCGGCCTCCCAAAGTGTTGGGATTACAGGTGTGAGCCACTGCACCCGGCCGAAAGTTTTTTTGTAGAGATGGAGTCTTGCTATGTTGCCCGAGCTTGTCTCAAACTCCTGGCCTCAAGCTATCCTCTCGCCTCAACCTCCTGAATTGCTGGGATTACAGGCCCATAGCTCTTGGCTGTGTCTCTTCTACATAATGTATGTTTGGGATGTTTCTTTATCACGTCTGACAATCTTTTTTTCTTGTAATTACTAATATACTTAGGTTTGTATCTATGATATGATTATTCATTTTGTATTTCACTCACCAGTTTTATGTTCTTTTTTCTCCTCTCTGGCTTTTTTCCAATTTTTACAATTATTCTATTTTTCCTTCTATTTGCTTGTAAGTTATATATTCTCTTATTAGCCTTTTAAAAGTTACCCTAGAGATTACAGCACTTTTTTTTTTTGAAACGGAGTCTCACTCTTGTCGCCCAGGTGATGATGGTGCAATGGTGTGATCTCGGCTCACTGCAACCTCCGCCTGTTGGGTTCAAGCGATTCTCCTGCCCCAGCCTCCCGAGTAGCTGGGATTACAGGCACTCGCCGCCATGCCTGGCTAATTTTTTGTATTTTTAGTAGAGGTGGGGTTTCACCATATTGGCCAGGCTGGTCTCAAACTCCTGACTTCAGGTGATCCACCCATCTTGGCCTCCCAAAGTGTTGGGATTACAGGTGTGAGCCACCACACCCGGCTGAAATTTTTTTTGTAGAGATGGAGTCTTGCAGTGTTGCCCAGGCTTGTCTCAAACTCCTGTCCTCAAGCTATCCTCTCACCTCAACCTCCTGAGTTGCTGGGATTACAGGCCATAGCGCTCGGCTGTGTCTCTTCTACATAATGTATGTTTGGGTTGTTTCTTTATCACATCTGACAATCTTAATATTTTTCTTGTGATTACTAATATAGTTAGGTTTATATCTATGATACGATTATTCATTTTGTATTTTACTCACTTGTTTTATGTTCTTTTTTCTCCTCTCTGGCTTTTTTTCAATTTTTACAATTATTCTATTTTTCCTTCTATTTGCTTGTAAGTTATATATTCTCTTACTAGCCTTTTAAAAGTTACCCTGGAGATTACAGCACATATATATATTTTTTGAGACAGAGTCTTGATCTTGTCACCCAGGCGACAATGGTGCAATGGTGTGATCTCAGCTCACTGCAACCTCTGCCTCTCGGGTTCAAGTGATTCTCCTGCCCCAGCTTCCCGAGTAGCTGGGATTACAGGTGCCCGCCACCATGCCCAGCTAATTTTTTGTATTTTTAGTAGAGATGGGGTTTCACCATGTTGGTCAGGCTGGTCTTGAACTCCTGACCTCAGGTGATCCACCCGCCTCGGCCTCCGAAAGTGCGTGAGCCACTGCAACTGGCCACAGTGTGTATTCTTGACTTGTGATCTAGTACAGATGTTTACTCTTTCGTTTCACCAATAATGCCAATCCATCACAATATTTTTAACTCCATGATTCCTCCCCACTTTTTGCTTTATTATTGTAACGTATTTTCTTTCTGCATGGATTTTAAACCCGACACAATATTTCTAGTTTTGCCTGGCACAGTCAATATTCATGTAGATTTGATCATACAATCATTCTCTCTAGTGCTCTTCATTCCTGCCTGAGTTTCCATGTTGTTTTGGTTTGCATCATTTCCATCGATCTGAGGAACTCTATTATTTCTTTTAATGCAGACCCTACTGACAACAGATTCCCTTAGGTTTCTTTTTTGTCTAGAAGTGTCTTTATTAGCCCTTAGTTGCACCCAGATTGGCAAGTGCTCCCAGGAGAAAGTGGTTGCAGCTTGTTAGTGTCGGCTTATACTCCTGGAGGTTTTCAACTCTCGCTGGTCCTCTGGGGCCTTCTCCAGTAGGTCTTTGTCACCTAAGCACCATGAGGTTGAAGGATATTCCACTTTGCTTTTCTAAATTTGGTGAATTATTTAGCCTCTCAATTGTGAAGCTGCAGGATCCAGCCTTTTTGAGGCCCTTAGTCTTGGATTTTATTATCTCAGACTCCCATGACCACTCGTATCTCGCTGGTTTTGCTTTTTGCCACAGTTGACCTGATTCCTGGGCCAATCTAAGATGGGCCAAGTTGAGATTTTACCTTATTTATTGTCCTAGAAGCTGTGAGGGGAGGAAGCTGTGCAGATCTTGAGGAAGGCAAGAACCATCGTGCAAAGCATTTGCCTCAGGAATGGGCTTTAGGTGAAAGAAGGCAGCTACCCTTTAACAAGCGGTGTGCATGATTTCCACAGGACTGGAGGATACGGGGGACTCTGGGTGTTCAAATTTCCCAAATGCACCCATCCGATGTCTCTTTCCCTGGTTTTAGGGTCCCACATCTCCCCTGGCAGAGCCTTGCAGGTGGCAGAGATTTGCCAGGGATATGAGGTTGGGCTTCTCTGTAATTCTATCCCCCTCAGCATCAGGTCTTGCCCTCCATCAACAGGAGAAGAGGTCACTTTCTGCGTTTTCACACAGGCCTCTGCCTCTTACGTCATTCCATGTGTTAGTGGTTGGTTGACTTGAGCCATAATTTTCTCCCCTGCCTCACATCTCAGGCACTTCACAGCACACAGACACCTCCACCGCACTTAAAACTCCCCATTCCCTCGGCATCTCTCACATGCTACGGACATTTCACAAATGGGAATGGATAGGGTTTGGATTTGTGTCCCCGCCCAAATCTCATGTTGAATTGTACTCCCCATTGTTGGCAGAGGGGTTTGGTGGGAGGTAATTGGATCACAGGGTGGATTTCCCCCTTGCTGTTCTTGTGATAGTGAGTGAGTCCTCAGGAGATTTGGTTGTCTAAAAGTGGGTAACACCTGCCCCTTCGTTCTCTTCCTCCTGCTCCAACCATGTGAAGATGTGCCTGCTTCCCCTTCACTTCCCCAGCCATGCTTCCTGTACAGCCTGTGGAACCATGAGCCAATTAAACCTCTTTTCTTTATAAATTACCCGGTCTTTCTTTATAGCAGTGCAAGAACTGACTAATACAGGAAGGTACAACCTTTTTTCCCTGTATCTTCTCCCAGTTCAGCATATGTGACAGCTTGTGATGGCAATGCTGTGACATGCCCCATAGGGCGAAGACAACCCCAATCACACTGTGTCCAGAATTGGTGGGTTATTAGTCTCACTGACTTCAAGAATGAAGCTGTGGACCCTCGCCGTGAGTGTTACAGTTCTTAAAGATGGTGTGTCCGGAGTTTGTTCCTTCTGATGTTTGGACGTGTTCAGAGTTTTTTCTTTCTGGTGGGTTCGTGGTCTCGCTGGCTTCAGGAGTGAAGTTGCAGACCTTCATGGTGAGCGTTACAGCTCTTAAGGTGGCGCGTCTGGAGTCGTCCATTCCTCCTGGTGGGTTCGTGGTCTTGCTGGCCTCAGGAGTGAAGCTGCAGACCTTCGCTGAGTGTTACAGCTCCTAAAGGCATTGTGGACCCGAAGAACGAGCATCAAGATGTACTGCAAAGAGTGAAAGAACAAATCCTCCACGCTGTGGAATGGGACCCGAACAGGTTGCCCTGCTGTCTTGGGCAGCCTGCTTTTATTCCCTTATCTGACCCCACCCACATCCTGCTGATTGGTCCATTTTACAGAGAGCTGATTGGTCCGTTTTATAGAGCGCTGATTGGTCCGTTTTGACAGGTTGCTGATCAGTGCATTTACAATCCCTGAGCTAGACAGAGTGCTGATTGGTGTATTTACAATCCTCTAGCTAGACCTAAAAGTTCTCCAAGTCCACACTAGATTAACTAGACACAGAGCACTGATTGGTGTGTTTATAAACCTTGAGCTAGAGACAGGGTGCTGATTGGTGCATTTACAATCCTCCAGCTAGACATAAAAGTTCTCCAAGTCCCCACCAGATTAGCTAGATACAGAGTGCTGATTGGCGCATCCACAAACCCTGAGCTAGACACAGAGTGCTGATTGGTGCATTTACAATTCTCCATCCAGACATAAAAGTTCTCCAAGTCCCCACCCCACTCAGGAGCCCAGCTGGCTTCACCTAGTGGATCCTGCGCCAGAGTTGTGGGCGGAGATGCCCGCCAGTCCCGCACTGTGGCCCACACTCCTTATCCCTTGGGCAGTCGATGGGACCAGGCGGGCGCCCCGGAGCAGGGGGTGGCACCGTTGAGGTGGCTCGGGCCGCCGGGGAGCCCACAGGGGTGAGGGGTGGGGCTTGGGCATGGCCGGCTGCAGGTCCTGAGCCCTGCCCTGTGGGGAGGCGGCTGAGGCCCGGTGTGAATTGGAGCACAGCGTGGGCAGGCTGGCAGTGCTGGGGGACCTGGCGCACCCTCCGCAGCTGCTGGCCCAGGTGCTAAGCCCCTCACTGCCCAGGCAGGTGGTGCGGGCTGGCCGCTCCCAGTGGGGGGCCTGCTGAGCCCCTCCCACCCGGAACTCGTGCTGGCCCGCGAGCTCGGCGCGCAGCCCTGGTTCCCGCCTGTGCCTCTCCCTCCACACCTCCTGGCAAGCAGAGGGAGCCGGCTCCGGCCTCAGCCAGCCCAGAGAGGGGCCCCCACAGCACAGTGGCGGGCTGAAGAGCTCCTGGAGCATGGCCAGAGTGGATGCCGAGGCCCAGGAGGCACCTAGAGCAAGCGACGGCTGCTAGCACGTTGTCACCTCTCAACACCAGCGGCCCTGTGGCTAGTGGTCTCATTCCAGGGTCCCACTAGAGGATCTGCCTCCTACTCCTGGCTGTAAGAATTGAAGAAGAAAGAAACATGAAAAGTGGCTGAGTAGTCAAAGACAGGTTTATTTCAGAGAGTAAACCTGAGAGAGCCTTCTGGCGGAGTTAGGTTGGGAGCAGTCTCTCTTACAGACTAAGAGTATTTAAGGGTTCAGGGTGGGAGAGCTTATCACAGGCTTGAAATGTCCTGTGTCTCTTTGTCTTGCTTATCTGGGAGGGAGAGTTTTGTGTCTGTTCCCATACATCTTCCTGCACCTGCAGGCATACCCCCGAGTTTACTTTTAGCTTCCCTATCTTAGTGCACCTGAAAAGAAAGGAATGTGCTTATTTGGACCTACTGTTTTGCTGGGTCCCATTGTATGGGTGTGAAGCTTGGTGGTTACCCAAGAGACTTTCCCCTCTCTCTCCCTGCCTGAGCTGTCTTATCTGTGTTTTACCGTCTGCTCTTTCTGGCTGCTTGTTGTTAGAAAAGAAGTGATTTCCTTGAAATGCATGAGGTTAGAAAGGGAGCTGGAATTTAAAATGGTGGCGTTTGTCCAAGATGGCAGTGCTTCTGCTCTGTCACTGACACCAAGGTTGTAGATTGCATCCTTCCCAAAGTTGATCCTGAGATGAAAATTTGAGAGCAGGATGTTTATTTGGGTGAAGAAGTGATACCTGGAAGGGGATACAGCCAATCAAAGTTGTGTCATTAAGCCAGCCACCACAGGGAAACCAGAGCTTAACACTGTTGGGAGATGCTGGGAAGTTGTGTAACACACACACCTTAGAGTTATCTCACTTGGAGGAGGGCCAAGGGAGCCGAAATATTTATGCACCAACTTTCATCAGTCATTGGCGCAAGCTGTTTCAGAGGGTTGTTAATAGCCCGGCACTTCCGCTTCCCCTATGTGTGGGCAAAATGCCCTCAGGGTGGAGATGCTGAAATGGCAATGGGAAGTCACCTGGGGCATAGTGAGTGGAGAGTCTGAGGCAAGTAGGTGGGGCAGTGATGATTCTGCTCCATCCAACCATATTTTACCTGGTGCTGTTATTCACTAATGACCCTCACCTGAATCAGTTGTTATACTGGTGGTTGCAAAATTGTGATTTTCTAAATCCGTGACTTCTAGGTGAATTAACTGGCATTCTTTCACAAAAAGTTCCTCACCGTTTTTTCTTTCTCTTTTTATGAACGCCACTACGGATGAACTTTGCTTTATGCAAATTGTCATCAAATGTGGTGTCAAGCTGGCTTCTGTGTCTTTTTTTTTGAGACAGAGTCTCACTCTTTTAACCAGGCTGGAGTGCAATGGCGCGATCTTGGCTCACTGCAACCTCCACCTCCTGGGTTCCAGCGATTCTCCTGCCTCTTAGCCCCTCTAGTAGCTGGGATTACAGGCGCATGCTACCACACCCGGCTAATTTTTGTATTTTTAGTAGAGATGGGGTTTCACCATGTTGACCAGGCTGGTCTTGAACTCCTGACCTCAGGTGATCCACCCGCCTCGGCCTCCCAAAGTGCTGGGATTACAGGCATGAGCCACCATGCCCGGCCAGCTTCTATGTCTTTTTGGCAAGAACCAAACAGTCTTTGGCTTCTTCCTTGATTTTAGCACAGATGCCCTGACCTATCTTGGGCACCCCCTGTCCTGCACCTTGAATCAGCCACTTCTCTAAAGAGCTACTGGCTGGAAGGATTCGGTCTTTAAGATCAGATGCTTATGGTGCTCACTGGACCTGAGGAATTGTTGCTTGTAGTCTTTTCATGGGTCCTTTTATTGATATTTCCCCAGTGATCTCTGTTAGTTGTAACAGTGGCCTTTATTCCTTTAAACATTTTGCACACATTTTTTTCTTTTGTTTTGAAAATATTATTATTTTGAATAATGTAGCATAAATTAAAACTTTTAGGTTGGATGCGGTGGCTCATGCCTGTAATCCTAGCACTTTGAGAGGCTGAGGCGGGTGGATTGCCTGAGCTCAGGAGTTCGAGACCAGCCTGGGCAACACAGTGAAATGCCGTTTCTACTAAAAATACAAAAAAATTAGCCGGGTGTGGCGACGTGTGCCTGTAGTCCCAGCTACTTGGCAGGCTGAGGCAGGAGAATTGCTTGAACATGGGAAGCAGAGGTTGCAGTGAGCCGAGATTGCGCCACTGCACTCCAGCCTGGGTGACACAGTGAGACTCCATCTCCAAAAAAAAAAAAAAAAAAAGACTTTTAAGGAACTTAAGTACATATTTCCTGTGTCAATATATTTTATTTATTTTTTAATTGACAAGTAGAAATTGTATATATTTGTGGTGTACAACCTGATGTTGTGACACACTATGGAATGGCTAAATCAAACTATTGAACATATGCATCATGCCACATACTTATCATTTTTTTTTTGTGGTGAGAACACTTAAAATCAACTGTCTTAGGGATTTGCAAGTATATAACACATTGTTATCAACTGTAGTCACCATGATGTACAATAGATCTCTTGAACTTGTTCCTCTTATTTCACTGAAATTTTGTGTCCTGCGACCAATATCTTCCCAATCCCCCAACCTCCAGCATCTGGGAACCACTATTTTACTCTCTGCTTCTATAAGTTTGACTTTTTTACACTCTATATACAAGGGAGATTACGTAGTTTTCTTTCTGTGCCTGGCTTATTTTACTTAATGTGATGTCCTCTCGGTTTATCCACATTGTTGCAAATGACAGGATTTTATTCTTTTTAAAGCTGAATAATATTTCATTGTGTACACATACTGTATTTTATTTGTTCATCTATCAATGGACACTTAGGTTGATTCCTAACTTGGTTCTTGTAATACTGTAGAACATGGGAGTGCAGATATCTCTTTGACATACTGATTTCATATCCTTTGGATTTATACTCAATGTTGGGATTGCTGGATCATATGGAAATTCTATTTTTAATTTTTTGAGGAACTTCCATGCTGTTTTCCATAATGGTTGTACCAAATGTACATTCTTGTATATTGTACCTTGTACAACAGTGTACAAGGTTTCTCTTTTCTCCACATCCTTGCCAACATTTATCTTTTGTATTTTCGATAAGAGCCATTCTAACAGGTGTGAGGGGATATCTCACTGTGGTTTTAATTTGCATTTTCCTGATGTTTAGTGATGTTGAGCATTTTTTCATACACCTGTTGGCCATTTGTATGTCTTCTTTTGTGAAATGTCTATTGAGGCCCTTTGTCCATTTTCATATCAGGTTGTTTTCTTACTACTGAGTTGAGTTTCTTATATATTTTGGATCTTAATCCCTTACCACACGTATGGTTTGCAAATATATTCTCCCATTCTGTAGATTATATCTTCACTCTGTGAAAGGAAAATAAATCTTGGGCCCCCAAATCACTAAGCTAAAGGGAAAAGTCAAGCTGGGAACTGCTTAGGGTAAACCTGCCTCCCATTCTATTCGAAGTCATCCCTCTGCTCACTGAGATAAATGCATATCTGATTGCCTCCTTTGGAGAGGCTCATCAGAAACTCAAAAGAATGCAACCGTCGGCTGGGCGCGGTGGCTCAGGCTTGTAATCCCAGCACTTTGGGAGGCCGAGGCGGGCGGATCACAAGGTCAGGAGATAGAGACCATGGTGAAACCCTGTCTCTACTATAAATACAAAAAATTAGCCGGGCGTGGTGGCGGGCGCCTGTAGTCCCAGCTACTCGGAGAGGCTGAGGCAGGAGAATGGCGTGAACCCGGCGGGCGGAGCTTGCAGTGAGCCGCGATTGCGCCACTGCACCCCAGCCTGGGCGACAGAGTGAGACTCTGTCTCAATTAAAAAAAAAAAAAAAAAAAAAGAATGCAACTGTTTGTCTCTCATCTAACTGTGACCTGGAAGCCCCCTCCCTGCTTCGAGTTGTCCTGACTTTCTGAATGGAACCAATGTACATCCTACATATATTGATTTATGTCTCATGTCTCCCTAAAATATGTAAAACCAAGCTGCGGCCCGACCACCTTGGGCATATGTCATCAGGACCTCCTGAGGCTGTGTCACAGGCGTGCATCCTCAACCCTGGCAAAGTAAACTTTCTAAATCAACTGAGACCTGTCTCAGATATTCTGGGTTCACATTTTGGTAACCACGAAGGGATTCTGAGTGGAGGTGCCCCTGACGTTTGACACATCTCCAATTCGTGCTTGGTACCAGCTTGAGCTATCTTTATGGCTCAAACCAGTGGGACAATTTGCTGAGGCCTGGAAGCAACCCCTCCGGAAAATCCCTGATCTCCCAAAATTTGGTCGAGATCTAAATTTTATTTTGCTGTACGACTCCTTTTGTGGAGTTTTACTTGCTTCCAGCACAAGGAAGGCAAGTTTTTCCTGCTTCCATCACGATGGAAGGCAGGCAACTTTTTTATGGAGTTTGAACGCACTCCCAAACAGGGAAGATGAGTTTTGAGTTTTTTCCTGCTTCTAGGATGGTAGAGAGCAGTCTTCGGCCTGAGACCCATCCCTATCTAAGTAACTGAATGGAGGTTTGTTTTGGCTAAAGTTAAGATTAACAACCAGCTGGTCTTAATTTCTCCTTACCATTTGAGCACTCAGTAATCACACACATTGTGTGATTATTTGTTTCACTTAATTTTTTTATTGTTTGTTTTTGTTTTTGTTTTTGTTTTGGTGTTTTTCCTTGATCAAATCTGAAGGAAAGTTCCAAATTATGGGGAACAGGTCCTCTGAACTGGCTAAATTCCACCCCCCACCCCCACACACAAAAGGTGATGTGGTGGGGAGAGAAAAATAGCCAGCACAAGGAAAAAAAAAAAAAGGGAAGATTTTTTATTTTGGCCACTTAAGGGGCTTTATTTATTTACACAACAGGGCTATGTTTTTGCTAGCCAGTCCAAACTGAAAGAGCGATGGCTGTCGCCCCTTGCTGCAGTTTCATAGCTAAGGTTCTGCCTTCTTTTTTTCCACTATGACAGCCTGGGTTTGGTTCCTAAATCAAGCCCTTTCTGGTTTGATACTTGTACTTCTGAAATAGCAGCAATTTGTCCTAGCTAAAATATGGTAATGAGGTTTAAAAAGATTTTTTTAATAGGAGCTCAATGGTTAAAAGTCAGCTTAATTGAAGATAACATCCAAGATGTGTGTGTATGTATGCATGTGTATGTGTGCATGTGTATGTGTGCCTGTGTATATGTATGCATGTGTGTTTGTATGTGTGCATGTGTACGTGTGTGTGTATGTGTGTGCATGTGTGTATGTGTATGTGTGTGCATGTGTATATGTGTGTGCATGTGTATGTGTGCATGTGTATATGTGTATGTGTGTGCATGTATGTGCGTGTGTGCATGTATGTACATGTGTGCATGTATGCACGTGTGTATGTGTGCGTGTGTGTGCATGTGTATATGTGTGCGTGTGCGTGTTTGCGTTTAAGAGGCTTTCATGTTTTTGTTTTTTTCCCTCTCCTAGGACCTTGTCTTTTTTTGAGCAAAGGTTTTTCTTCTCAGTTGATTTAATTCTATTTTCTCCATTTACTTCTGCTGTCTCTCCTTTCTCTTGCATGTTCTGCTGCATGAGGGACCTAAAATAGTTTATAATAGCCTGGATTTCCTTAAAGAAAATGGGGAAGGCACCAGGCTCCCTGTTTTTCCTTATGGAATCCCAAGAGTGTAAACAGACAAGTTTGTCTCAGCTCTTAAACTGCTTGCTTTTGTATTGTGTTACCTGATTTTTTGACTAAAATAGCTATTGTAACAGAGGCTACTCTTGGGTTTTTAAGGAAGACTGTAGTGTAGACACTTAGAAATGTCTTTGACTGAAAAAAATTTTAAGTGTCCTGTAAAAGCATCACGTGTTCTAGAGTCAACTCTCCCTTTTTGGAGACCCAGGATTCAGTGTGGGCTCTGCCCAGAGCTCAGAGATCCAGTTAAAAGATAGGTAGTTCCCACCTAAATAAAATTGGTCTCCTTATACAATCCTATCATAGATTTCTATAATTTCATGTTTGATTTGGCATTCATCTTTAATCTTCCTCTAGCTCCACCAGACTTTTTCTCTCTGTACCTTGAGATGTAAATTTTGCCATTTGATTTTTCTTCTAAGAGTTATTTCCTTCAATATGCAGACTTAGGGCTATTTACCTGACAACTGCCAGGGTAATGAAACAGGTTATCAAGAGTTTGAAAGTCTAAGGTAAGAAAAAAAAAGGTCTTAGGAATCTATAAGATGTACTTCTATTGGTATGCCTAATACATTTATGTATTTATGTGTTGTGTACACGTTTCACTACTAAAAATATATAAAAGAGCTCTAATCAATTGGCTTAAAGGAAACTAAAAGCACTTAAATCAAATACTTTACCAGAAAAAAGGAAATACTAGTCAAATGCTTTTTCAAGTTTACATGACTTAAGTAAAATCTTTAATAAATAAGCTAGCTTTGAAATTATTGGTAAAGTAATGTTAGAAATGTCTTAAGAATTTCCAGCATACATTTTTGTTTGCATTTATTGATTAAGCAATTGCATACTTATCCCTGCCAAATACTATAAGGTGTCAAAATTTGGCATCAGGGTTACGAAACTATAAACTCAGCCCCAAACTGAATGATCTTTGCTTGTGTAATTTTTAATAAATAAGACATTGTTATTGGTTTAGTGAAAATAGTCATCTTGAATTATCTAGTAAAATTACCATAACTTCTAATCTTGTGGCTTTAGCAGCCTAGTCCACAGGCAGAAAGGAGATTTGTTTTGGGAAAGGACAGTTAGCATCTTTGTTTCAAACCTAAACTATAAACTAAGTTCCTCCCAAAGTTAGTTCGGCCTATGCCCAGGGATAAATAAGGATAGCTTGGAGGTTAGAAGCAAGATGGAGTAAGTTAGGCCAGATCTTTTTCACTGTCTCAGTTATAGTGGTTTCATAAGTTTAAATGATGACTGTCACAGTTTTCACAAATAATCTAGGTAAATGATTAAAATAAAATAATTAGGTAAATTTAATGGGATAAATACCTGTAGGCATACTTAGAATCATAATTTAGAATCTAAAGTTAAATTAAACAGTAGATATGTCATTATTTGGGTATTTTCCAGTAAAAATATATTGTAGGAAAACATGCTTTCTAAAAAAATGTCCTTTTAAAAAGGTGAATTGTTTTTGTCTAATTCAAAGCTTATTTAGAGGTTATGTATAAAACAAGGTAAAAGGAACCAGGAAATAAGAGAGATGTAAAGAAAGTTATAGAAAAAAGAGGTATTTTTTTGGTAAGAAAGCTTAAAGAGAAATAATTTTATGTGAGAAAGAATTTCGTACGGTAAATTTTGTCCTAGAATAAAATGACTGGTTGTTTAAGAAAGAGGGTGTTCAGGATAAATCAGAAAGTCCAAACATGTCATGAGTGGTCTGTGTGAGTCACAATAAGTGGATTTATTAAAAAAAAAAAAAACCTCAAATGAGTTCATGTCCATTGCAGGGTCATGGATAAAGCTGGAAGGTGTCATTCTCAGCAAACTAACACAGGAACAAAAAACCAAACACCCCATGTTCTCACTCATAAGCGGAAGTTGAACAATGAGAACATATGGACACAGGGAGGAAAACATCACACACCAGGGCCTGTTGGGGGCTGGGGAGCAAGGGGAGGGAGAGCATTAGGACAAATACCTAATGCATACAGGGCTTAAAACCTAGATGACGGGTTGATAGGTGCAGCAAACCACCATGGCACATGTATACTATGTGACAAACCTGCACATTCTGCACATGTATCTCAGAACTTAAATAAAAAAAAGAATTAATTAAATTAACTAATAAATATACCGAAAAAGCTTTAAAAGAAAACAAAAAAAGAACCCAAAAAGTTTTATATGATCAAGTTGTCTATAACTAAAGGGAAATTATAATGACCTTTCTAGAGATTGGGTTTAATGTAAAGAAAATCACTTATACATTAAATAATTGGTTAGAACAATGAAATTTTCTTAAGGTGTTGATTTAATAAATTATAAGATATTTTAATTTTTTTTTTTTTTGAGCTGGAGTCTTTCTCTGTCGCCCAGGCTGGAGTGCAGTGGTGTGCTTGGCTCACTGCAACCTCCGCCTTCCAGGTTCAAGCAATTCTCCTGCCTCAGCCTCCTGAGTAGCTGGGATTACAGGCACATGCCACAGTGCCCGGCTAATTTTTTTGTATTTTTAGTAGAGATGGGGTTTCACCATATTGGCCAAGCTGGTCTTGAAGTTCTGACCTCAAGTGATCTGCCCACCTCGGCCTCCCAAAGTGCTGGGATTACAGGCATGAGCCACCGCGCCAGGCCGATATTTTAATTTAAAAAAATTATAACCCAAACTTCAACTTTTGTTGCATCTCATCATTTTTGTTTCCTCTCCCCTTTTAAAAAGTGCAAAATAACACTGTCCTTCAACTCATTTTTCAGCTCATGTAAGTTTTTTTCGTATTGGGTTCTGTTTGCTGTGGCCTGATGCTAACAATGTTTTCTTAAGGGTCTAAAGAAAATGTTTTCTTCCAACATAATATTCAGTGCACTGCAGAAGGTCTTTTATTTTGCCTCTTGGTAACTGGCCTAACAGATTTTTACGTTTTATCAAAATAATTCCTATGCCATTATTATTAAGTTTTGATTTGCTTAGAAAAAAACTGAGATTAATTTTTTTTTTTAAATTATGGTTATTACATCCGTATATCTTTCTGTATGTGCTTTTAAAGTCCTCGTGACATTGAGTTGTGGGGCTTTGACTCCTTTGCCCAAAAAGGACATGAAGTCCTGCTAAATCTTTTTTTTTGGAGACAGAGTCTTGCTGTGTTGCCCAGGCTGGAGTGCAGTGGGCACAGTCTCTGCTCACTGCAAGCTCTGCCTCCCGGGTTCATGCCATTCTCCTGCCTCAACCTCCTGAGTAGCTGGGACTACAGGTGCCCACCACCACGCCCGGCTAATTTTTTGTATTTTTGGTAGAGACGGGGTTTCACCGAGTTAGCCAGGATGGTCTTGATCTCCTGACCTCGTGATCCGCCTGCCTTGGCCTCCCAAAGTGCTGGGATTACAGGCGTGAGTCACCGCACCCGGCCAAGTCCTGGTAAATCTGAAACACTGACAACAATTAAAGCCTCATCTTCAGGCCTGGTAGAAAGTGCCAATCAAATTAAACTGCGTTCCTGAGACACAGGGCCAGAAATTAAACTATTCAACTCCTCAAGGCCCAGAACTATTGCAGAAAAGGTGGGTGTATGAGATTGTAAGGGCTGATTTTGAGAGATAAAATAAGTTCTGTTTCTCTGAACTGAACTTAAACATTAATGTCAAAGGCCCACTGATGCAAGACCAGCAAATGGGCCCCTGTGTCAGATTAACAAGTTTTTCTTGAAGCATTAACTGACTCCTTAATAAAGGTTATAAAAGGCTTATGAAATTATATCTTATGGTCAGATGAACATTTTATAGATTGCTTATAAAATTTTAAAAAACAAATTTAATTGGCT
The DNA here is from genome assembly GCF_029289425.2 of Pan paniscus. Taxonomy (NCBI): domain Eukaryota; kingdom Metazoa; phylum Chordata; class Mammalia; order Primates; family Hominidae; genus Pan; species Pan paniscus. Next base: position 102,833,918 of record NC_073264.2, on the reverse strand, counting down.
TCATGCTGACTTTATTAGGGCTTATTGCTTGGAAAATTAAGTCTCCTCTCTCAAAGAATGAAGGTTTTTGCTTTTTTTTTTTTGAGATGCTTGAGTTATCACTCTAAATGAATCACTTATTTTACAATGACCTGTGATCCTATTTAGTGATATCCAATGTTTTAAGCCTTTGATATTTGACACATTTTCCAAAATAAAATTATAAATTATGTCTCTTTCTGACCTAATTAATCCTTTAAGATATTAGATTCCCTAAAGTACAAAATGGCATATTTGGCTTATTTGGTATAAAATGTATACAGGAAGTATTGTCAAATATGAAATGGTGTTTGGTTTTCTTTGGGTTATATTTGTATAAATATGTTATTGGTACGTGTTCCAAAATTATGAGAAACTCCTATAATTCTGATATGACTCAGTGTACATTATCAGTAGTAACCATAATTGTTATGTGACATTATTTTATGTCACAGAGGTAACAAACTTCCTTGTCAATTGTGTCTTTGACTATGGGTGCCCTAAAACCTTTTGTCATCCGTGGACAATTGTCTTGTTTTGGTCCTCTTTAGAAGGTGGTTTTATAATCAGCTATAAAATTCTTTTTTTTTCTTTGTTTCAAGTTTTAATCAAAGCTCGTATATAAGATTACTTTATTCCTGCATCTTCTCAATTGTTTCTTCCTTGTATTTGCCCTTTTCCTTTCCTACTTGGCGAGATTTGGCTTTCCGTTCAAGGATCTTTTTGCGGTCTTTGTCCAGTTTTAGCCTAGTGATAACCACCTTGCTGGGGTGAACGCCTACGTGGACAGTTGTGCCATTAGCCTTTTCCCGCTGCACCCGTTCAATGTAGATAACATATTTCTTCCTGTAAACCTGGACTACTTTGCCAATTTGCTGACCTTTATAGTGTCCTTGTACAACCTGAACTTCATCATCCTTTCGGATGGGCATGGATTGCACGTTGTACTTCTGTCTCAGCTCTTTGGAAAGAGGGGAAGACATAATCTTCCTTTGAATGTGGGAAGGTGCATTGAAATGCCTTTTGCGATTCTTGCTTCGGTCGGAAGTCACAAAGGGATTAAACTTCATTTTGGCTGGAAAAGCCTGCACACGTCTCAGGTCCTAAAAGCCTCCCAGTGGGCAAGTGTGGTCTGGAAGTTCCGTGAAGACTTTACCAAGAAGTTACTTCGAGACCATTCTCTAGGAAACGACACTACCCAGACTCCAGTCTATTTCCACAGGCTCCCTTCCCTCAGCTTGTTTTCGAGTACCCAAATCCCCAGTCCCTCTATCCCTCTCCGGCCCGGCGGCCCTTGATTTAAGGGAGAACAGGTAAAAAACCATCCCAGCCTCTCCTTCCTGGCTGCTACTCGGCTGACGGGAGACTCTCGGGGTCTCCGCGGTTGGAAGCCACCATGCCCAACCATGGATAGCTGTGGATTACACCCGCTTGCCCGCCGAATCCTTACCTGCTCCCAATCAGCTATAAAATTCTAATAGGTACTTTTGAATGCAGGTTTCTGATAACTTTGGAGATGGTGACATCACAATAGAGAAAAACCTTTCAGGACTCCTGGAAAGCTGAAATGTTCATGAATATCAAGCAGAACTGCATAGACTGAACTAATAGAAAACTGAAGTAGTCTTTTTGACTTTTTGCTTAAAATGTTGCTGATCCTTTGTTTTTCAGAGTAAGGAAACTTTTCTTTTGAGCTATTAACAGCTTTTAACAATTAAATATACTTTATGAACAAAATTTGAAGCATATTTGTTTCTACCTGATTCTCCAGAATTTGGAAACTGTGAGTGTTCTTAACCTATGGCTATATAGTTATTTGCAAAAGTGCAATGAGAATCTGTTTTCATTTGTAATAGGACACAATTGGAGAAACTGGTTATTTTACCAAGGCTTTGACTGGAATGGTAGGCTTTCCTTTAAGGAATCAAACTTGACTTATAGAGCCAATAAAAGCCCTTTAGGAAAACTGACCTCATACCTACATAGTCCCCGTACAGGGTTCCTGACCTGTGGTAAGTAAGAATGTCACTTTCTGACAGGCCTAGGATCCCCAGGTTATCTTGGGATCTCAAGAGGAGAGGAATTCACCCAACTCATAGGTATTTGATGGTACAAATCTGTGGCTGGGCTCGACTTTAAAAAAAGGCTAATCTGAGATTCCTTCTATGGAACAAAGCTCCATCAAAGCCAATTTAAAAATCCTATGTGAAAAATCATTATTCTTGCTGTACTTTATACAAATAATCTGGCCAAGTATAACAAGGCAAATCAATCATAACATGATTTGTCTTTAGTAAAAATGGGAAACTGGAGAGAGAAAAATTATGTTTCAAAAACTGTGGTACACCTGTTGTTAGATTCTAGTCTTACCTAATGTTTTTCAATTTTTATTATTTTCTGCAGTCTGGATTGAATTCTAATTTTTCCTGGCTACAAATCTCCAAGATAATGTTTTCAATTTTTTTCTTCTTTCTTTTCCTTATTTCCCCCATTTTTCCCAATTTAAAATCACTGAAAACTAAGCTGTGCTTTCTTAAAGCCTTACAAACTGCCACTAGACAACTTAATCTCTGGAAGAAAATAACAGCAACATTTTACGTAATAAGCCACTTTTATACCTGTCTATTGATGTATGGACTTTATTTTTTATTTATTTATTTTTATTATTATTATACTTTAAGTTTTAGGGTACATGTGCACAATGTGCAGGTTAGTTACATATGTATACATGTGCCATGCTGGTGTGCTGCACCCATTAACTCGTCATTTAGCATTAGGTATATCTCCTAATGCTATCCCTCCCCCGACCCCACAACAGTCCCCAGAGTGTGATGTTCCCCTTCCTGTGTCCATGTGTTCTCATTGTTCAATTCCCATCTATGAGTGAGAACATGCGGTGTTTGGTTTTTTGTCCTGGCGATAGTTTACTGAGAATGATGGTTTCCAATTTCATCCATGTCCCTACAAAGGACATGAACTCATCATTTTTTATGGCTGCATAGTATTCCATGGTGTATATGTGCCACACTTTCTTAATCCAGTCTATCATTGTTGGACATTTGGGTTGGTTCCAAGTCTTTGCTATTGTGAATAGTGCTGCAATAAACATACATGTGCATGTGTCTTTATAGCAGCATGATTTATAGTCCTTTGGGTATATACCCAGTAATGGGATGGCTGGGTCAAATGGTATTTCTAGTTCTAGATCCCTGAGGAATCGCCACACTGACTTCCACAATGGTTGAACTAGTTTACACTCCCACCAACAGTGTAAAAGTGTTCCTATTTCTCCACATCCTCTCCAGCACCTGTTGTTTCCTGACTTTTTAATGATTGCCATTCTAACTGGTGTGAGATGGTATCTCATTGTGGTTTTGATTTGCATTTCTCTGATGGCCAGTGATGATGAGCATTTTTTCATGTGTCTTTTGGCTGCGTAAATGTCTTCTTTTGAGAAGTGTCTGTTCATATCCTTTGCCCACTTTTTGATGGGGTTGTTTGTTTTTTCTTGTAAATTTGTTTGAGTTCATTGTAGATTCTGGACATTAGCCCTTTGTCAGATGAATAGGTTGCAAAAATTTTCTCCCATTTTGTAGGTTGCCTATTCACTCTGATGGTAGTTTCTTTTGCTGTGCAGAAGCTCTTTAGTTTAATTAGATCCCATTTGTCAATTTTGGCTTTTGTTGCCATTGCTTTTGGTGTTTTAGACATGAAGTCCTTGCCCATGCCTATGTCCTGAATGGTAATGCCTAGGTTTTCTTCTAGGGTTTTTATGGTTCTAGGTCTAACATTTAAGTCTTTAATCCATCTTGAATTAATTTTTGTATAAGGTGTAAGGAAGGGATCCAGTTTCAGCTTTCTACATATGGCTAGCCAGTTTTCTCAGCACCATTTATTAAATAGGGAATCCTTTCCCCATTGCTTGTTTTTCTCAGGTTTGTCAAAGATCAGATAGTTGTAGATATGCGGCATTATTTCTGAGGGCTCTGTTCTGTTCCATTGATCTATATCTCTGTTTTGGTACCAGTACCATGCTGTTTTGGTTACTGTAGCCTTGTAGTATAGTTTGAAGTCAGGTAGCGTGATGCCTCCAGCTTTGTTCTTTTGGCTTAGGATTGACTTGGCGATGCGGGCTCTTTTTTGGTTCCATATGAACTTTAAAGTAGTTTTTTTCCAATCCTGTGAAGAAAGTCATTGGTAGCTTGATGGGGATGGCATTGAATCTATAAATTACCTTGGGCAGTATGGCCATTTTCATGATATTGATTCTTCCTACCCATGAGCATGGAATGTTCTTCCACTTGTTTGTATCCTCTTTTATTTCATTGAGCAGTGGTTTGTAGTTCTCCTTGAAGAGGTCCTTCACGTCCCTTGTAAGTTGGATTCCTAAGTATTTTATTCTCTTTGAAGCAATTGTGAATGAGAGTTCACTCATGATTTGGCTCTCTGTCTGTTATTGGTGTATAAGAATGCTTGTGATTTTTGTACATTGATTTTGTATCCTGAGACTTTGCTGAAGGACTTTAGAGTAATGTGACCTATATTGATTTTCCAGGATTGTTCTTTTGTTTATTGTTGTTTTTCTTCCTTCCTCCCCCTATTTTCTCTTCATAGGACATGAGAGTTTACAACCTGCTAAAAATGAGCTTTCCTAATAACTTGGAACCTACCCATTTAGGAATAAACCATCCTAGCCATGAGAGATCAGATGAAACCTGAGACCAGAGACTCATTTTCTTCTAAAACGCTTTCTCTAAAAGATTTTAAAAAGAAAAGGGGGGAAATGTGAAAGAAAAATAAATCTTGGGGCCCCAAAATCACTAAGCTGAAGGGTAAAGTCAAGCTGGGAACTGCTTAGGGCAAACCTGCCTCCCATTCTATTCAAAGTCATCCCTCTGCTCACTGAGATAAATGCATATCTGATTGCCCACTTTGGAAAGGCTAATCAGAAACTCAAAAGAAAGCAACTGTTTGTCTCTCACCTACCTGTGACCTGGAAGCCTCTTCCCTGCTTCGAGTTGTCCTGCCTTTCTGAATGGAACCAATGTACACTAAAATGTATAAAACCTAGCTGTGCCCTGACCACCTTGGGCACATATAGTCAGGACCTCCCAAGGCTGTCTCATGGGCCGATATTCTCAACCTTGGCAAAATAAACTTCATAATTATAATTATTAAATACCTGTCTCAGATATTCTGGATTCCCAACTCTGTTGGTTGCTTTCTTTTTTTGGTGTGCAAAAGCTTTACAGTTTGATATAGTCCCACTTGTTTATTTTTGCTATTGTTGCCTGTGCTTTTGGGGTCATACCCAAAAAATCATTGCCCAGACCAATATTATATAGCTTTCCCCCTATGTTTTCTTATGGTAGTTTTACAGTTTTAAGTTTTATGTTTAAGTCTTTAAGAATCCACTTTGAATTCGTTTTTGTATATGGTGTGAGGCAAGGGTCTAATTTCATTCTTCTGCATGTCAATATCTAGTTTTTCCAGCAGCATTTATTGAGGAGACTGTCCTTTCTTTATTGCGTTTTATTGGAATCTTTGTCAAAATGCTGTTTTGATTACTATAACTTTAAAAAAATGTAAAACAAAATTAATTTTTTTAATTTTTAAAAAATCCCCTGGGTTTACCATACTATAACTTTTTAGTAGATTTTGAAATCAGATAGTGTGATGCCTCTAGCTTTGTTCTTTTTGCTCAAGATTGCTTTGGCTATTCAGTGATTTTTGTGGTTCTATGTGCATTTTAGGATTTTTTTCTATTTCTGTGAAAAAGTTCATTGGAATTTTGATAGGAATTGCAATGAATCTGTAGATCACTTATTTTAACAATATTAATTATTTAAATCCATAAACATAAATATCTTTCCATTTGTTTGTGTCTTTAATTTTTTATCAATGTTTTAATTTTTAGTTTACAGATCTTTTATCCCCTGGGTTAAATTTATTCCTAAGGATTTTTTTTTATAGCTGTTGTAAGTGGGGTTGTTTTCTTGATTTCTTTTTCAGGTAGTTTTTGTTAGTGTTTAGAAACACTATTTATTTTTGTATGTTTACTTTGTATGCTGCAATTTTACAGAATTTATTTATTAGTTCTAAGAGTTTTTTTGGTGGAATCTTTAGGATTTTCTACATAGAAGATTACGTAGTCTGCAAACAGACAATTTAACCTTTTCCTTTCTGATTTGAATGGTTTTTTTTACATCTTTCTCTTGCCTAATTGCTCTGGCTAGGTCTTCCCGTACTCTGTTGAATAGAACTGGTGAGGGTGGGCATCCTTGTCTTATTCCTGATCTTAGAGGAAAAGATTTCAACTTTTTGCCACTGAGAATGATGTTAGCTATGGGTTTGTGTATATGGGCTTTATTGTGTTAAGTTTCTTCTACGTCTAATTTGTTGAGAATTTTTAGGATGAAAGATGTTGAATTTTGTCAAATGTCTTTTCTACATCTATTGAGATGATCATATGTCTTTGTCCTTCATTCTGTTAATATGATGTATCACACTTGTTGATTTGTATATGTTGAACCACGCTTGCATCCCAGGGGATAAATTCCAGTTGATCATGGTGAATGATCCTTTCAATGTGTTGTTGAATTCTGTTTACCAGTATTTTATTATGGATTTTTGCATCTATGTTCATCAGGGGTGTTGGCCTGTAATTTTCTTTTCTGTAGTGTCCTAGTTGGCTTTGGTATCAAGGTAATGCTGGCCTTATAAAATGAGTTTGGAAGTATTCCCTCCTTTTCAATATTTTGGAATAGTTTGAAGAGAATTAGTATTAGTGTTCTTTAAATGTTTGATAGAATTCAGCATTGAAACCATCAGGTCTCAATGGAAAAGTCTCAAATGTGAGACGACTTTTTATTACTGATTCAATCTCTTACTCATTAGTAATCTGTTCAGATTGTTAATTTATTCATGATTTAGTCTTGGTACCTTGTATATGTCTGGAAATTTATTAATTTCTTCTAGGTTACCCAATTTGTTGGCCTACAAATGTTCATAATAGTCTCTCTCTCTCTTTTTTTTTTGATGGAGTCTTGCTGTGTTGCTCAGGCTGGAGTGCAGTGGCACGATCTCAGCTCACTGCAAACTCTGCCTCCTGGGTTCATGCCATTCGCCCACCTCAGCCTCCTGAGTAGCTGGGACTACAGGCACCTGCCACCACGTCTGGCTAATTTTGTTTTTGTATTTTTAGTACAGACGGGGTTTCACAGTGTTAGCCAGGATTGTCTCGATCTTTTCATATCGTGATCTGCCTGCCTTGGCCTCCCAAATTTCTGGGATTACAGGTTTGAGCCACTGTGCCTGGCCCATAATAGTCTCTTTTAGTCCTTTGTATTTCTGTGATTCAGTTGTAATGTATCCTCTTTCATTTGTTATTTTATTTATTTTAGTCTTCTCTTTTTTCTTACTGTAGCTACAGGTTTGTCAATTTTATTCCTCTTTTCAAAAAACAAATCTTTGCTTGTTGATCTTTCTGTTGTTCTTCTAGTGTCTATTTCACTTATTTCAGCTCTGATCTTTATCTTAATTTCCTTTGTTCTATTGTCTTTGGGCGTAGTTTGTTCTTTTTCTAGTCCTTTGACATGTAATGTGAGGTTGTTTATTTGGGATCTTTCCTTTTCTTTTTTGATGTAGGCATTTATTGCTCTTAGGATTGCTTTTGGTATGTTGAACTTCCATTTTCTTTTGTCTTAAGATATTAAAACAATTTTCCTTTTAATTTCTTCTTTGACCCCTTGTTTAGGAGCATGTTGTTTCATTTCCACATGTTTGTGAATTTCCTAAAATTTCCTCTATTATTAATTTCTAGTTTTATACCACTGGGGTCTGAAATGGTTCCAATCTTCATAAATTTGTTAAGATTTGTTTTGTGGCCTAACATATGATATATCCTAGAGAATTTTCCATGCATATGCTCTTGAGAAGAATGGGTATTCTGCTGCTGTTGAATGAAATGTTCTATTTAGGTTGGTGCAAAAGTAATTGAGGTTTTTGCCATTAATGCAATTACTTTTGCACCAACCTAAAATATGTGTCTGTTCGGTTCATTTGATCTAAAGTATAGTTCAAGCCAATGTTTCCCTATTGATTTTCTGTCTGGATGATTTGTGAATTGTTGAGAGTGTAGCATTGAAATTCCCTACTATTATCATACTGCAGTCTGTCTCTCTCTTCGGATCTATTAATATTTGCTTTATATATTAAAGTGGTCTGATGTTGGATACCTATGTATTCATAATTGTTATATCTCCTTGAGGTATCAATCCCTTTATATCATTACATAATGACCTTCTTTGTCTCAATTTACAGTTTTTTGGCTTAAATTCTATTTTATCTGTTATAAGTATAGCTTCCCCTGCTCTCTTTTGATTTTCATTTGCATGAATATCTTTTTCCATCCTCTCACTTTCAATCTGTGTGTCTTTTTAGGTTAAGTGAGTCTCTTGTAGGCAGCATATAGTTGGGTCTTTAAAAAAAAAACCCATACAACATTCTGTTTTTTGATTGGATATTTTAATCTATTTCCACTTAAGGTAATTATCGATAGGTAAGGACTTACTACTGCCATTTGTTAACTTATTTATGGCTGTTTTGTGGAGTTTTTATTTCTTTGTTCCTCTCTTGCTGTCCTCCTTTGTGATTTGATGATTTTCTTTAGAGGTAGGCTTTGATTTCTTTCTCTTTCTTTTTTGTGTATCTACTATAGGTTTTTGCTTTGTATAAAACATCTTATAATAGGCTGTTTTAAGCTAATAAAAAACTTAACTTTGCGTACAACAACTCTAGACTTCACCTCCCCATATTTGATGTATTGATGTCACAATTTGCACCTTTTAATATTGTATATCCTTTAGCAAATTAATATATTTTAAAACAATTTTGTCTTTTAACCTATATACTAACAATAAGTAATTTACACACCACCATTACAATGTTAGAGTATTCTGAATTTGACTGTGTACTACGTACTTTTACCACTGAGGTTTTTGCTTTTGTATGTTTTTGTGCTACTAATTTGCATACTTTTGTCAGCTTGAAGAACTCCCTTTAGCATTTCTTGTAAGACAGGTCTGGTGGTGATAAACTCCCTCAACTTTAATTTGCCTGGGAAAGTCTTTATCTCTCTTTTATCTCTGAAGAATAGCTTTTCTGGGTAAAGTATTTTTGGTTGGAAGTTTTTTTTTCCCTTCAGCACTTTGAATATATCATCCCACTCTCTCCTGGTTTGTAAGGTTTCTGCTGAGAAATCCACTGTTAGCCTTACTGGAACTTCTTTACATGTGATTTGTTTCTTTTCTCTTGCAGCTTTTAGGATCCTTTCTTTGTCTTTGGTTTTTGACAAATTGATTATGTCTCAGGAGTAGTCTTGTTTTGATTGAATCAGATTGGAGATCTTTAACCTTCTTGTACCTGGATATTTATATTGCTCCCCAGGTTTGGAAGGTTTTCTGCTATTATTTCTTTAAATAAGTTTCCTTCCCCTTTATTTCTCTCTTCTTCTTGAACTTCTATAATGTGAACGTTTGCTCTTTTGATACTCTCCCCAAAGTCCCATAAGTTTTCATCATTCTTTTCACTCTTTTTTCTCCTCTGACTGTATATTTTCAAATAATCTGTCTTCAAGTTCACAGATTCTTTCTTCTGCTTGATCATTCTGTCACTGATGCTTTCTATTACATTTTAAAATTTCATTCATTGTATTCTTCTGTGCCAGAATTTCTGTTTGCTTTTTTAAAAAAAAAATTTCAATCTTTCTGTTACGTTTCTCATTTTGGTTGCTTATTGTTCTTCTGATTTCACTGAATTACTTCTCTGTATTTTTTGAAGTTTGCTGAGCTTCCTTAAATTATTTTGAATTTTGAATTATTTGTCAGTTTTTTTTCAATTCTTTCTTTCTTTTTTTTTTTTTTTAGATGGAGTCTTGCTCTGCACCCAGGCTGGAGTGCAGTGGCTTTTTTTCATTTATTTGTGGTCAGTTTTGGGAGATTATTGTGTTCTTTTGTTGGTGATATATCTCCTTGGTTTTACATGTTTCTTGTTGCCTTTCATTGATGTCTGCATATTTGATGGAGTCACCTCTTGCAGACTTCACAGACTGTTTTCACTATGGAAAGACCTTCCCCTACAGGGAGGTAGAAGGGTGCTTGCTGGTGGTGTGCAGTGGTTCTGTCACCAGTGAGAACACAGCTGTGTAGTCTCTGTGTGGCTGTGTCTTATATTGACATATCTTTCTTTTCCTAGAATAAAAACTACTTGACCATAGTGTATGATTTTAATATATATTTGTTTTTTCCATCTATCATAAGAAATGAAAACTGTTCATTTCTTTTTTGAAATAACTTAAGAAAGTTTTGATATTAAGGTGTGTTAGCATCATAAATTGAATTGAGGAAATTTCTAATTTTTTTCTATGGCTTGGAATACTTTGACTAACATAAAAATTATCCTTATTGGAATGTAACCTAAAACTAATTTGTAAAATCATTTGGGCCTAGAACACTTTTATAGGGGATGCCATCATTTAGATATTTTAAGCATTAAAATTAATTTGCACCTTAGCTTCTGGTAAACATGAAATGTAGGTAATTTAGCTCTTCTTTTGAAGACAGCCAGAAAAGCTAAATAAAAAATCTACTTGAAGGTATTAGGACATAATAAAATAGTGAAGAAATACTGGCCCCAAATTTGGCAGACGTGACAAACCATTTTGGGTTGCTTCTCCTCTCAGAAGAAACTGCCAATTCAGTGTGGGAGGTACTGAGAGGCTGAATGATGCTTTTTTGGAAAGTAATATATCTTTTATAGTCTGCTTTTGATATTTTCTCTTTTTCTTTGGTTTTCTGCAGTTCTACCATGCTATATCCAGGTATGCATTTCTTGTACTTTTTCTGCTCGGGTTTTTAAAGTTTCTTAAATCTGTGCTTGATCTCTTTCAACACTTTGGGTAAATTCTAGGGTGTTATCTCTTCCATTATAATTTGATTCCATTAACAATTGTTCAATTACCGTTTTGCCCCCTCACCCATGTATTTTCTTTACATATATGAAAAAGGTCGACATATGCCTCAGTCCTTCTTTATCTTCTCTTTCTTTTAGCAGCTTTTTTGGTTTTCCCCTATTCTTTTTGTTTTTGTCCTCAGTATGCCCCCAAATTCCCTATTTTATTCCATGCTTTATTCTGGATTCTGTCTCCCAGCCCATCTTTAGCCCAGTCTAACTCACTATTAAGCTAATCAATTAAGTTTGTAATTTCAGTTATTTTATTATTATTTAGTTATGGGATTTTTACTCGATTTTTGTCTGAGCCAGCGTTCCCTAGTGATTGGATTTCATTGAATTGTGTCCTCTACAAAAAGATATGTCAAAACCCCAACCCCCAGTGCCTCAGAATGTGACCTTATTTGGAAATTGGGTCTTTACAGAGGTAGTCCGTCAACATGAAGTTATTAGGGTGGACCATAATTCCATATGACTGGGGTCCTTCCTTATAAAAAGGGGAAATTTGGACATAGATAGACAGACATACAGGGAAGACGACAGGGAAACATGCAGGTGATAACGCCACGTGAAGACTGAGGCAGAGATGGGAGGGATGCGGCCAGAAGCTGAGGAATGTTGGGGTCCGCCAGAAGCTGAAGAATGTTGGGATCCACTGGAAGCTGGAAGAGGCAGGAAGAATTCTCCCTAGACGCTGCAGAGGGAGCACAGCCTGGCTGACTTCTTGATTTTGCACTTCGGCTTCCAGAACTTTGGGACAATGAATTCCTGCTGTGTGAAGCCCCCCAGCTGTGGTGCATCCTCATGGCCTCCCTAGGTAACAGATTCCCCTGGAAGGCAGAGTGCGAAGCAAGGGCAGCGCTCCTGTTTGATTAGAGAGTGAAATCCAGGGGGCGCAGTGAGGAAGAAGGGGAGGGACACAGATACTGCAGAGACAGGGCTGCAGACAAGTGTGACTGATGACCGCTTCTCAGAGACGTACCTTCTAAGAGGCTGTAAAACGGCCTGGTGTGGTGGCTTAGGCCTGTAATCCCAGCACTTTGGGAGGCCGAGGCGGGCGGATCACCTGAGGTCAGGAATTGGAGACCAGCCTGACCAATAAGGTGAAACCCCATCTCTACTGAAAAAAATACAAAAGTTAGCCGGAAGTGGTGGCGGGTGCCTGTGATCCCAGCTACTCAGGAGGCTGAGGCAGGAGAATCACTCAAACACGAGAGTTGGCGGTTGCATTGACCTGAGATGGTGCCATTGCACTCCAGCCTGGGCGACAGAGGGAGACCCTGTCAAAACAAAACAAAAAAAGAGGCTGTAAAATGACAGACTCTCAGCACATTGTTTGGGAGGAGGAATGGGGAATAATTTATTTACCAGTCAGTGCCAAATCCCATTTATCAGGGGTTCACCCCGTGGAGCATGAATACCTCAGGTTACTGGATTGCACAGGCGTGGGTACTGAGCGAATCCTGGGGTGTTTCTCGCCTTGTTGGCAACAGGGAAGGCCCGAGGTAGGAGACAAGTGGCATCCACCGCAGGCTTAGGGTGAAATGCGCTGCCCACTCCCTGTGGAGTCAGGCGGTGCCCACACAGAACTGGTGACCAGCGGGGTGGTGGAAGCAAAACAGATGGCTGCTATGGACCGAATGTTTGTGTTCCTCCGACATTCACGTGTTGGAGCCCTAACCCTCAGTGGGAGGAAATTAGGCTCAGATGAGGTCGTGAGGGTGGAGCCGCCATGATAGGATTAGACCCCTAATAAGACCAGAGCCCTGGCTCTCCACCATGTGCAGACACAGCAAGAAGCTGGCCATCTGCAAACCCCCAAGAAGACCCCCACCAGGAACTAAATCTGCCGACACTTTGACTTTGGGCTTCTCAGCCTCCAGAACTGTGCAAAATCTGTTATGTAAGCCACCCAGCCTGTGGAATTTTGCTATGGAGCCCTGAGGTGGTCAACACACAGCCAAGGGCTCCAGAACAAGGCGACCAAAGAGTCTGCCCAGGTCTTAAGAGGCACTGGATGGATGTAACTTTCTTTTTTCTTTCTTCTTCTTCTTCTTCTTTTTTTCTTTTTAACAGTTTTCAGATCTCTGCCAAAATTCTCAATCTTGTCTTTTTCCTCTATAAACAAAGAATGCATATTTATTTTGAGATCTGTGTATCATAATTCTGTTATCTGGGTGACTGTGGACCATTCTGTTTTGTTTGCCTACAGAGTCTGTCTTGTCTCCTTATGTGCTTATTGTGTGATAGGGCATTCATTGGCTTATTGTAGAAATACATCAAGATGTAGGAGATCTCCCTCCAGGTGTGAGATAAGTTGGCTTTGCCAGGCACCAGGGGGCACCAGAACTCTATGGTTGCCTTAATCCAGTTTTAGGAAGTGTGATGATTCAAAGGTGCACTTTACTTCTCCAACTCAAGAAGGCTAGAATGCTTCTGGGTTGCCCTTACACCAAGACCACTAGTCCCCACCCCAAGCAAGAGAGGTCCCCGAGCCTACCTTTGGTGGGTCCTGGACGCCCACCCCTTTTCCTTATGCTTATAGCTGATTTTCAGCAGAAATAAAGGAAGTCAACAGCATTAGAACAATGTTTTTAGAGTGCTGCAAGAAAAATAGCTGCTAAACTGGGATTTTCTATGAAAAGAAAATATTCTTCAAGACTAAAGATAAAGATATCTTCATATAGATGTTTGGCATGAGAAGAACTACACTAAAGAGAATACTTCCAGAACCAATACAATTGGGTTTTACAAAAAAGAAAATACTAAAAGGTATCTTCAGGTCAAAGGATGAACCCAGGCGAAAGGTTAGAGATGCAGGAAGGCATGAAGTGCAACTAAAAGCGTCAATAGATAGGGAAATCTAAATGAATATTCAGCCGGGCACAGTGGCTCACTCCTGTAATCCCAGCAATTTGGGAGGCTGAGGCAGGTGGATCACCTGAGGACAGGAATTTGAGACCAGCCTGACCAACATGGTGAAACCCTGTCTCTACTAAAAATACAAAATTAGCCAGGCGTGGTGGCAAATGTCTGTAATCCCAGCTACTTGGGAGGCTGAGGCAGGAGAATTGCTTGAACCCAGGTGGTGGAGGATGCAGTGAGCCGAGTTTGCACCACTGCACTCCAGTCTGGGCAACAAGAGTGAGACTCTGTCTCAATAAATAGATAAATAAGTAAATAAAAGAAAATAAATGAATATTCATAGCATAGGACAATGACATCTTGTTGGGTTAAAAATATGAATAGAATGAAAATGTGCGGCAACTTGGCCTATAATTTGTGAGAGAATAGATGGAGTTAAAATATTGTAAGATTTTTGCATTCTCATAAAATTATCATTTATTATTAGACATAATAAGTCCAGAAGCATGTTATAATCAACCTCTAAGGCAACTATTAAAAGAATAATACAAGATTGCATAACTTTCAAGCTCATAGAATAAAAAAATGGAAAAATAAATGCCAGTCGCATTGGCTTACACCTATAACTCCAGCACCTTGCAAGGCCAAGATAGGAGGACTGCTTGAGGCAAGGAGTTCCAGACCAGCTTGGGCAACATAGTGAGATCCTGTCTCTACAAAAAATTTTTTAAAAATTAGCTGGGTGTAGTGGCCTAAGCCTGTAGTTCTAGCTACTTGGGAGGCTGAGATAGGAGGGTCGCTTGAGCCCAGGAGTTTGATACAGTGAGCCGTCTTTATGCCACTGCATTCCTGCTTGGGTAACAGAGTGAAATCCCATCTCAAAACAGACAAACAAAAATGGAATAAAAAATAATTCATTCAAAAGTAGATAGTCAAAGAGAAAAAGGCATATAGGTCAAGTGAAAGATTGTAAGAATTATTAAACCCAAATATGTCAGTAATTACTAATATATTTTAAACCAAATATATCAATAATCACATTAAATAAGAATAGCCAGGGACTACTAATAAACATCAAAAAACAGGAATCAGATATATCCTACCACCTGAATCATCCAAAGAATGGACAAAATATATGAAATGATGAGAGAATCAGGCACCAAAGGATAGTCATGTTTGAGACATGAGAAATAAATGGGGCAAACCCTATTATTACCCCAGCTTGCTGCCTTGGGAGTTTCTTAGGTGGAGCTTGGTGGACTCTCTGAGTTGAGGAGATGGAGCTGAGAGTCTGAGGAAGGCGAGGTGCTTCCTAGTGTTAGCAGGACAGAGGACCTAAGAGGAGAGAGCTGCATAGAGACAGAACTCCAGAGATCTGAGCAGGGTATCCCTTGAGTATTTAGCTGGGTGTTGATCAGTGCATGCATGTGAGAGCACTATCAGAGGCTGGGGAAAGAACCACCCAAAGGATTAGAGATAATAGTACTTAGTGCTCACACTGGGCTGGGAATAGTGCCATTTCCAAATAGCTATACTGGACAGCCTTAAATATTCATTGGGCATTGACAGAGCACACAGAAAGATTTTGCCTCAGGAGTGGGAAGTAATTAGACCCAGACTGTGCAATGCTCTAGTCTATCTAACAAGTCTTAAAAGGAAGACCCAAAAGGATCACAATATTTCTGAGGACCTCAACAGCATCCTAAAACAAAGTTGAAGGCTCTTTGTAGGACTGAGAAAATATCCAGCACCTAATCAGATAAAATTTGCAATGTTTGTCATCTAAGCAAAAATTAACAGGCATGCAAAAGAGCAGAAAAATACAACCTATAATGAGGAGAGAAATTAATTAAATCCAAGCCAGAACTGACAATGAATTCAGCAGCATATTAAAAAGATTATACATCATGACCAAGTGGGATTTATTCCTAGAATGCAAGGATGCTTTAACATATGAAAATTGATCAATATAATACACAACATTAACAGAATGAAGGGAAAAACCCAACATGGTCATCTCAATTGGTCCAGAAAAAGCACTGGACAAAATTCAACATGCTTTCATGACAAAAACATAAAAAACTAGGAATAGAAGGAAATTACCTCAACATAATAAAATCCATATATAAAAAACTCACAGTGAATGTCATACTCAATAGTGAAAGACTAAAAGCTTTTTATCTAAGATCTGGAATAAGGTGAAGATGCTCATTTTGTCATTTCTGTTCAGTGTAGTTACTGGAAGTCCTAGCCAGAGAAATTAAGCAAGAAAAACAAGTAAGACAATTTAAACTAGAAAAGAAGTAAAATGATCTGCTTCAATATGATATGGTCTTATAGGTAGAAAATCATAAAGATTCCACCAAAAAACCTTTTAGAACTAATAAACCCAGCAAAGAACAGGATACAAAGTCAATAAGCAAAAATCAGTTGCATTTCTATACACTAACATTGAATAATCCAAAAAGAAAATTAAGAAAATAATTCCATTTGTGATAGCATCGAAAAAAATAAAATACTTAAGAATTAACTTAACCAAAGAAGTGAAAGACTTGTACAATGAAAACTACAAAATATTGCTGAAAGAAATTAAAGACATAAATAAATAAAAGCACATCCCGTGTTCAAGACTGGAAGAATTAATATTGTTAAGATGTCAATACTACTCAAAATAATCTACAGATTAAATGCAATCTTGATTAAAATCCCAATTATGTTTTTGCAGAAGTAGAAAAAACCCATCCTAAAATTTGTATGGAATCTCAAGGGACCCCAACAGCTAAAACAATACTGAAAACAAAAAGCAATACTGAAAACAAAGCTGGAGCACTCCTGATTTCACTTCTTGTTTTCAAAACTTATTACAAAGCTACAGTAATCAAAACACTTTAGTCTGGCATAAAGAATAACATAAAGACCAATGAAATAGAATACAGAGCCTAGGAAGAGACCCTTGCATATATGGTCAAATTAGATTCAGCAAGGGTGTCAGACCACTCAGTAGAGAAAAGGCTGTCTTTTCAACAAATGGTGCTGGGAAAACTGGATAGTCACATACAGTAGAATAAAGTTGGACTCTGTATTAGTCTGTTTTGCATTGCTATAAAGGAATATCTGAGGCTGGGTAATTTATAAAAAAATAGGTTTGACTTATGGCTCTGCAGGTCATACAGAAGCATGGCACCAGCTTCTGCTTCTAGTGAGACCTACGGAAGTTTTTACTCATGGCAGAAGGGAAACAGGAGCTAGTGTGTCAAATGATAAGAGAGAGAGCAAGAGAGAGAGGAGAAAGTACCAGGCTCTTTTTAACAATCAGATCTCATGGTGACTAATAGAGCAAGAGCTCACTCATTACCATGAGGAGGGCACAAAGACATTCAGGAGGGATCTGCCCTCGTGACTCAAGCATCTCACGCTAGGTCTCACCTCCAACATCGAGGATCACATTTTAGTATTAGATTTAGAGGGAACAAATATCCAAATTATGTCAGATCCTTACCTAAAACTATATACAAAAATTAACTCAAAATGGATTACCTACTTGTAAGGCCTACAATTATAAGACTCTTAAAAGAGACAGGGCAAAATCTTCATGACATTGAATTTAGCAGTGATTTCTTGGATATGACACAAAAAGCACAGGCAACAAAAGAAAACATAGACTTATTAGACTTTATAATAATTGAAAAATTGTGTGCATCAAGAGGCAATCAACAGCTATTTTGCAAATCATATATTTGATAAGATATTAATGTTCAGAACATATACAGAACTCCTCAAACTCAAGACAAACAAAACCAAACAACCTGCTTCAAAAAATGGGCAAAGGACCCAAATAGATATTACTTTAAAGAAGATATACAGATGGCCAATAAGCACATGAAAAGATGCTCAACGTAACTAATCATTGGGGAAATGCAAATCAAAATTATGATGAAACACCATCTCACACCCATTACATGGCTATTTTAAAAAACACAAAATGACAAGTGTTGGCAAGAATGTGGAGAAATTAGAGCCCTTGTACCATCTTGGTGGGAATGTAAAATGGTACAGCCACTGTGGAAAACAGTATGGCAATCTGTCAAAACATTAAAAATAGAATTACCATTTGATTCAGCAATTCCACTTCTGGGTATGTATCTAAAATAACTGAAAGTAGATTCACAAAGAAATGTTTATACAACCATGTTAATAGCAGCATTATTCACAATAGCTGAAATGTGGAAGCAACCCAAGTGTCCACTGATAGATGAATGAGGAAATAAAATGTATAAGGTTGTCCGTTGGTATACATGGGGGATTGGTTCCAGGATCTCCTGTGGATAAAAAAACCCACAGATGTTCAAGTCCCCAGTGTAAAATAGTGTATTATTTGCATACAACTTATACACATCCTCCCATGTACTTTAAATCATCTCTAGATTACTTATAATACCTAATATAATGTAAACATTATATAAATAGTTATACTGTATTGTTTAGGGAATAATGACAAGGAAAAAGTCTGTGCATGTTAAGTACATATGCAATTTTTTTCACATATTTTTATCTGTGGTTGGTTGAATCCATGCATGCAGAACCCATGGATATGGATGAACAACTGTATACATATAATGGATTATTATTTGGCTTTAAAAAGGAAGGGAATTCTGATATATGCTACAAAATGGATGAACTTTGAGAACATTATGTTCAGCAAAATAAGCCCATCACACAAAGCCTATCGTACAAAAAAAATACTGTATGATTCCACTTATATGAGGTACTTAGAGTAGTCAAAATCACAGAGACAGAAAATAGGATAGTGGTTGCCAGGGGCTAGAGGAAGGTGGAAATGGGGAGTTACTGTTTAATGGTTATAGAGTTTTAGTTGTACACAATGAAAAGAGTTCTGGAATGGATGGTTGCACAACATTGAAAACGTATTTAATACCACTGAACTGTATACTTGAAAATTGTTGAGATGGTAAATTTTGTGTTCTATGTATTTTACCACAAGGAAGAAATTGGAAAAATAGTTAATACTGAGAAGCACTTTTAGCAGAAGCTGGAGGCAAGCTCTGACAGAGAATCTGATAGGGTATTTTCTCTTTCTAAGAGGAACAAAGATAGCAACCTTTCATTTTATGGAACACTGTGCACCAATAAAACATTTCACTTACAATAAACCCAAATAAAAGAGCATCAGTGAGCTGTAGGACAAATTCAAAGTGGTCTAACATATGAGTAATATGGATAATTGGAGTTCCAAAGAGAAGAGAGAGAGGGAACAGAAAAAATATTTGAAGCAATAACAGCTAAATGTTTTTCTAAGTTTGATAAAAACTGTAAACGCACCTAAGAAACTTAACGAAGTCCAAGCACAAGAAACCTAAGGAAAACTATTCCAAAGCACATCATAATCAAATTACTCAAAATCGATGATAAGAGAAAAATCTTAAAAGCAGCCAGAGGAGAGCCAGTCTTGGTAGTGCACATCTGTAATCCCAGCTACTTGGGAGGTTGAGGTGGGAGGATTGCTGGAGCCCAGGAGTTCAAGACCAGCCTCAGCAACATGGCAAAGCCCCATCCCCCCAAAAACAAGAAAAAAAAAAAAAGCAGCCAGAGGTCGGGGGTGGGAAATTATGTACATAGGAAAAAAGATAAAAATAATAGCACATTTCTTATTGGAAACAGTGAGGAAAAAGCAAAGAGACAGTGGAGCAACATCTTTAAAGTACTAAAATAAAAAACCTGCAACCTAGAATTCTATCTTAGTGAAAATATCTTTAAAAATGAGGGTAAAAATTAAAAGGTTTTTAGAAATACAAAAGCTGAAGGAGTTCATGACCAACAGACCTGCACTACAGGAAATGTTAAAGAAAATGTCAAGTAGAAGGAAAATTGTACCCTGTAGAAATATGGATATACACAAAAGACTGAAGAGTATCTTAAATGGTAACTACATGGTAAATATGTAAGATTTTAAAAATTGTTTACATATCTTAAATATAAAAAGAATGACAACATATTGTTGGTTTTATACATTTATAGAAGAAAAATGTATGACAACAATAGCACAAAGGTCATAAGGAGAAAATAGAAGCGTACTAGTGCAAGTTTCCTATATTAGACATGAAATGGTATAATATCTATCATTAAAGGTAGATTGTGATAAATTAAAGATGTATACTGTAATTCTTAAAGCAATCACAAAAATAATAGAACAATGAGACCTACCAAGCCAAAAAAGCAGATAAAAACGACATAATAAAAAATATTCAAGTAATCCAAAAGAAGGCTGAAAAAAGGATAAAGATAACAGAGAACAGATAGAACTAATGGAAAACAAATAGCAGGATAAGCTTAAGTCTAATCAAAATTATAAATACATTAGATATAAATTATCTAAACTTCCAATTAAAAGTTACAGGCTGGATAAAAAAGTGAGCCAAGCATCTCCTGTCTATACAAAATGCACTTTATTTTATTTTTAGTCAATTATTTCAAAATTTTAATTAATTAAAGACAGGTTCTCACTATGTTGCCCAGGCTGGCCTTGAACTCCTGGACTCAAACAATCCTCCCACTTCAGTCTCCTGAGTACTGGGACAACAGGCGTGCACTACCACACCTGGCTCAAAATGCACTTTAAATACAGAAATAGATGAAAAGTAAGAGAATGAAAAGCAGTATGCCATGCTAACACTATTCAAAATAAGCCTGGAATAACTGGATTAATATAAAAAAAGATTTAAGGCAGAAGATTTTTACCAAGGATAAGGACACTAATTTCTTTCTCTCTCTCTCTCTCTCCTCTTTTCTTTTCTTTCTTTCTTTTTTTTTTTTTTGAGACAGGGTCTCGCTCTGTCACTCAGGCTGGAGTGCAGTGTTGCCATCTCGGCTCACTGCAACCTCCGCTTCCCGAGCCAAGTGATCCTCCAGCCTTAGCCTCCTGAGTAGCTGGGACCACAGGCATAAGCCACCATGCCTGGCTCATTTTTGTATTTTTTGTAGAGACGGGGTTTCTCCATGTTGTCCAGGCTGACCTTGAACTCCTGAGCTCAAAGTGTTCCACCCACCCCAGCCTCCCAAAGCGCTAGGATTATAGGTGTGGGCCACCACAAATGGCTAGGAAGCCAATTTCATAATGATAAAGATTTCAATTCACCAAGAGAACAAAAACAATTCTAAATGTTAATGCACCTAACAAAAGAGCTCTAAAATGCATGAAGAAAATCTGATAGAACCAGCAGGAGAAATAGACACAGCGAAAATCAGAGATTTCAATACCTCTTTTTCAATAATTTTTGAGAGCAATTAGATAGAAAGTCAGTATGAATATGAAAACTTGAACAATGCTATTGATAACTTGAACTAATTGACATTTATAGGACACTCTACTCAACAACAGGAGGACACACTTTTTTTTAAAATACAGAATGTTTACCATATTTGACTATATTGTGAGCTATAAAACAAATCTCAACATATTTAAAATGATTCAAGTCATATCAATACAGGCATACCTCTGAGGTATTGTGGGTTTGGTTCCAGATCACCACAATAAAATGGATATTGCAATAAAGTGAGTCACATGATTTTTTTGGTTTCCCTGAACAAATAAAAGTATGTTTACCCTATTCTGTAGCTTTCAAGTGTGCAATAGCATGATATCTAAAAAGCAATGTACATATCTTAATTCAAAATACTTCATTGCTAAAAATGCTAACTATCATCTGAGCCTTCAGCAAGTCATAGTCTTTTTGCTGGTGGAGAATCTTACCTTGATGTTGATGGCTGTTGACTGATCAGGGTGGTGGTTGCTGGCAGTGGTTGTGGCAATTTCTTTCTTTCTTTTTTTTTTTTTTGAGATAGGGTCTCACTCTTTACCCAGGCTAGCATGCAGTGGCACAATCATAGTTCACTGCAACCTCAAACTCCTGGGTTCAAGGGATCCTCCCACCTTAGCCTCCTGAGTAACTGGGACTACAGGCATGTGCCACTGTGTCTGGCTGATTTCTTTAATTTTTTGTAGAGTCAAGGTCTCTTTTTATTGTCCAGGCTGGTCTGGAACTCCTGGCCTCAAGTGATCTTCCCCACTTGGCCTCCTAAATTGTTAGGATTACAGGCATGAGCCATTGTGCCTGGCCCAATTTCTTAATATGAAACAAGAATGAAGTTTGTCACATTGATGGACTTTTCCTTTCATGAAAGATTTCTCTGTAGCTTGTGATGCTATTTGGCAGCATTTTACCCACAGTAGAACTTTCAAAATTGGAGTCAGTCCTCTCAAAGCCTGCCACTGTTTTATCAACTGGGTTTGTGGAATATTCTAAATCCTCTGTTGTCATTTCAACAGTGTTCACAGCATCTTCACCAGGAGTTATTCCATTTCAAGAAACCACTTTATTTGCTCAGCCATAAGAACCAACTCCTCATCTGTTCAAGTTTTCTCATGAGATCGTAGCAATCCAGTCACATCTTTAGGCTCCTCTTATAATTCTGGTTCTCTTGCTATTTCTATCATATCTGCAGTTCCTTCCTCTACTGATGTCTCAAACCCCTCAAAGTTATCCATGAGGGTCGGGACCAACGTCTTCCAAACTCTTATTTTATTTTGAGACAAGGTCTCACTTTGTCACCCAGGTTGGAGGTCAGTGGGTGTGATCTTGGCTCACTGCAGCCTCGACTTCTGGGCTCAAGTAATCCTCCCATCTCAGCCCCCAAAGTGGCTGGGACTACAGGTGCACGGCACCATAGCCAGCTAATTTTTGCATTTTTAGTAGAGACGGGGTTTTACCATGTTGTCCAGGCTGGTCTCAAACTCCTGGACTCAAGCCATCCACCCTCCTCAGCCTCCCAAAATGCTGGGATTACAAGCACGAGCCACTGTGCCCGCCCAAACTCCTGTTAATGCTGCTATTTTGACCTCTTCCCATGAATCACAAATGTTCTTAATGGCATCTAGAATTGTGAATTCTTTCCAGAAAGTTTTCAATTTACTTTGCCTAGCTCCATCAGGGGAAGCATACCTATGGCAGCTATAGTGTTATTAAATGTGTTTCTTAAATAACAAGACTTGAAATTCAGAATTACCCTTTGACTCATGCATGGGCTGCAGAATGGACATTGTCTTAGCAGGCATAAAAACATTAATCTCCTTGTACACCTCCATCAGAGCTGTTGGTTGACTACAGGCACTGTCATGAACAGTAATATTTTGAGAGAAATTTGAGCATGGGTCTCAAGAGTGGCTTTAAAGTATTCAGTAAGCCATGCTGTAAACATGTGCTGTCATCCAGGTTTTGTTGTTCCATCTAGAGAACACAGGCAGAGTAGATTTAGCATAATTCCCTAGGATTTGCAGAATGGTAAATGAACACCAGATTCAACTCAAAGTCACCAGCTGCATTAGCCTCTGCCAAGAGTGTCAGTGTGTCCTTTGATGTTTCAAGCCAGCATTGACTTCTCTTCTGTAGCTATGAAAGTTCTAGATGGCATCTTCTGCCAATGTAAGGCCGTTTCATTTACATTGAAAATCTTGTTTAATCTAGCTGCCTTCATTAATGATCTTAGCTAGGTCTTCTGAATAACTTGCTGCAGCTTCTACATCAGCACTTGCTGCCTCACTTTGCACTTTTACGTTATGGAGATGGCTTCTTTCCTTATACCTCATGAACCAACCTCTGCTAGTTTCCAACTTGTCTTCTGCTGCTTCCTCACCTCTCTCAGCCTTCATAAAATTGAAGAGAGGTAGGGCTTTGCTCTGGATTAGGCTTTGTCTTAAGGGAATGTTGTGGCTGGTTTTATTTACTCACACCGCTAAAACTTTCTTCATATCAGCAATAAGCCTGTTTCACTGTCTTATCCTTTGTGTGTTCACTGGAGTAGCACTTTCAGTTTCTTTCATGAGCTTTTCCTTTGCCTTCACAACTTGGCTGTTTCTGATGCAAGAGCCTAAGTTTCAGCCTATCTCGGTTTTTGACATGTCTTCCTCACTAAGCTTAATTATTTCTAGCTTTTGATTTAAAATGAGAGATATGTGATTCTTTCTGTCCCTTGAACACTTAAAGGCCATTGTAGGGTTATTAATTGACTGAATTTCAATATTGTTGTGTGTCAGGGAATAGAGCGACACAAGGAGAGGGGGAGAGATGGGAGTATGGCTGGTCGGTGGAGCAGTCAGAACATGCAACAGTTATCGATTAAGTTAGCTGTTTTACACGGATGCAGTTTGTGGTGCCCCCAAAATAATTAAAATGGTAACATAAAAGATCGCTGATTACAGGTCAACAAAATAGATATAATAATAATGAAAAATTCTGAAATATTGTGAGGATTACTGAAATGTGACACAGAGACTTGAAGCAAGCACATGCAGTTGGAAAAATTGTGCTGATAGAGTTGCTTGATGCAGGGTTGCCACAAACCTTCAATTTGTAAACAACACAAGATCTGTGAATCTCAATGAAGCAAAGTGCAATGAAATGCGAAATGTCTGTGTGCTGTTTCACCACAGTGGAATTAAACTAGAAATCAGTAACAGAAGAATCCTTGGAAAACCCCCTTATAATTGGAAACTAAACAACATACTTGTAAATAATTCATAGATCAAAGAAGGTATCAAAACAGACAGTAGAAAATATTGGAAACTTAATGCAAATAAAAACACAACATATTAGATTTGTGGGATGCTGTAAAAGCACCACAGTGGGGGTGGGGAATTGTAGCAATAAACATAAATTACCAATGATAATTCTCAAATCAACCTCTTCTTCCACCTTAAACTAGAAAAATAAGATCATATTAAACAAAGATTATAGTATACTGTAAGAGGCATATCATGGCTATCAGATTAATGGTAGCCATAAGGCCCACTTAGGCATCTCACAGGGCTAATACATGTCACTTAGCAACATGATGCAGCCTGACCTGGGGATTTCCAACCCAGGGATTTCCAGGAGACAATGCCACCTGGCATTGTCTTATGAAAGAAACACTTGCCATGTTTCTTATGATGCGGACTAGATGCACGTATAAGAAAGGGGGAGCAATCTTCCAAATCCTGAGAATGGTCTCTAGATGAAGACCCTCCTGGTCAGTCGTTCATCTGACCCCTGACTGTATCTGGTTCATGCCACTAGTCTCCTCCCACAATCAGTCTTAGAAGAGAAGAGTGGTGCCAGAAAAAACTGCTTGTGCATCAGACAGCAACTAAGACTCATCTTTGGTGCAAATCAAGCAGAAAGGGAGAAGTCACCCCTGTGGAAGCAAGCCAACTAGGACCACCCCAAATGCCCAAACATGATAGGCATGTATAGGTATAATGATGAGGACATTATTTATAATAGAGAGCTATTATAAATAGCTGAGATCCAAGACAAAAACCCAACAAAAAATGAATCAAAATTGATCTAGATACTGGAGGTAGCAGATAGCAGTTTTAAGGTAACCATGATTAATATGCTCAAGAAAACAGAAAGAAGATTGAGAAAACCCTTGAGAGGTTGGTGAATTTCAAGAGAGAATTGAAATCCATAAAAATAATCAAACAGCATTCTATAAATAAAAAATACAGTACCTGAAATATAAGAACTCTCTAGAAGGATTTAACAAAGAATTAGACAAAGCCAATGACAGAATTAATGAAATAGATAACAGACCAATAGAATGTATTAAAATTGAAACATATAGAGGGAAAAAAAGAGGAAAATGTAGAAGGAACATTAGAAGCACGTGAGAAAGAATGAAAGGTATGGCATTTAGTTGAAGTCCTAGAGAGGGGTGGGGAAGAAGTGATGTTTGAAGTGATACTGCTCAATAATTTTTTCAAAATTGATGAAAGACATAATTCACAAATTAAACCCTGTTAATCTTAAAGATGCTGGAGATATTTATTAGTTCTGACAAATTTTCAATAAATTCCTTAGATTTTCTACATATGAGATCATGTCATCTGCAAATAGAGATTGTTTTACTTCTTCCTTTCTAATCTGGATGCCTTTTATTTATTTTTCTTACCTAGTTTCCCTGGCTACAGTGTCCTGTGCTATGTTAAACAGAAGTGACAAGAGTGAATATTCTTGTCTCATTTCTGATCTTAGGGAAAAGCATCCAGCCTTTCACCATTCAGTGTGATATTAGCCAATAGTATGAATTGGGTTTTTCATAGATGCTTTCATAGATGCTTGTCAGATTGAGGACCCCTCAAAGAGCATCTATGAAACGTTCTCTTCTATTCCTAGTTTGTTAAGTGTGTGTGTGTGTGTTTTTTTAATCATGAAAGGGTGCTGGATTTTTGTCAAACAGTCTTCCTGCATCTATTGAGATAATACTGTAGTTTTTGTATTATTAAAAATTCTATTGATATGGTGTTTTATATCAATTAATTTCTTAATTAGTTAATTAAATCAACCTTGCATTCCTGTGGTAAATCCCACTTGGTTATGGTGGGATCCTTTTTTTAGGTGATGAATTTTGTTTGTTAGTATTTTGTGGAGGGATTTTGCATCTGTAGTCACAAGATATAGGGGTCTGTAGTTGTTTATCTTGTGATGTATTTTTCTGGTTATCAGGGGAATATTAATTTCATAGAATGAATTAGGTAGTTTTCTCTCCTCTTCTATTTTTCTAAAGAGTTTGTGAAGAACTGGCACTAATTCTTTAAATGTTTGGTGGAATTCACCAGTGCAGTCACCTAAGTCTTGGCTTTTCCGTGTTGGTGACATTTTTTCATGACTAATTAAATCGCCTAACTTGTTATAGGTCTAGTCAGATTTTCTATTTCTTCTGTAGTCTATTTTGTTAGTTTGCATCTTTTTAGAAAAATTTCAATTTTATCCAATGTGTCTAATTTATTGGCATATAGTTTTTTGTAGTATTCCTTTACAGTTCTTTTACTTCTACTAAGGCTAACAGTAATGCACTCTCTTTCATTTCTGATTTTAGTAATTTGAAATTTATCCCTTCTTTGGCTAGTCGAGTAAGAATTTGCCAATTTTATTAATCGTTTCAAAGAACTAACTTTTGGTTTTGTTGATATTTTTTCTATTGATTTTCTATCTCCATTTCATTAGTTTCTTCTTTAATCTCTATTGTCTTTCTTCTGCTTGCTCTAGGCTTAGTTTGTGTTTCTTTTTTCAGTGTCTTAAGGTGGCAGGTTATTTGACTTCTTTTTTCTTTTTATAAATAGATTTAGAGCTATACATTTTCCTCTAAGCACCCCATGAGTTTGGATATGTTGTGTCTTCATTTTCATTTCAAAGTATTTTATAATTTCCCCTGCTATTTCTTCTTTGACCTATTTTAGAATTTTTAATGTTTTTCTGTTGAATCGATTCTTTAATAATCATGGAATACCTTTGTTTCTAGTAATACTTCTGGGCTTAGTGTTAACTTTGTGCTGTGATATTGTAGTCATTCCAGTTTTCTTTTGGTTAGCAACAGCATGGTTTTTCTTCTCCCATCCTTTCACTTTCAACCTTTCTGTGTCATTCAGTCCTTATATATAAAGTGCGGACATGGTAAACAGCATGCAGTTGGGTGTTGATTTTTATCCAGACAATGTTTATTTCATTACATTTAATAAAAATTAACTGATGTAGTTGGGTTTAAGTCTACCATTCTACTACTATGCCTTCTGTGTGTTCCAGCTGTTATTTGTTCTTTATTTGACTTTTCCTGTCTTATTTAGAAGTAATCAGATATTAGTACATTAGATCTATCAGATCTTTAGGCAGACATTTTTATATCATTTTTAGTGGATTCCAAAGACAAAAGATTTCAATGTGCATTCTTGACTTATTATAGTTTACCTTAAGTTAGTGCTTTTATCACTTCCCAAAGAGTGCGAGAATCTTACAAAAATTTAACTTTATCCCCTTTCACTTTTTTTTTAAAGAGATGGAGTCTCACTACATTGTCCAGGCTGGAGTGCAGAGGCTAGTCACAGACATGATCATAGCACACTATAGCCTGGAACTCTTGGGCTTATGCTATCCTCCTGCCTCAGCCTCCCAAGTAGCTGGGAATACAGGTGAGTGCACGGTGCCTGGCTCCCCTTCTGCTCTTTATGTTAATTTTCATATATTTTTGCTTCATTTTTATGATCACATAACACCTTAATATTTTTGTCTCAAATAGTTGACATACATTATTTATAAATAATGTAAATACATATTTACCCACTTATTAACTCTTTCCCATACTCTTCATTCTTTTTCATGATTCTGTGTTCCCATCTGGGGCTATTAATTTGCTTAAGTATTTCTTGTATTGCTGGTTTGTTGGTGATGACTTAGATTTTGTTTTTTCTAAAAATGTCTTTATTTTACCTCATATATTTAAAAAACCCTTTTTATTTGGAAATAATTATAGATTTACTATAAGTTGCAAAGATAGCACAGAGAGATCCATGCACTCTTTATCCAGTTTCTTCAATAGTTACACTTTATATAATTATAGTGCAAAATCAAAACCAAGATACTTACATTTGGTGTCATGTGTTTGTATAGCTCTATACCATTTTATGGCATATGTAGATTCATGTAACCACTACTGCAATCAAGTTACAGACCTATTTCATACCACAAAGATCTGTTGGAGCCAACATTTTACTAGCTTGAGTGAAATGTAAAACCTTCTTCCCTTTGCATTCTTTACCTCCCCTGTTTATAATAGAATTGCCTTAACATTTTCTCTCTATTCATTGATGTCTGCATCAGGCACTGTTACACTTTTTGGTTTGACTATCAAATATAAATTAGAAAACTCAAAAGAGAAGGAAACTCTTTTGTATTTACCCATTTTTTGCTCCTTATATTCTTCCCTTTTTTCCCCCCGATGTTCCAAGGTTACTTCTTTTATCACTTTCTATCTGTTTCAAGAACTTCCTTTGGCCAGCCCATTAGGGTTGATCTTCTGGCATCAAATTCTCTTAGTTTTCTTTCATGTTACAATGTTTTATTTCTCTTTCATTCCTAAAGGACAGTTTTGCTCCATGTAGAATTAAAGGTTGACAGTTATTTTCTCTTGAAAAATATCACATAACTTCCTTATAGCCTCCATGGTTTCTGATGAAAAATCCACTGTCATTCGAATGGTTTTCCCCTGTAGGTTATGTGTCATTTCTGTGTGTGAAGATTTTTTTCTTTGTTGTTAGTTTTCTGAAGTTTGATTATGATGCATTTTGGTGTGGATTTCTCTGCATTTATCCTGTATGGAGTTTGATCACCTTTAATTTGTAGATTTATGTTTCTTGCCAAATTTGAGAAAGTTTCCATCATTATTTCTTCCAATAGTTTTTAGCCCCATCCTCTTTCTTTTTTTCTTCTGGAACTCTAACGCTTAGACCATTAGACCTTCTGTTATCATTGCATAGGTCCTTGAAGTTCTATTCATATTTTTCATTCCATTTTCTCTCTGTTAAGATTTACTGATTTCTATTCTATCTTCAAGTTCACTGATTTTTTCCCTCTGTCCTCTCTATTATGCTGTTGATCCCATTCAGTGAGTTCTTACATTTTGGCTTATTATACTTTCTAATCCTCGAATTTCCATTTGGTTCTTCTTTATATTTTCTATTTCTTTGTTGAGACTTTATATGTTTTCATCTGTTTCAAGCATGTTTATAATTGCACATTATGATGAACCACTTTAAATCCTTGTTGGAGAATCCCAACATCGATATCATTTCAGTGTTAGTGATTGTCTTTCTCATTCCAATGTCTCTGATGAACATAGATGCAAAATTCCTTAATGAAATACTAGCCAACCAAATTCGACAACACATCAAAAAGAGTATATACCATGACCAAGTGGGATCTGTCATGGGATGCAAAATTGTTTTAACATGTGCAAAACAATCAATGTGATATACCACATTAACAGAATGAAAGATAATGGCTGGGTGTGGCATCTCACACCTGTAATCCCAGCACTTTGCGAGGCTGAGGTGGAAGGATTGCTTGAGTCCAGAAGTTTGAGACCAGCTTGGGTAACACAGTGAGACCCCATCTCTACAAAAAAATTAAAAAAATATAGCCACCCATGGTGACATGTGCCTGTAGTCCCAGCTACTCTGGAGGCTGAGACAGGAGGATTGCTTAAGCCCAGGAATTTGAGACCAGCCTGGGTAACACAGTGAGACACTACAGTTTTTTTTTTTTTAAATAGCCAGACATGGTGGCATTGTAATCCCAGCTACTCTGGAGGCTAAGGCAGGAGTATTGCTTGAGCTTGGGAGGTTGAGGCTGCGGTAAGCCATGATTGCACCACTGCACTCTAGCCTGGGTGAAAGAGTGAGAGCCTGTCTCAAAAAAAAAAAAAAAGTTAGATGTTAGATATGTTAGTTAGCCTGATTTTTATCATTTCACAACGTATACGTGTCACAAAATATCACATTGTACTCCATTAATATACACCATCATTATTTGTCAATTAAAACTAAAAAACTGTGTGTATATATATTCTTTTCATATATGTGTGTATGTGTGTGTGTGTGTGTATATATATATATATATATATATATATATATAAAGAAAAACAGAGCCAGAGGCATCATACTTCCTGATTTTAAATTATATTACAAAGCAATAGTATCAAAACAGTATAATACTGGTATAAAAAACACATACAGACCAATGGAATAGAATAGAGAGCCCAGAAATAAACCTAAGCATGTACAATCAACTAATTTTTGACAAGGCCACAAAGAAGATAGGATTAGGAACTGATTAGGAACTGGGTCAGTTCTGGGTTGTTGGTCTAGTTAGTTTCAATCATCTCTGGTTATGAATATCTTGAGGCTGCAGTCTGTTCTGTGTGTATGAGACACTCTGTCCATTAGTTTTTTAATTTTTTATTCTTCCATAAGTTATTGAGGTACAGTTTTTATTTGGTTACATGACTAAGTTCTTTCGTGGTAATTTGTGAGATTTTGGTGCACCCATCACCTGAGCAGTATATATTGTATCACATTTGTAGTCTTTTATCCCTTGTCCCCCTCCCACTCTTACTCCCACGTACCCAAAGTCCATTGTATCATTCCTATGCCTTTGCATCCTCATAGCTCAGCTCCCACATATCAGTGAGAACCTATGATATTTGGTTTTCCATTCCTTAGTTACTTCACTTAGAATAATAGTCTCCAATCTCATTAGATTTTTTATTTCTGTGATTCAATCTGGATTTTCTCTTTCCTTTTGCTCCTACTACCATCTATTAATTTTTTCTTCTAATATTTTTCATTTTTAGAATTCCCATTAGAATATTTTAAGATTATAAACTCCAAGTCCTTAGTGAATTTATCTGTTTTCTTGAACATAGTAATCATAGTTATTTTAAAATTTCTTCACTGATAGATCAACTATCTAAATCACCTGTGGGTCTGTTTCTATTGTTTGTTTTCATCTCTTGGTTTTTAGCCATTTTGTTACCCTCCCAGAACCCTGCCCCACTTTTTAGCATGCTTCATAATTTTTGTTTGGATGTCAGCCCTTATAAGTGTAAATATGAAGAGACTATGGACAATGTTATTTTCCTCCTGAGAGAGCTAACTTTTTCTTCTGGCATGCAGAGTAACAGGCCACCTTGATCTTGCTGAGCATTACTTTTAAGCTCTGTTAGGTTTGGCCTATTTCAATTTCCCCTTACTCCTAAGGTATGGTCTGTGACTGGCTTTGTGTGATTGGTTTATTTCACTTAGTACAATGCACTCAAGCTTCATCCATGCTGTGGCGTATGTCAGAATTTATTTTCTTTAAAAAGTCAAACAATATTCCAGTAATATATAAAATGCATTTTGCTCATTCATTCATTCATTCATTAATCAATGAACACTTGAGTTGCTACCATGTTTTAGCTATTGTGAATAATGGTACTATTTGTATGGCTGTAAAAATATCTCTTTGAGAACCTACTTCCAATTATTTTGGGTATATACCCAGAAGTGGAATTGCTGGATCAAATGGTAATTCTATTATTAATGTTTTGAGGGACTGCTATATTATTTTCCACAGTGGCTATATAATTTTGCATTCCCACCAACAGTGTACAAAGGCTCTAATCACTCTATATCCTTGTCAACACTTGTTATTTTCTGTTTTTTTTTTTTTTTTAATAGCCATCCTAATGGGTGTGAGGTGTTTGACTTGCATTTCTCTAATGATTAGTGATGCTGAACATCTTTCCCTGTGCTTATTGGCCATTTGTAGACTTCTTAGAGAAATGTCTATTCAAATCCTTGCTCAATTTTGAATCAGGTTGTTTGTTTTTTGGTGTTGAGTTTAAAGAGTTTTGTGTATTTTCTCTGTAATGTAGATTTTCTTTTTACTCTGTTGATTATGTCTTTTGATGCATAAAATTTTTCAATTTTCATAAAGTCAATTTTTTCTATTTTTTTCTTTTGTTGCCTGTGCTTTTGGTATGACATCCAAAAAATTACTGCCAAATCCAATGTTATGAAGATTTTGCCCTATGTTTTTTCTAGGAGTTTCATAATTTTAGGTCTTATGTTTAGGGCTTTAATCCATTTTGAGTTAATTTTTGTATGTGGTTTCAGGTAAGGGTTCAACTTCATTCTTTTGCATGTGTGTATCTAGTTCTCCTAGCATCACTTGTTGAAAAGACTGCCTTTACCCCATTGAGTGGTCTTGGCATCCTTGTAGAAAATAATTTGACCATATATGCAAAGCTTTTGGACTCTTTGTTCTATTCCATTGGTCTACATGTCTGTCTTTATGTCAGTACCACTCTGTTCTGATTACTATAGCTTTGTATCAAATTTTGAAATCAAGAAGTGTTATTCCTCCATCTTTGTTGTTCTTTTTTTTCCTTTCAGGATTGCTTTGGCTATTAGGGATCCCTTGAGCTTCCACATAAATTGCAGGATGACTTTTTCTATTTCTGCAAAAACATTAATGGGATTTTGATCAGGATTGCCTTGAATCTGTAGATTATTTTGAGTGGTACTGACATCCTGACAACATTAAGCCTTCCAATCCATGAACATGGGATGTTTTTCCACTTATTTATGTCTTCTTTAATTTCTTTCAGCAATATTTTATAGTTTTCATTGTACATATCTTTTATCCTTTGGTTAAGTTAATTCTTAAGAATTTTACTCTTTTTGATGCCATTAATGAAATTATTTTCTTAATTTCCTTTTTGGATTGTTCAATGACAGTGTACAGAAATGCACTAATTTTTGCTTGACCTTGTATCCTGTTACTTTGCTGAATTTGTTATTAGTGCTATAACAGATATTTTTCTCGGAATCTTTAGAGTTTTCTGCATACAATTCATCTGTGAACAGGGATAATTTTGCCTCTTTATTTCCAATTTGGATTCCTTTTTTTCTTGCCCAGTTGTTCTAGTTAGGACTTCCAGTACTATGTTGAATAGAAGTGGTAACAGTAGCATCCTTACCTTACTCCTGATCTTAGAGGAAAAGCTTTCAGTCCTTCACTACTGAATTTGATATTTACTGTGGGTTTTTCATATATGGATTTTATTACATTAAGGCAATTTCCTTCAATTTCTGACTTGTTGAGTGTTTTTAACATGAAAATGTGTTCAATTTTATACAAGGCTTTTTCTATATCAGTTAGGATGACCGTGTCTTTTTTTCCCCCTTTTAGTTAGTGTGGTGTATTATATTGATTGATTTTTATACGTTGAAATGTCTTTGCATTTCAGGAATAAATCCAACTTGGTCATGCTGTATAATTCTTTTAATACGTTGCTGAATTCAGTTTGCTAGTATTTTGTTGAGGAATTTTGCATAATTTTCTAAGGAATCTTGGTCTGTAGTTTTCTTGTGGTATCTTTGTCTGGCTTTGATATCGGCATATGATGGCCTCATAGAATAAGTTTGGGAGTGTTCTCTTCAATTTTTTAGTAATGTTTGAGAAGAATTGGTATTTGTTCATCTTTAAATGTTTTTTAGAATTCACTTAGGAAGCCATCATGTCCAGAGTTTTTCTTTGTCAGAAGATTTTAAATTACTGCTTAAATCTCCTTTCCAGTTATACGTTTATTCAGATTTTCCATTTTCTCACATTTTAGTCTTGTTAGGTTTTGGGTTTCTAGACATTTGTCTATATCATCTAGGTTATCTAACTTGTTGATGTACAATTATTCATAGTGCTCTCTTACAATCCTATTTATTTCTGTAGAATTCGTAGTAATACTCCCAGTAATTTATAAATTATTTCTGACTTCAATAATTTGAGTGCTCTTGCTCTCCCTCCTTTTTTTTTTTGTCCGTCTAGCTAAAGGATTGTCAATTTTGTTGATCTTTTTGAGGAGCTAACTTTTGGTTTTGTTGATTTTCTTTATTATTTTTCTTTAAAAAATTTTAAATCTTTATTATTTTCCTCATTCTGCTAGCTTTGGGCTTAGTTTGTTTTCATTTTTCTAGTTCCTTAAGTTGTAAATTTAGGTTGTTGATACAAGATCTTTCTTAATTTTTAAAGGAAGATTTATAGGTATAAATTTCTCTGTTAGGACTGATTTTGCTGTGTTACATACATTTTGGTGTGTTTTGTTTCTGTTTTCATTCATCTCTAAGTATTTTCTAACTTCTCTTGTTATTTTCCTTTGATCCATTGGCTGTTTAAGAGTGTGTTGTTTAATTTCCACAAATTTTTGAAATTTCCAGTTTTCCTTTTGTGACTGATTACTAACTTCATTCTGTTGTGGTCAGAGAAGATACTTTGTATTATATTTATCTTTTAAAATTAATTAAGGCATAATCTGTAGTCTAACATATATTTTATCCTGGAACATATCTCGTGAACACTTGAGAAGAATGTGTATACTGTTATTGGGCACAGTGTTCTGTACATGTCTATTAGATTTAATTGGTTTATTGTGTTGTTCAAGTCCTATATTTCCTTACTTATCTTCCGTCTGATTGTTCTATCCATTATTAAAAATGGGATATTGAATTGTCCAACTATTATTATAGATCTATTTCTTTCTTCAGTTTTGTCAGTTTTTGCTTTACATATTTGATGCTTTATATACCAGTTGTGAAAATGTTTCTAACTGTTTATGTCATCTTTCTGTATGGAATGGTTTACTAATATATGTCTTTTTCTGTCTCTTATAAGCTTTTTTGATTTAAAATCTATTTTGTCTGATATTAGTATAGCTATTACTGGTCTCTTTTGGTTATTATTTTCATGGAATATCTTTACATTCTTCACTTTCAGCCTATTTCTGTCTTTGGATGAAAAGTGAGCCTTTTGTGGACAGCATATAGTTGGATCATGCTTTTTAAATCCACTCTGCCAATCACTTTTGATTGGAGAGTTTAATCCATTTACATTTAAAGTAATTTCCAAGAAGGAAGAACTTATTTCTGTCATTTTGTTATTTGCTATTTGTTTTCTCTAAGCCTCATAGCTCTTTTGTCCCTTATTACCTTCGTTTCTTTTTCGTCTTGTAACGACACACTTAAACTTCTTTCTCATTTCCATTTTTTTGGTATATTATTTAGCTATTTTATTTGTGGTTACTGTGGTGATTATGTTTAACACTCTAGTTATAAAACTCTAATTTGAATTGTACAGAGAGTTTTATGCTTACTTCCTCATGGTTCCCACCACCTCAGAATTTTATCCCCTAAGTCTCAGATGGTTAGGCAGCTCTAAACTCCAACTTCTGTCTCCTAAACTTGCAAAGACTTCTGCTTTCTTCTTGGACTTTGTTTTTCTGAATTGGGAAGTAGAAAATGCCCTTATGGAAAATGTGAGGATATTTGTGAAATGTATGTCATGTACTTACCTTCTCTCAGTGTTCATAACCCTTCAAGTTCTGTTGGCCTTGGCTGGTCTCTAATGCCTTCATATAATTGTCTTATATGTTTTACGTATCTTTTTTTTTTTTGAGACAGAGTCTCGCTCTGTCCCCCAGGCTGGAGTGCAGCAGCGCGATCTCTACTCGGCTCACTGCAAGCTCCGCCTCCCAGGTTCACGCCGTTCTCCTGCCTCAGCCTCCCGAGTAGCTGGGACTACAGGCGCCCGCCACCATGCCCAGCTAATTTTTTATATTTTTAGTAGAGACGGGGTTTCACCATGTTAGCCAGGATGGTCTGGATCTCCTGACCTCGTGATCCGCCCACCTTGGCCTCCCAAAGTGCTAGGATTACAGGCGTGAGCCACCGCGCCCGGCCGTTTTAACTATCTTCTGCAGTTGTTGTCAG
This sequence comes from Pan paniscus, assembly GCF_029289425.2. Taxonomy (NCBI): domain Eukaryota; kingdom Metazoa; phylum Chordata; class Mammalia; order Primates; family Hominidae; genus Pan; species Pan paniscus. The sequence continues at coordinate 102,797,833 of NC_073264.2, read as the reverse complement.
TAAGAGGATTAGCTCTACAAGTCATTCTGTCATGGCTAGAGTCAGAATCCCACTGCCCTTCAGAATTTCTTTTTAAAATTTAATGCATTATAGTACATTGAGGATAACATTTTTACAAATTTTTCAGACGATAGCCTCTTCAAGTGTTCTTGAAAACTTTTGACATGTCTCCATCAGTTTTGAGTGCTTCCTTACTTTCTGGCACAAATATTTTTTACTTCCCTTGCCCCAGGCCTATTAAACAGCTTCTAGGACAGTTTAGCAGAGACAGATAAAAAGTAAATATTCAAAAATTATTTCATACCAGTACTTCTAATGTCATTCCAACATCTTGAAGTTCTTCCCCTCCTCCCATTTCATTTTTGAATCCCCCTTCTCTCCAAAAGAACCCTGCTTTTCAATAACATCCATATATTTACTTTTTGCTCAATCTTACAATGAACAGAAAATAGTTTAGGGACTGCAGCCCCAAATCCACTACCAACAGCAAATTTTTCAATAAAGTTCAGGATTTCTTTAAGTTCTTCTTCTACACAAACAGATCAATGTGTTCAAAAAGTGTTTGTAGTTATTATCATTTTCTTCTATGCGGTTATGATATCAAACTGATATACAGTTATCTCCACTTGTTTCTGTTGATGTAATTTCAGTGTGTTCCCCCAAATCTTATTTAATTTTATTTTATAAATGTATAATATATTAACATGATTTAAAAGTCAAAATAGTTAAAAAAGGTACAGAGAAGTCTCATTTTCTTTCCTTTCTCTTACTATGAGTGGAGGTGAGCATTTACAAATTTGTATTTAAGGTGTCTACTCTTATAGTTAACCAATTTTGTTGGCTTCTGTTTTATTCTATTTCTTTTTACATATATTTACAATTTTCTCTATTTCTTTTCTGGAACTAGATGGCTTCAACTTCTTATCTTTACTGGGATCAATTTCGGTAAATTGTACTTTCCTAGAAAAGCTGCTTTCTGTTTCCGTGGATTTGTCTAATCTGCATATATCACATAAAAGAAACCAGGCAATATGTGACCTTGTGTGTCTGGCTACTTTCACTTAACATTCTTGAGGTACATCCAAGTTTTAGCAGGTATCAGTACTTTGTTCCTTTTTATGGCTGAGTGATGTTCCCTTGTATGGATAGACCACATTTTGTTTATCCATCATCCATTGAAGGACATTTGGGTTGTTTCTATCTTTTGGGCATCATGAATAATTCATGTACAAGTTTCTGTGTGGACATATGCTTTCATTTCTTTGGGGTATATTCCTAGGAGCAGAATTGTTGGGTCATATGGTAATTTTTTTTTTTTTTGTTTAACTTTTTGAGGAACTGCCAGACTGTTTTCCCAAATTGGCTGTATCATTTTACCTTCCTGCTACTTTTATCTCTGTTATTTCCCTATTGCACATTCTTTTGGTTTACTTTGTTAACTTTCTAATTTTTTTGAATTGGAAAGTTAGTTCACTTATCTTTGTTACTGATATGAGTATTTAAGGTTATGAATTTTTCTTTGATAACCATCTTACAGTATCCCCAAAATGCCGATATGTAGCATTGCCATTATATTTTTTTAAAAAAAGCTCTGCAATTTCCATTTGTATTTTAACTTTCAGCTGACAGTTATTTGAGAGAGATTTTAAATTTTCAGGCAAAAAATTTGCTTTTTGAATTAGTTTTTAATGTCTAGTTTTAATGTACTATAACCAACAAGGATTATTTGTATCATTTCTACTTTATGAAGAGTATTGTGATCTGTGTGTGTGTTTATTTTGGTGAATGTTCTATGCATATCTGAGAACAAGGTATATCTTTGTTTGTTGTGATATGAATTTTACACATAACCAGAAGATCTTCCTTATTGATTATACTGTTCAGTTACTCCATAACCTTGCTTTTTTGTTGTTGTTCATTTGACTAGGAGCAGTGTATAAGTCTCCTATTAGTAGTATGTTTTTGTCTATTTCTTCTTATATTTCCTGTAGCTTTTGCTTTATAAAGTGGTTGCTGTGCTGCTTGCCACACAGGTATTCTTAACTGATCAATTTCCACTGGCCTAATAATGTAACATCTTTTTCACGCTTGATGCTTTCTGGTCTGAATTCTACCTTGTCTGAAAAATGATGGCCATAAATAAGCAGAGTCAAATCCCTGCTTGTTTGTGGCCATTTTCCTCATTTTCAGTCTCTCTAAGTCTCTGTGTTTAGAGTGTTGGCTTGCTATGTAAGCCAATTTGAAAATCTTTTTCTTTTAGTAAGTGAGTTAAACCTATTCATGTTACTGCTATAACTGATATGCTGGTCTCCATTCTACTATGTTATTGTATATAATATTTATTTTTTCTTTCTCCATGTTGTCTGTTTTCCTTGCTCTTATTTTTTTAAAGCATAACTTCCTTTATGCTTTCCTTGTTCTTATTTTTTTAAAGCATAACTTCCTTTATTTCTGTGTTGTTATGTTTTTAAAAAGCAGCTTTGAGATTTACTTCACATACCATACAATTCACCCATTTAAAGTGTACAAGTCAGTGGTTTTTGGTTTATTACATTAGTTTTTAAACATATGGTAAAACACACATAATATAAAATTTATCATTTTAACCATTTTTAAGTGTATAATTCAGTGGTGTTAAGTACATTTAGGTTGTTTTGCAACTATCACCATTATTTCCAAAATAGTTTATTACCACAAACAGAAACTCTGTACCCATTAAGCAATAACTCCCCATCTCCCCTTTCCCCACAGCTCATAGTAACCTCTATTCTATTTTCTGTCTCTATGAATTTGCCTGTTCTAAGTACTTTATATAAGTGAAATCAGACATTTGTCATTTTATGCCTGACTTATTTCACTAAGCATAGTATTTTCATGGTTTACCTACATTGTAGTGTGTTTTTGTTTTTACATTTCTTTTGCAATTTAGACATGTTTGTGTTTTTGATTGAGTGACTGTCTTTATTCTAATATCCTTTGTAATGTTTAATTAGCTTGAGCAATATAGGATTAGCATTTTTGTAGGGAAAAGATGGTCAGATATTGTCAGTTTCACACAGTGCAAACTAATACTATTTGGTTTGTCAGCATGAAGTGACATCCTTTGTCTGCCACCTATTATTTATGTGACAATCCATGAGTTTGTTCTGTTTCCCCTTTCCCTCTTTTTTTCCTCCCATTTTAAGTTCATTATTTCTATTTTGTCAGAACATATAATAGTTATCTATTATTCTTCTACTCTGGTCTCTGTTTTTCTGTTAGTCTGAGACCTACAATTACACATATTTAATGCTCACCACCAGCCTTCTGGTAGCTTTCTTGGGAAGGGCTTGTGAGTACAATATTTCCTGGGTTCTTGCACATTTGAAACGGCTTTTCATAGCCCGAATGGTGGAAGGACAGCTCGGCCTGACAGTCCTTGCAATTTCCAATTAAGTTCATTCAGGTGCTCAAAAATGTCAAGTTAAGTACATCATTTTTTGAAGCCGAGTGAGAAGCTAAGTGAGAATCATTTACACTTTTCCACCCCCATTTCTTCTCTTAGCTCTTAAGCTCTCGACAAGTCTCATTCTTTGGACAGCCACTTTGGCATGGAACAGCCGAGCCCAGTATTCTGATGACACTTTTTTTTTTCACATAACATTGAAACAGACGGTTCTGTCACAGCTTGGATTTTATTAGAGTCAGTCATTTGATCATGTAATTTAACGTGGATGTCAGATCTGCACGCAAACTTTCTATACCAGAGGCTGTGAATAATGCCATGCATTACTGGCATCTCAGGGTTTTCTAGAACAAACTCTTGGTGGAGAGCTGTTATTCCTTCCATCATTACAGCCACATCTGTATGCAACACAGCAGGGCCTCCACCATGAGCTGTGTGTCTTGAAGTATTAATTGTCCAGTTTGAATGGTTCATTCCCAGTAATTTGTTTTGGGACTACTCAAAAGAACAAACACTGTCCTCCCCAGCCTTTTTCTTTTGGGATTCGAATTAGTGCTATTAACTGAGCCCAATTAGTAATGTATTAATATATAGATTCATCAATCTGCAATGAAGACTTCTTTTGACTTAATAAGACTTTGGATTGGTGTCATCTTTGTCATCTGACATGTTGTCAATTCGTTTACTAATAATATTATTTGAAAATGTCACCTTTTCCATTTCCTTTGCTTCATTAGTCCCAGACACAGTGTTGACAATTTCCAGTCAGGCTGTTAGAATGAGCGATTCTGCAATTACGTGAGTCATTTTGGCTTTAGGTTGTAATCGCTCGACCTTGTAGCCAGCTCCTTGGGCTCCATCGGATACTGGGGCAATCGATCTCAGCCAAGAACTTTGTTTCTTAATTCGTGCTTGTGGATGCTTAGAAAAGGTCACAGCTTTTTTTCTGGGCAAAAAGCACATTGCGTGGTGAGGTGGTGCCGGCCACTTGGCGCCCTTGCCTCTCTGGATAATTCTCCCATCCAAATAAGACTTTAAGGCAGAAAAGGGATAATTGTCAGGAGCACACGAATCCCAATGTGTGATAGTTCTCATTATGTTGCCTAACTAACGACTTAGACTTTTGGGGGGAATTATTGGTTGTCTTGTGACTATAACTTTCCAGTCTTAATTAAAATATTGTCAATTACAGAGAACATAAAAATATCTGTAAAAGTACATCAATTTGGATATGAAATGCTTAAGGAGACCAGAGGCCTTTACAGCTTCTGAAGATTGATTTTAAAAAGGCTGTCTGCATTATTAAAAGTTTAAAAATAAACAAAAATAAAAAAATTGAAGCATGGACTAAATAAAATAGGATGTATTAAAGTGTTGATTTTCATTTAATTCAGGAATTAAATTGCTGAAAATGGCATGCAATGTGACTATTATCTACACACATGTATAATAATGAACCTTTTTAAAAGATAGATTTCCTGGTGCTGTAAATGCTGATAGTCCCTCATTAATGTATTGATTTGCTTAAAGTATATTAAATTCCTATTTTAAAAAAACCTGGCTGGGCGTGGTGGCTCATGCCTGTTAATCCCAGCACTTTGGGAGGTCAAGATATCGAGACCATCCTGGCCAACATGGTGAAACCCTGTCTCTACTAAAAATACAAAAATTAGCTGGGCATGGTGGCGGGGGCCTGTAATCCCAGTAACTCAGGAAGCTGAGGTGGGAGAATCGCTTGAATCTAGGAGGCGGAGGTTGCAGTGAGCCGAGATCATGTGACTGCACTCCAGCCTGGCAACAGAGTGAGACTCGGTCTCAAAACAAAAACAAAAACAAAAACAAAAAACCTAACCATTGTTTTTAAGTTTCTAAAACAAATTGATTTAAATTTCTGAAATGATAATTCATTATGAACTTTTGTTAAGAATCAGACTGGTGGCTGGGCGAGGTGGCTCACGCCTGTAATCCCAGCACTTTGGGAGGCCCAGGCGGGCAAATCACTTGAGGTCAGGAGTTCAAGACCAGCCTGGCCAACATGGCGAAACCCTTCATCTACTAAAAATATCAAAAATTAGCCAAGCATGGTGGCGCATGCTGGTAGATCCAGCTACTTGGGAGGCTGAGGTAGGAGAATCACTTGAACCCAGGAGGAGGAAATGCAGTGAGCCAAGATCATGGCACTACATTCCAGCCTGGGCAACAGAGCGAGACTCCCTCTCAAAAAAAAAAAAAAAAAAAAAAAGGAATCAGAACTGGCTAATTGTAAATATCAATTAACAAAATCAATTATGCTTTATTTGGAAGCACCTAACACTAACAGTCATTACCACTAAGATAAAGAAACAAAATATAGACCTCTAAGGAGGGAATTAAAATAAGAGCTAATCAAAAAGAAAACTAAATATCTTTGCAGAATAAAGAACTTCACTAAAAAAGCTGGCAGCTAGATGAAATCTGACTGTTGGCTGATTGATGGGAAGGTCAAGGTCATGCCCCTGGGTGTAGCATCTAGGGCACTCTCTGGAGAGGGGCTACCCATACAATCTTAGGTGCCAGAATAAGAGTGACTGAATTTAGGATTCGTTACTCCCAAAGAGAAAGAGTCACTGAGAGAGGTGTCGGGGCCAGCTACAGTGGAGTGCTGGCCACCATCTTGGTTCCATTTTGCATTTGAAGCCAGTGCTGAGGTAGAGAGGTAGGAAAACAGAGCAGAGAGATGGAAGGCACCAGGGTCTTTGAGGACCACACCCAGCTACCACACACCCTGAACCTCATTCCACTTCTAGACTTCCTGTTAGATGAAATGATCCATGTTTTTATGGTTTTAGCTTGAGACAGGAGGTTTTATGTTCCTTGTGGCCAAAGACGTTTAAACTGAGGTGATCCTTGATAAATGTTTTTTCAATGGATAGATGGAAAGTTGAATGAGAAGGTTATTAAAGGATTAAAATAAAGGCTATGTACGCAGGCAGGGCTGGAACCCCCTCCCCACAAGGGGTGCCCGGTGTGGGCTGGGGTGGGTGAAGGAGCGTACGGGGCTGGCCCTCACCGCCAGGTATGTCAGAAAGTGCCCCCGTCTTCACAGCAAAGGCTGCTGAGTGAACCAAAGAGTTTTGCAAAGTTTTATTATGATTCAGAAAGGAGTGACAGTGACGGGGCGGCAGGGATGAGTGATCACTCTCAGCTCAGACAGGTTTCATCTTCTGAACGTTCAACCAGAGCACGAGTGATTGGTGGGTATTAGAGGCGCTCTTTTAAAGGTCAGTGCGGCAGACAGAAGTCCTCGTGGCCCAGACATGTGCCTTAGTAACCACAGCGGAATTCATTAACTTGTCATGGCTGTCCCAGAGCCTGTCAGCTGGTCTTCCACAGACATATGTCATCCTCAACCACATCCACGCTGGCCGGGCCAAAGGAGGAAGCCACACAGGGCCAGAGTATGGGCAACTGGGGAAAGCAAGGCCCAGCACCCCATCCAGTTCCCTTCACGTTATTCTCACAGTAGCCAGCACTTATTGAGCGCTTACTGTGTGCCAGCACCCTGGCAAGTCCTGGATACTTAATGCTCACAACCTCCTTTGGAGATGTACCTGGTGAGTCCCATTCAAAGAAAAGGAGGCTCGGGCATGGCCCTGGACATCCCAGGGACAGAGCTGAGGTGGAGTCCAGGCTCCCAGCTGTACCCAACACTACTCACCACCAGGGGCCCACGCTGGGCATGGGACACACCCCCACATAACACAGCTGTAAACACGTTCCCAGTAAAGGGGGACACACATTTTTGGGAGTGTAGGTGGTTTAAGCAAATCCCAGGGATTGCCTGCTTACTCCTTCTAGGGCCAGGGAAGCTGGGCTGGAGGAAGCTGTCTGGGAGCCCAGGAGGCAAGCAGAAAACTGCCAGGACCGCCCCACGCTGGGGGAGCAGCAGGCACAGCCCCTACCAACACCCCCTGGCACCTAGCAAAGCTAGAGCCCGCCCGGTCCCCTCCCTGGAGCGCCCTGGTCTTTGGTTGGTATTCAGCACATCTTCAGAAACAGTGATAGAAAAATGCTGGTTTCTGACTCCAACAGAGATGCCAGCTCACGGAGGAAAATCTGGAAGGTGTTGAAGCATAGACGCTGGAACATAAAATGACTCATGATCTCACTGGGAGAAGGGCTGGGAACATCGTGGGCTCTCTTCTCCCCGCGCTCCTCTCTCCGGGTCTCTGTTTCCCTCATTCCACGATGTTAGTGAGCACCTGCAGAGGGGGCTGCCCGGGATGCAGGGCTCGGGGCAGGGGTGGGGGCGAGCGTGGGCGAGGCAGAGTGGGCGAGCGCGGGCTGGGAAGGGCGCCCCTGGCGGGCAGCCCGGGCATAAAGGCTTTTGAGCTGGCCTCGCGGGCAAGGCAGGAGGACTGCCTGGGGGAGGCGGCCATACGCCCACCCTAGAGGAAAGCGGCCACCAACGCTGAGGGTCCGGCCCCCACTGACCCTCTGGGACCGAGCCGCCTCGTGTACCAGCGAGGCCACCCGCGCACCTGGTGTGGGCTCCCAGCCCCGCGCCCCTCCACGTCGGAGGCGCAACACCTGTACCCGAGCCTCGGACTCTGAGAACGTCTGGCCTTTAGATAGGCCTCGCGCTCCCAGCGCTGGGGAGTCCTGCATCCCCTAACCGGTGTCTCTCCCGGATGCAATGGGGGTGAACCCCTGGGGTCTCGCGGATCCCGAGTTCAAAGCGACCGCAGACTGCTCTGCTTCCAGGGTCTCCCCTTGGACACCCTCCTCCCCGCCCAGGCAACCCAAAACCCGCATGTCCCCAGACACACTCCCCTAGACACGTTCCGCAACGCCCCAGACCTGCTCCCCACTGAGTCCTCTGTATCCAGGAACCATCGGCGCACTACATCAGACTAGAGGTCTGGGGTCACCCCACCATCCCGCCACAAGCCCCTCCGAGGCATCACTGTGTCCAGATTTTGCAAACTGCACCTCCTGAAGGGGCTGGAGTCTGTCCACTTCGCCCCATCTGCCGTGGCAGCACTTCCTCCGTGGTTCGCACCCCCACAGCAGCCTCCTGGGAAGGCACCTCCCTGGGGCCCCTCTCAGTCCACAGTGTGGACATGGTGAGTTCTTAAACCATGAACTTCTGATTTCACAGCTCTGCTTGAAGCCTTCAATGTCAGGCTTCCTGTTGCTCTTAAGATAATGATCAAAACTCTCAACAAAGTTCCCCTGATAAATGCTCTCGACGTGCCCCCCACCACAGCATCCCTAACTGTAATGAATAAATCATTGGTCCTCACGGCAGCGGATTAATCGTCTGTGAGTGTTGGTTTAATCTTTCTCTTCTGGAGTTTAGCTGTCACTGCCATATCCCCAGCACGGAGCACAATGACATGTTTATATGTAGAAAATTGAGCGAAAAATAAAAACAGCTAACATTTGGGTACTTATTATCTTCCAGGCAGCAAGCTATGCATTTTGCATATATTAGCAAATCCATGAGGCAGGTGCTGTCTTCATTGTACAGGTGAGGAGCCTGAAGCTCAGAGAGGTGAAGGAACATCCTCAAGGCCACGCTCTGAAATCAACAAAAGATACATCAGTTTATTGTGGGAAACATCAGAACATGCAGAGATATTAACAAAGAGAAGTCAGTCAGAGATGACCGTCATTAACATTTTGGTGTATTTCTTCGTAGACATTTTCCTATGTCTCTGCATAGTAACATACTGTCCAGAGTGCTTGTAATCTGCTAGACAGTTTGATGAGACTGAGTTTTCATGGTATTAGCCACGGCAATATTTGTATTCATATTTTAGGGTATGGCTGAACTGAAATTTGCTTTTGCTCAACTCAGCCCCTCTTGTGAACATTAGGCACTTTGCACTTCACCTGCTGAAAACGTGGTAGTCATAAACACGCTGGTAGCTCAATCGTCCCACCTATCTTTACTATGTTATTCATTCCTAGCAGTGGGGCCTGGGTCGAAAGTTCTGCAGGGTTTTAAGGCTTTGGATCAGTGGTTCGGGATTGTCCTCTGGGACGGGCTGAGAAGCACACATACCTGCCGGTGGTGACAAGCATTCCTTCCTAGTGCAGAGTCAGGTCTGCACCTGGCACCCCCTACCCATCCAGGTTGGGTCCCTGGCATTCAGTTATGTGGAACAGACCAGAAAAATTAAAAAAGAACCCCCTCCTGCATCTTCCCCGAAGGACCACTGGCCTGCTGTCTCTCCCTGCACTCCCCCACTGGAGTTCATACCCACTGAATCGCGACCCCCTTGTGGCCAAGCCCTGGTGCGCCACCCTGCAAAATCAAAGGTGGTGTCTAGGCACAGAAATGGCTCCGTGACCTATGTCCCCTTCGTTCTAATCTAGAATCCAGCCAGGAGTATGCGTGTCAGAAGCCAGGGGTGATTGTGTTTTTTCTCCTTCCTCTTTCTTTAGGTCAGGAAGATTCCTGTAGCTGCTGAGTTAATACTTTTAAGAAAGCACTGGATTCCCTCTCACAATGGGACTTTGATTTTTTTAAGGAAAATGTTTCATAAGTTTTCAAATAACCTGGAGCAGTTGAGCAAACTTAATGTGCAGCGTGGTCCCTGCTGGCTGGGTTTGAGGGGCTGGGTCTCTCTGAGTGGATGCTGGTGAGGTGCAGAGGTGAGTGAAGGCTTATCCGGGAATGGAGGAGAAGGGGACAGCCTGGGGAATAAAAAAGAACTTTCCGTGAGACGCTGTACCTCAATGCTAGATAATGCCAGGCTGGGCTTTTGCTAGTCTTAAAAACTACATCACGCATGTTATAGGCAAAGGCCGGCAGCCCCTCCCAGGGAAAGCCCTTTGTTTGAGTCCATAGAGACCCCCTATTGCAAGGGCCCCTTTTGTGATTTTTGAGGGGTCTGCAGGAAAAGAGGGCAGAGGTCATAGTTTGGGGATCGCTGGCGACCATGCACCAACTTTTTTGTTGTTTTCATCTCAGGAAGAAAAAAAGGTGCCTGAGGGCCTGTGTGGAAGGCCTGTCACACAGCACATCCTGAGAAATCTGTCCAGGAAGCAGCCAGGCAGGTATCAGCCAGGTGGGCATCAGCATCTTCACTGTGCAGATGAGAAACTGAGGCCACAGAGGTGAAGGGACATGCCCAGGATCACTAAGGCAAGACGGGGGAAGAGCAGAGATCTTGGGCATGATCTCGGCTCACTGCAACCTCCACCTCCCAGGTTCAAGCGATTCTCCTGCTTCAGCCTCCCAAGGAGCTGGGATTACAGGTGCCCGCCACCACGCCCGGCTAATTTTTGTATTTTTAGTAGAGACGGGGTTTCACCATGTTGGCCAGGCTGGTCTTGAACTCCTGATCTCAAGTGATCCGCCTTGCTCTGTCCCTTAGGGACCTCAGCTTAGTGTTCCACACACTGGCAAATCGCCTCGTTCTTCTCAGAGCTCAGTGTTTTCCTGAGTCTGAACCACGATCTGGGTAGCCATCCCCTGGCGAGGACCATTCGGGGTTCCAGCAGTCACGTGCCACGGTAAACAAGCTTCGTAAACATCCCACGACAAAGGTGGGAGAGAATCCCAGTAGGGACAATGACTACAGGCGGAGTTGCTGAGAAAAAGTATGTCGGTTTTAAGTGTTGATAACTGGTCCTTCATTGGTCGTGGTCATTCATTCTTCTGCCAGGCGGGGCTGGTGTTCCTATATCCTCTCCTCACCAACACAGCATCTTATGTTTATTTGTTGGCAACGTGGCAGGTGAAACATGTACCCTGTCATTAAAAAAAATTATACTTGGCTGGGCACGGTGGCTCACACCTGTAATCCCAGAGCTTGGGAAGCCGGGGTGGGTGGATTGCTTGAGGCCCGGAGCTCGAGGCTAGCTTGGGCAACACAACGAGACCCTGTTTCTACAAAAAATACAAAAATTAGTGGGGTGTAGTAGTGCATGCCTGTATTCCCAGCTACTGGGGAGGCTGAGGTGGGAGGATCACTTGAGCCTGTCTCAGAACAAACAAACAAACAAACAAAAATAAGAAAAAAAATACATAGTTTTAAAACAGCTTTAAACACATTTGGGAAAATATAGGCAGTAGAAATAGCAGTTGTGCTGTTAATGCCTCAGACAGGGCTGGGCTCGTAGTAGGTGCTCAATAAATATGTATTAAGTAAGTGAATAAGGAAGAAAATCCCATGGCTCTGCCAACAAGAAACACTTCTGTCAACATTTCACTGTGTTTGTTTTCCTGAGTATTTTTTCCTCTACATAATTTAGCTTTGTTTTCCATTCATTATGCTCACCCGTGCAGACACAGTTTTTAATCTTGTTTCTTTTTTTTCACTTCACGTTGTTGACATGTGTGTTTCTCTCTTCTAAGCAGCTTTTCAGCATCTCTATAAAACCCTCACCGGTATGTGAACCATAGATCATTTGAATCGTCTATTGTGCTTTTAGGCTGTTTTCAATTTTTCTTTTTATAAATGATGCAGCAGAGTATCTTTATGCAGAGACCATTTCCATACTTCCCCCTGTGCAGAAGGAAAAGTAGGCAGAAGAAAGATTAACTTGGTCAAAGCTTTTAAAATCTGATTTAATACTTCTTAAGAATGATGCACCTTATGAAACAACTTTATATCTGTTGAAAAACCTAGTTTTTTTTAATATTGTTTTAAAAAATGACTTGTTCTGAACAATATCCTGTGCCTTTCAGAAGACAGCGACGGATATGAAAGGAGATTTGTTCTCTCCAAGCTCTTAGGAGGCGATCTGGCTCAGGAAACAGACACATCAGATCCGAGCATGTATCTGATGGTTGCTATGGGAACAAGTCATTTAACAGCCACTCGGCTAAAGCATTGATCAATAAGGAAGGGGGCAGGAGGGAAATAAATTAGTTGGTGTCTGAATAGCCCTGAGAGAGAGCAATAATGCGTCCCCTTCCCATGGCAGGGGCCCGGGCAGGAGGCAGGGAAGAAGTCTCGTCCATCCACGCTGGGATGCGTGGGGTAGGAGGGCAGAGGGGGCAGAGAACAGAATCATATTGGGGTGAGAAACCTGCTCCCCCAACCAGATATGGGGCAAGGGAGGCCTTAGACAAGGCTGGGAGCAGGGATCCCAGGGATGGGGGCACGGCTGGTCCCGCTTCTCCACGCTCCTGTGATGTGCTTGCCGGGCCTGCTGGGATACCCTGTGGCACCCCATCGCTCTAGTGGGGAGTTCCAGTCTAGAGAGGAGCCGTGACTCCTTCCAGGCACATGGTCAACCCCACTTGTCTTCTGGGGGCTCCCAGCCTGACAGGGGAGAAAGGCAAAGGCCCTCACGGGGTCATTCATTGATTCATCCACAAATACTTCCTGAGCCTGTCTGAGGGACCATGCTCAGGCCTGGGCAGACAGCAGAGACCCAAGGAAAGAACAGAACTTTGGCTCTGGGGCCAAATCGTGGCTCGGCCACTTGGCAGGCTCTTCACCTGTAACGTGTTGAGAAAGTGACGTAAAGTCAGAGCCAGGAGTGGGCATCCTGAGTGCTCAGCTGCCATTGCTGGGACTCATAATCGCAAGGGAAGGCAGAGACAGAAGTGAGGGTTCCTAAGTGGAAGGTACTCATAAAGCCTTGGCTGAATACGTATGGCTGACACAGGGGTGTCTGTGTTTGCCACCGAAGGGTGGCCCTGGGCTGGGATTACACACGGAGAGAAGGCGGGAGGAAAGTCAGGGAGCCTCAGACCATTGGAGGCTGATCTATTGACCTCTGATCCCCACAGGCATGGGTGTGGGTGTGGGTGTGGCTGGCTCAAGGTCAGTGCCCACCAGAGAACTGGACCACAGATGAGCTGGACTTTTCCAACCCTGCCAGCCTGGGCCATCTCAAGGGTGCTACTGGTTGTGAGGGGAGGAGGCCCTGTTTTCCGAGTCCCTCCCCAGATGAGTGCAAGCTGGGACACACATATGAGAAGGATCCTAATAACATGCATGCCAAAATCCTGCTGTCCCAGCCTTTGGTTCCAGCAGTTTGACTTCTGGAAGTCTTTCCCAAGGAAATAACCTTGAACCCACGGTGTCTGCTGCAACATTCTTCATAAGAGTAACTGCAAACAACCTCTAAGCCCCAAATCATGTGCTGGTTAAGAAAATAATGATTCCTTTTCTTGCTTTAACTCAGGTGATCCCTAGAAACACAGCCAGTGGCCCGGAAGCTGCACTGTTTTGTGCACCGCAGGGATGGGCACAGATGGGGCTGCCTGCCCTCCTCCTGGAAGGAGGGAGAACCCAGTCTGGCCTGGAGTGGTCAAGAGCTAACTCTAGACTCAGCAAGACCTACTTCTCTCTCCTGCCCCTACTTCCTTGCTGCTGACCTGGGCAAGTCGCTGACGCCTCTCTGTGCCTCAGTCTGCTCGTGCGTAAGATGGGCACAGGGCACGCTGCCTACTTGATTGGGCTCAACCACGTGCAGTAAGTAGCTGGTGTCTGGCGAGAGCCCTCAGGAAACAGTAACCCCATTAATTCAAATGCACGTGCCTGGAACAGGCTCTGGGGGGCCAGCCCGGGAGTCCCCCTCCATGATGGCCTCCCTGGGGCCGGGCAGGCTGGGCTGGCATCCCAGGCCCACCGGATACTGGCTGTGCACCCCGGCCAGGCCACGCATCTCTGAGCCTCACTTTCCCGTGTGTGAGATGAGGCTAGAAGCTGCTTTCTCTTGCGTGTGTGGGGATTGGCGGTGACAACACGGCCAGGAGCCCAGGCCCAGCCTACGCGAGCAGCCTCGCTCCAGGCCACACGCCCCACTCCTGACAGCTCTGTGCAGCGAGTTCGTGCGCGAGCTGGTGGCTGTCTGCCAGGCGAGGGGCGCGGGTGCCCAAGAGGGCTTCACTGCTTCTGGAAAGATCACAAGGAAAAACCACCTCCGCGGCGGGACGCTACCCACGGGCCGCTGCGGTCCCGCTCGCGGCCGGCAGGGGGCAGGATGTCCCCGCGAGTCGCCCGTGTCTTTCGGTGTCCTCGAGTCACCCCGCACCGCTCGCAGCCTCCGCGCCTAGTTAAAGGGCGACGCACTCATTTCTGCAAAGAAGGAGCCCAGCGGCCCCTCCCCGGGGAACTCTTTCCATCAACTCGGGGCCTAATAATTTACATTTAATTTGTTAGCGGTTTAATGTTTAATTTTAAAAGCGAGATGATTCATTACCATATTAATAAATAATAACATTTATTATTCTCCTAATGAGTGTCCAAAATACAGAAGCAATTACATGTTTTATATATTTTCTCGTAATTTGAGACACCAGAGCGTTAATTACAGAGACTCACGCGTGGACCCCATTCTGATCCAGGGTCCTGATCCTGCCTTTGTTTCGGTCTCTGAACCAGCCGCCCTCCGGGGCTTCTGCAATTCCCTCAATTAGAGGAGAGGAAGTCGTACGTGACGAAGCTGGGGCTCTCACAGAACCCCGGCGCCCCAGGCCCAGGAGCTGCAAGACCTCAGCTCCCCGTGCCCACACTCGGACACCCAGCCCTCCCACTCCCCCGTCTCCTCTGTGCAGGGTTCTTCAGGAAGAATCGGAAAGAGGCCCCCCCAGCCACAACCAGCCTCGCATTCCCTCCTCCCGCAGGGATCCATTGAGCTGGGGGGTGTGACTATCCTCACTTCACAGATGGGGAAACTGAGTCCTGGAGAGAGAAGCTCCGGTGTCCTCAGCTGGTGAGGGGCAGATCCGGGAGCCACGTCCCACGCAGTCGGTTGGCCCCAAGCTTGGTTCCTGCCTCAACCCCAGCGCAGGTTGCAGCAGGCCCGCGTAGGAGGGCGGCCTGGGTCTGGACAGATCCACAGCCGGCCAACGCCCCTGGCTAGCTCTCTATGGCTTTGCTTCTTCTCTTGACTTGCAAAGTTCTTCTTGTTCATTGTAGAAAATGTGGAAGGTGAGGCCGGGAGCCGTGGCTCACGCCTGTAATCCTAGCACTTTGGGAGGCCGAGGCGGGCAGATTGCCTGAGCTCAGGAGTTTGAGACCAGCCTGGGCAACATGGTGAAACACGTCTCCACTAAAAAAAAAAAAAAAAAAAAAAAAAATTTGCTGGGCGTGACGGCAGGCGCCTGTAGTCCCAGTGAGAGTTTGGGGAGGCTGAGGCAGGAGAATCACTTGAACTCGGGAAGCAGAGATTGCAGTGAGCCGAGATCGTGCCACTGCACTCCAATCTAGCGACAGAGCAAGACTCCGTCTCAAAAAAAAAAAAAAAAAAAAAATGTGGAAGGTGAAAAAAACACGGAGAGACAGCAAAGCTGGCAATGACATAGCTCCAAAAATCCCACTTCTCAGATAAGGTGCAGGCAGTAAGGGCCTGGAGTTTTATGTATCCTGATGTTTGAAAGGGCTTGGACAGGGCACTTCCTCCCTCCATAGCTCTTCTGTCCTTAGGAATCCCTCCCTTCTGGAGGGGAAGGGTGGGGGTTTTCCTGTTTGGTCCCCAGGGAAGGAAGTTCAGAGACAGAGGCCCACTCAGGGCCACCCCCTGGCCTGCACCCCTGAAATGCAATTTGGATAATATGGAAAATTACTAGGAAGAAAAAAACGCTATAATCCCCCCACCTAGAGATAACCAGGCATTCTGGTATATACCTATTGAGGACTTTTTTCCCAAGCAAATACTCAGAAAGAGACTTCCTCCCAATAGGCATGAGATCTTACTCCACGTGCAGTTTGTCTTATCTTGATTTTTTTCCAGTAATCTTTTAAGAGTTTCCCATGCCATGTAGTCATTCTTCAAAAACCCGCTTTGAACAGCTGCATAATATTCCGCTGTGGAGGAGTGCCCTGCAGTGTAGAGAAATGAGTTATTTACGCTGAAGTCTGTTATTACGTGGACATCTTCCCTTCTCTGACCCTGCAACGACCACACTCATAGGTGAGTCTCTCTGGAAATCCTTGACTACCTCCTTAGGGTCCATTCTTAGAAGTGGAATTACTGGGTTAGAGGGCATGAGTGCCTTGAGGGCGGCTGTCTCCCTCCACCTGCATGCCTGCCAGGGCAAACCCGTGCATGCTCCCAGGACAGGCCTGGCAGGGCGTGTCTCCCTGCTGCACCCTTGGTACCCTTGGCAGGGCTGACATTATCCTCTAAACCAGGTCTTTGCAGCACTTACCCTTTTCAAGGTGCTACTGTACCTCTCCTTTAAGGGTTCATCCCGGGAATCGTGAAACACAGGCAGGCTGGTCCTCTTCTCGCAACTTCATGATGGATAGACTGAGGCCCACTGAGGCCAAGTGCACTTGACTCAGAAGATTTTAGAATCTTTTTTGGATCCCATTTGGATCCCACACCATTGAAGCCTCCTTGTGTTTCAGATTATGGGGAAAGGCTCAATGATATGTCCCAGGAGAGTGCTGTCTCTGAAGTCTACCCAGCCACAACCCATCCACAAACTCATCCACAGACCTATTCATTCTGGAACTCATCCACTTACCCTCCACCCATCCATTCATCTCAGGACTCATCCACCTATCCATCCACCCATCCATTCACACTGGAACTCATCTATCCATCCATCCATCCATCCATCCATCCACCCACCCATCCACCCACCTACTTAACCATCCATCCACCTATCCATGTGTCAGTCCATGCATCCATGCATCCATGCATCCATGCATCCATCCATCCATCCATGCATCCATGCATCCATCCATCCATCCATCCATCCATCCATCCATCTAATCATCCATCCATTCACCTACCTACTCATCCACTAAAAAATATTGGTTGAGAACCAACTCTGACTCAGGCCCAGGTGCAGGAAATTTTGCATGAACAGCTCTGGCTTTTACAGGCAAGGTAGACCTTAAAGAGCAAGCACAGTTGCAGTGACTCATCTGCAAGGTGAAGGTTAGGTATTATGGGAGCACAGGACAGGGAGCTCAGACCTTCCTGAGAAGGGTGGACCAGGCCCCACTGGCACTCTTTGTGTGACCTTGGTGGAGTCCCTGCATGTCTCCTGCCCTGCTCCCTATGCTGAGCCACAGAGGAAAAGCCATAACTTACATATTGGCTGGAAAGCATAGTTGGCCAGGGGGAAGTTGGCCACTTCCTGGGAAGCAGAAAGTGGGCAGGGAGGCCCAGACCCTGTGCTGATATCTGTGTGGCCGTTATTCTCAGGGGTCTTGAGAGAATTAGAACAAACACAGAGGTCAGTGCCAGGCACCACTGTCATGGGGCCATGAACTCTTCATTGTTATTGCTTATTATTATTATTAGTAGTAGTAGTACTAACACTTTCTGAGGTTTTTTTCATCGGCCAGGCATCATGCTGAGAACTTTCAGATATTGATTCATTTAATCCTCCCTTAGCCCTGTCAGGTAGGCAGAAATTGTTACTCTCACTTTACAGATGAGAGCATTGAGGCACAGAGTAGTTATGTAACTTGCTCAGGGTCACACAGCCAGTAGGTGTGCGCAGCCTGTGCCTTGTGGCTTTGCTGCATGCCCTGCCCTTCTTGTTCTTGTTACTGCAGGCACCTGCAGTGGGGCATTTAGGGAGCCTGACTTGCCCAGGGACCCACTGAAGAATCCAGGCCCCATCCCTAGAGTAGCATGCACAGGAATCTCCCTGCCCTGCCCCGGCCTCTGCAGTGTGAGGTCAGGCGTCTCCTTCCTCCACAGGCCCTGGACTAGCAGGCACGGGAGCCTCCCTCCAGGCCCCATCCCTGGAGTAGCATGCGTGGGAGTCTCTCTGCCCTGCCCTGGCCTCTGCAATGTGCAGTCAGGCCTCCCCTTCCTCCACAGGACCCCATAAAGGGAGGAGGGGAAGCACGTGTGACCCTGCACACTTCTCCCACCCTCTCTGAGCCTTTGTTCCTGAGGGGCCTCGGGGGAAACCATGGATGTGAAAGAATGCTGCGGAATGCAGCGCAGGAGTGAGGCTGCAATGGTCACTCGCTCACTCGGTGGGTGCACATGCTCTGCCCTGCTCGCAGCAGGCCGCTTCTCGGCACTGGGGTTCCAGTTGTGAACAAGAAGGTCAGAATCCTGATCTCAGGGCGCTGACAATCTAGAGAGGGAGGCAGACAGTGAGCAGTGCGATCATGACCGAATGCAGGGTGAAGGTGCAGTGCTGCGGAGAAAATCTGGGTGACGGGATGGAGACTAACGGGAAGGGGGGTCCCACAGGAGCCAGGCTGGAGAGGAGATATTTAAATGGAATGAATACAGGGAGCATACAATGTGCCTGGGGATGGGAGGGGGAAGAGAGAGAAGAGAGGACATTCCAGGAACAGCAAGCGCACAGGCCCTGAGGCAGGAGTTGCCTGGTGAGTTTGAGGAGTGCTCAGGCCAGCGGAGGGGAAAGTGGACAGTGGGAGATGAGGCCAGGGCAGGGTTGGGGCCAGGCCAGGTGTGGCAGTGGGTGAGGACCGAGAGTGAGCTGGACCTTCCTGGTGGGTTTGGAGCAGAGCAGGGTGGTGATTCAGTGCAGGATTTCAGGGTGCTTCTGGCTGCATGAGAACCAGGATGTGGGGTGAGGGCTGGGGCTGCTTGCCGAGAGGCCCCTACTGTGATCCACAGGAGAGCAGGGTGGTGGCTCAGACCAGAGCTGTGGCTATGGAGGGGACCGGCTGGATTTGGGATAAACCTGGATAGGAGGAGACAGCAGAGCTGCATGGTGGGCCAGGTGCTGGGGTGACAGACAGGAGCTAAGATGACTCCAGGGTCTGGGTCTGAGCCCTGGAGGGAGGGAGGTGCCTAAGCCCTGGAGGGAGGGAGGTGCTGAGATGGGGAGGATGGTGGTGGAGCAGGCTGGGGAGATGAGGAGCTTGAGGGGGCAGGTTAGGAGCTAACCACCCATTCACTGTTTATGGGTGGGGTGGCTGCCGGGCAGGTGGCCACGTGAATCTGGAGCTGGGAGAGGACACTGACCTAGAGACGGAAAGCAGAAGCTTTTCCCAGAGCTGGGAACACAGGAAGCTCCTCACCCCACTGTCGTTGCTCTGAGAGCCAGGAGTGACCCCTGGACTCCAGACAAGCGCCTCTCAGGCCTGCACTGGCCCTTGCCTTTTCCCTCACACCTTCTCCCCTGCCTCCTGAGCTATTTCCCTCTTAGATCCAGAACCGTCTTCCTAACCCACCCATCTGACCAGTTTCCTCCCTGCCTAGCACCATCCATGGCTCCCTGTGGCCCTGGTAGGTGGACTAGACCCCAGGGCTCTGCCCTCCCGTAGCTCCTGCTCTCACCTCTCCTAGTCTCCCACCCAGGCTCTCGCCACACCAAAGTGTCCGGCCCCCAAAACACCCAGCTGCTTCCTGCCTCCACACTGTTGTTCCCCTCGTCCTGAAACCTCCCCCACTCCCCGCACCTGGCCCTGAGTATACCATCTGTGGGACTAAACCTCAGTTTCCCCATCTGTAAAATGGGAGTAATCCTTTCTGTACCTGCCTCACGGGGTGCTGGAGGTATAAACGAGTGCCTGCCACTAGTACCCAAGAAATGGTAACTTACAAGGAAACAGAGCTCCGTGCCACTTCTTCCTGGAAGCCTTCCCAGGCTGCCTGAAGCCCTCCCTGAAAGCCCAGCATTCTTCACACTTCCTGTCGTTGTCTCGTTGATTTTTGCCCCAGCAGCAAGCTGAGGACTGTGGCAGGGTCCTCCCCTCCCTGGGCTGCCCCAGCTCTGGCATGTAGCAGGTGGGAGAGAGAGTAATACCAACGCCTGAGCGGGTGCCGGGTGCTTCGGTGGAGACAGGTGGTCCCGCTGCTACCCGGATTCTCTTGAGCCCTGCCGGGCAGGGGTCTCGTCTCTCCTCAGCCCGTGAGGATGCTGGGGTCCAGAATGGGTAGGGAATGGGCCCAGTGTCACACAGCCTGGGCCTCTGACTCCAGGTTGGGCGCTCATTGTTGGGCCTCTTAGTCTGGGCAGTCAGCTCAGACATGCCTCAGGTGACGGTGGGATGGGGCTTGGGGCCGGGCCTTGAGAGGGCAAGACGTCTAGTGCTCTACCTTCCTGCTGGCAGTGACAAGGAACTTCCTGAAGAAGGCCATGGCAGAACCAGGCCTGGAGGAAGCAGGTCGAGCAGCACAGGGGGAAGGGCATTCTAGGGAAGGGGCTCTGCAGGAGAGAGCCTGTCCAGCCAATGCAGAGAACGGCGGGCTCCCCCTGGTTGGCTCTGGGAGACTGTGGGTCTCCTCCTGGTTGGCTTTGGGGTTGTTGCTCCAAACGTTGTGGTTTCTCTCTCTCTCTCTCTTTTTTTTTTGAGACAGGATCTCTCTCTCTATTGCCCAGGCTGGACTACAGTGGCATGATCTCAGTTTACTGCAAACTCTGCCCTCTGGGCTTAAGCAGTCCTCCTGCCTCAGCCTCCTAAGTATCTGATACCACAGGCATGCACCATCACACCCTGCTAATTTTTGTATTTTTGGTAGAGATGGGGTTTTGCCATGTTGCCCAGGCTGGTCTCGAACTCCTGAGCTCAAGCAATCGGCCCACCTCAGCCTCCTCAAGCGCTGGATTACAGGCGTGAGCCACTGCGCCCGTCTGTGGCTTTTTTGTTGACATGACCACAAATGCAAGTTGTACCCAGAGGATGTGGGAAAATGGAAACTAATTTGTTTTCTGGTCATGTTAAATTTACCTTTAGGAAGTAGCAGGAAGGTAAACATCTCTTCTCCCTGTGTTCTCTCTTGGGGCTGATGGAGCCCTGCCTTCCCACACTGCACGGCCAGTGGGTGACCGAGAAGAGTCATTTTATTCATGCAGTGAACATCCGACCCTGGTACATTCAGCCTGAGACTGAAGGTACATTCTGCCTCCAACTGAAGGCAGAGAAGACATGGATGGAGGGGCCCCTTGGCACTGGGGACAGTGGCCTCTGAGCACCCTGGAGGACAGCTGACCTGGCATGCAGCAGTGGAGAGTGTGGCTGCCAGCAGCAGAGCTACCTGGTTAGCGCCAGTCACCATCATGCCTCTTGGGTGCCACGGACTGGAAGCAGCACCCTGGCCAGAACAGAGAGAGGTCAGCACCTGGGAATCAGCACTCAGGCTCACGCTGTGGCTCAAGTCCAAGTGTTGGTGGTGGACTCAGAGACTTGAGCTTGTCTTCTGTTTGACATGGGTGAGTGCCACCCCACGTGCGCGGTTCTGACGGCCCAGCCTCATGTGACCTCACGAAAGAAGCGTGGATCCTCCAGCCGAGTGGCCGGCCTGCCAGGCCTCCCTCCCAGACCTAGTTCATTCCCAGGGTACCTCTGGACACCTGGTTCACCCCATGTGGGGTGGTGGTTGGTAGAGTTAGAGAGTGCCCCAAATGGGGAGAAGGGGGAACTAGGGTACCCACAGTCCGGGTCAGGGCTTGTCCCAGACACCACAGGGGTCTCAGACAATTTGAGGAGGGCACTTCAAAGCTGGAGCTCCCCGAGACGTGGGGCCTGGGGCAGGGCCCCTGCTGGGTAGAGTCTGAGGGGCCTCAGAGAAGGTGAGAAATTTGCCAGACATGCGGCCTGCAAGTGGGGCTCTGGTTTTCAGGCCCAGGGCTGTCAGAGACAGTGGGGAAATGTTCCCAAGCTCCAGCGGGGAATCTCAGCAGCAGAGACAGATGACGGGACGGTTATTTGTGGAGGGTGTACGAGGTGACGCTGGGAGCATTTCCAGCCGTCTCCCAAGGCACCCCAGTCCTGACTGGTGACTTTCACTCTTTGCTTCTGGGCTCTCTGTCTCAGAGCGCAGCTGGGGACTGGCTTGTCTGAGAAGATAATTCCCACTCCAGTGTTAACAGCTTGACGGGGAACCTCAGCCTTTGCCTGAGGAAATGGGACAGGATGGAAACCCACGTGTCTGACTTGGGGTCTGGCCCAGGCTGGTCCCCACCCCCACTCCCACCTGGGACCCCAACTCCAGGTCTCCCATCCACATCCTGCCTGAGGGCCTGGAGCTCCCTGGCATCTCCAGCCTGTAGGCCCTGGCTCCTTCCTTTGAGGTGTTTTGGGGCCTGGGACCTGCACAGAAATGGAGACAGCACAGCCACAGTGACCCGCGTCTCGGGGCAGGTGACCCATGCCAAGGGCAGCTCATCCCAGGCCTGACTCTGAGCCTCCACGTTCCCTGGCTCTGGGGTCCAGCTCATCCCAGGCCCAACTCTGAGCCTCCACATTCCCTGACTCTGGGGTCTTTTGATGCCAGCACTGCAGATGGTCTCACGCTGGCTCAGAGGGCAGCAGGAGTGTCTAAGCCAGGTGGCTGGAACATCTGGAGGAAGCGTGCTGTGGCCAGAGGAGACTGGGGAAGGAACCTGGGAGGAGGGCTGAGGCGGGCCAGCCCGGGGCCCTGGACCTGAAGCCTTTGGGTGTGGCCTGTGACCTGTGCCTGACCCTGACTCTCGCCTCCCCTGGAAGCTGTGTCTTTGCCTCTGAATCCAGGCCTGCCACCCCCATTTCCAGCTTCTTGAAGGTATGTCCTCGCCCCAAAAGGGACTCAGCATCCGCCTCTGATTTTTGAGGATCCAAGTTGAGAGGAAGACTCCAAAGATGCTTGAGCACACCTGGGAACAGGTGTGTGTGTGGGGGTGGGGGAAGTGGGATGGGAGGGGGGTTGGGGTGTAGGACTGCTGGGCTACGTGGTCAAATTAACAGCTCTCCCTGGCTGAGCCTGTCCTGTGTGCCACCCCCACCCACCCTTGACTCCAGTGGTCCCAGCCACTGACTGTTTAGCCCGTCCCGCTATTGAGAACAAGCGTGGATCCACTGGCCAAGGGGCTCTGTGTCCTCCTCCAGCCCTGGACAGGCCTCAGGCCAGGCCTGTCTGCCCTCTCTACCCACCAGCAAGTGTGACACTTGGGGTCTCTGGGCAGGTGGCCCCATTGCTGCCGTGCACAGGATGAAGCAGAGGCAGCAGCTCACCGCCCTGGGCTCTGTCTTCTTCTTCCCACAGTCCCCTGATTTGCCTCCCGAGTGAGGGAACCTGGCACTCTGGGGCTCCCTCCTTCCCATTGTGGTCCAGGTGTCGTAGCCCCATTGGTTTATTCCACCCCAGAGTTTTCTGCCTGGACCACGCTCCAGCACCCTGGCACACTCAGCCTCTGGCCTCACCCTTCTTGACTGCAGGGAGACACAGTTTTACTGCATCTTCTTCAATTTTCGTGCCTTTTATCCTGTTTTTCTTTCCTGATTGCAATGCCAGGGTCTCCAGTATAATGTTGAATAGAAGTGGTGAGAATGTCTATCTTAGGAGGACAGTGTCAATATTTCAGCATTTAGTATGATGTTAGCATAGCATTTTCTCAGATGTCCTTTGTTGGGTAAGGAAGATTCTCTTTATTCTTAGTTTTCTGAGAGTGCTATCAGGGTTGGGTGTTGAATTGATCATATGTTTTTTACTTTCTCCTTTCTTTTTATATGGTAAATTATATTGATTTTCAAATCTTAAAACACTTTATACTCCTGAGATAAATCCTTTTGTTCTTTTAAATATACTGTTGGATTCTATTTGCTAATAATTTATTAAGATTTTTTTGTGTCTATGTTTTCATGAGAGATATTGGACTGTAATTGTCTGCAAATTTATCAATTTTGCAATGTATTTGTCAGGTTTTGGTATTAAGATTATTTTAGTCTCATAAAATAACTTGAGAAGTGTTCTCTTTATCCTTGATTTTTTCAAAGAGGCTGTGTTCCTCCTTCAGTGTTTGATATGGTTCACCAATGAAGACATCTGAGTCTGGAGTTTTATTTATGTGAAGGGTTTGATAACAAATTCAGTTTTTAAATTAATTATAGGGCTATTAAAGTGTTCTATTTCATCTTGTGTTAGTTTTGGTAAGGTGTATTTTTCAGGGAGTTGTCAATTTCCTAGCACTTGTTGAATTTGTTCATGTAAAGTTGTCTGCAGGATTTGTAGTGACCATCTCTTGCTAAATCTGGGTATTGATGATTTGTGTTTTCTCTCTTTCATGATCAATCTAGCTAAGGGGTCATCAATTTTGTTCATCTTCTCAAAGAACCAAATTTTGGCTTTGTTAATTTTCTCTATTGTTTTCTATATACACTTAGAGGGTTATACATTTCCCCCAAGCACTGTTTTAGCTGCATATCATTGATTTTGATATGCTGTATTTTCATGATTATTCAGTTTTTGTGGTTTCTTTGATCCATTGATTATTGAGAAGTATGTTGTTTAAAACCATTTGGGGGTTTCTGAGATATTGTATTATTACTGGATTTAATTCCATTGTTATTGGATGTACTCTGGCTGATTTCAGTACTTATTAAACCTTGTTTTATAGCTCAGAATATAGCCTATTTTTGGAAATGCCCTTTAAAAGAATGTGGACTCTGTAGTTGAATATAGTATTCCATAAATATCAATTGAAGTGGTTGATAGTGTTATTCAGATCAACTATTTCATTTATATCTGAACTTTTAATCTATTATTCTATTAATTACTAAAAGAGTAGAGTTAACATCTTTAATGATGATCAAAGAGCTGTCTGTTTTCCCTTTTAAATTCTGTTAATTTTGGCTTCATATATTTTTAGGTTTTGTTATTATATGAATACATATTTATGTTTTCTTGATGAATTAACCATTTTATCTTTATGAGCTGGTCTTCATGATCACGAATAAAACCCTTTTTCTTGAAGTCTCTTTTATCTGATATTAAGATAATGACCCCAGCTTTTTTTTTTTTTTTTTTTTGAGATGGAGTCTGGTGCTGTCGCCCAGGCTGGAGTGCAGTGGCGCGATCTCGGCTCACTGCAAGCTCCGCCTCCCGGGTTCACGCCATTCTCTTGCCTCAGCCTCCCGAGTAGCTGGGACTGCAGGTGCCCACCACCATACCCAGCTAATTTTTCTATTTTTAGTAGAGACAGGGTTTCACTGTGTTAGCCAGGATGGTCTCGATCTCCTGACCTTGTGATCTGCCTGCCTCGGCCTCCCAAAATGTGGGATTACAGGTGTGAGCCACCACGCCCGGCTGACCCCAGCTTTTTTACAACTACTTTTTTTTCCTCTCTCTATTCACATCCATTCACTTTGAACTACACTTTCAAAGTGTACAAAATAAATAAATAAATAAATAAATAAATAAATAAAGGTGCTCTGTCACCCAGGCTGGAGTGCAGTGGTGTGATCTTGGCTCACTGCAACCTCCGCCTCCCGGGTTCAAGAGATTCTCCTGTCTCAGCCTCCTGAGTAGCTGGGATTACAGGTTCCTGCTGCCATGCCTAGCTAATTTTTGTATTTTTAGTAGAGCCAGGGTTTTACCATGTTGGCCAGGCTGGTCTTGGACTCCAGACCTCAGGTGATCTGCCTGCCTTGGCCTCCCAAGGTGCTGCGATTACAGGTGTGAGCCACTGCGCCTTCCCTGTCTTCATATTTAAAGGACGTCACCTGTATAGGTTTATAGCTGGTTCTTGCTTTTGTATCCATTTTGACAATCTCTGTCTTTTTATTATGTTGTTTGGTTCATTCATATCTTTCATTTTATTATGTGTTTTCTGATTATTTCCTTTGTTTTTGGTTCCTCTGACTCTCTTTTCTGTCTTCTTTTGAAGAATTTGAATGGTTTTTAGGGTTTTGTTTTATCTATTGCATTTTTTAGCTATACCTTCTTGTATTTTAAAAAATTCTGGTAGCTGTTCTAGGGATTAAAAATACATTCTTAACTTTTGACAGTCTACTTAAATGAATATTTTACCACTTCATGTAAAATGTAGAAATCTTGCAACCATATATATGTGTGTATATATATATATATCCTTTATGTTATAGTTGTTATATGTAAGATATCCACATACATTATAAACTCCATAGGAAAATGGGGTTTGCTTTTTAAGAAATAGAATGAAAGTGTTAATATTTACTAGGTATGTATCATTTATCATTTTCCAGGCTCTTTATTCTTCCTGAAGATTGACATTTCCATCTGGTATCATTTCTTTCCAGCCTGAAAAGCTCCCTTTAGGATTTCTTGCAGTACAGGAATGAATTCTCTTGGTTTTCTTGGATTCAAAGTGTTCTTATTTCACCTTCATTCTTGAAGACGATTTTCTTTGGATATAGAGTTCTGAGTTGAAAGTCTTTTTCTTTTGATATTTTGAAGATCTACTGTCTTCTTGTCTCCATAGTTTCTGATGAGAAGTCAGTGGTGATTTCAATTGTTCTGCTATACGTAATTGTAGTTTCCTCTGGCTGCTTTTATGATTTTCTGTTTATCTTTAGTTTTCTGAAATTTGACTGTTGTGTTTTTATTTGGGCATGAGTATGTGTTTTTATTTCATTTTTTCATTCTCCTTGGGGTCTCCTGAACTTCTTGAATCCTTAAAATTTTTGTCTTTATCACATTTGGGAAATTTTGGGCATTATTTCTTTAAATATCTTCCTTTCTTTCCCTCCCTTCCTCCCTCCCTCCCTCCCTCCCTCCCTCCCTCCCTCCCTCCCTCCCTCCCTCCCTCCCTCCCTCCCTCCCTCCCTCCCTCCCTCCCTTCCTTCCTTCCTTCCTTCCTTCCTTCCTTCCTTCCTTCTTTTCTTTTCCTTTTTTTCCTGTCCTGAGACAGGGTCTTGCTCTATCACCAAGGCTGGAGTGCAGTGACATGATCATAGCTCACTGCAGCCTTGAACTCCTGGGCTCAAGGGATCCTCCCACCTCAGCTTCCTGAGTACTGGGACTATTAGCACGTGTCACCATGTCTGCATAATTTTTTTATTTTTATTTTTTGTAGAGACAGCGGTCTTGCTGTTGCCCGGGCTGGTCTCAAACTCCTGGCCTCATGCAGTCATTTCACTTTGAGCCCCCAAAGTGCTGGGATTATGGGCATGAGCCATCACACCTGGCCCTCATTTTCTTTTCTTGCTCTTTTTGTGGCTCCAATTACTTTTGTGTTTGGCCTTTTGATATTTCTGCACAGGTCCCTGAAGCTCTGTTCATTTCTTTTTGATCCCATTTCTCTCTGTTCTTCAGATTGGATCATTTCTGTTGATGTATTTTGAAGTTCACTGACTCTTCTCTCATTTTGTTACATATAGTGAACCAATATTGATATGTTATTTTCAACCACTAAGTTCTAGACTTTATCCAGATTTTGTTAGCTTTGACACAGTGTCTTCTCCTCTTCCAGGATCCTATCTCATTTACTTCTCATGTTTCTTCAGGCTTCTCTTGGCTATGACAGTTTCTTACTCTGTCCTTGTTTTGATGACCTTGGCACTTTTGAGGAGTACCGGTCAGGTCTTTTGCAGAGTGCCCCCAAATTGGGATTTGTCTGATGTTTTTCCAATGATTAGGCTGGGTTTATAGGTTTTGGGTGGAAAAACCACAGAGGCTTTTCCAGATGAGAATGCGATTCTTATCACACCATATCAAAAGCACATGCTATCAACATGACTTCATTGACCCTGATCACACAGCTGAGATGTTTATCAGTTTTCTCCATTGTAAAGTTACTGTTTCCCCCTTTTCCATACTACACTGTTTAGAAGGATGTCACTATGCACATCCCGAAGTTAAGGAAGGGGATTTATGTTCCTCCTCCTTGAGGGTGAAATATTTATATACATTATTTGGAATTCCTCTGCAAGGGAGATTTTTCTCTTCTCCCCCACTTATTTATTTAGTTAATCATTTACTTATATCAGCATGGACTCACAGATATTTATTTCATACTTTGGGCTATAATCCAATAATAGTTGATTTTGTTGCTCAAATCGTTTCAGCTTTGGCCCCTGGGAGCACTTACAGTTGACTTCTGAGTCCCTTTAACATTCCCCCATCAATGAAGGGGTTTTGTGTTTTATTTTTGAGCACTTCCTCAATTTCTGGCACTACGAGATACTCATTTTGTAGATTTCCTGCCCCAGCCATAGAATCAGCCATTTCTTCAAGGAGCCCTGGGTGGTTCTACTGCAGAATGGCATTGGAAACTAAGGTCTGGATGCCGGACCTGCTTGTTGCTATTGAGTGTGGTTGCTTCTAGACCCTCTCAGCTGACAGATCAACATATCTATAAATGCTTCTGTATGTAACCACCTGTATCTATATTGAGCTAAACGTGAGTCAATAGTGATGTCTCCAACTCGTATCCCTGACCTTATGGGCCATTCTAACCTCCTCTCCTTGCTTATCTGTAAATTCCCACTCCAACGGGGAGAAACCTGGATTCTACCTTCCACCATCCATTTACTTAATTGTTCAATTCCATTATACATGTCCAGCGGTATCAGAACTATTAACCGGTACCACCATCTATCGACTGCAAACAACCATCAACTAGAGCACAGGGTTTATGCACTGTTCCTTTTGTCTCCATTAATTTCCAGAGTCACTTGGCTCACCATCTTTTCCCTCTTCCGCTTCACTGGGGTGGTTTCATGCATTTATAACACCTTTAGAGTCTGTTGCTATCAACTACATCCCTCTTGGAATCTCCCGACCTAAATGATTTTAAAAATTTGCATAGACGAGGGTTCCTTCTTCGTGCTGTCCAGTTCTATGGGTTTGAACAATGAGTAACATCACGTGTCCACCATTACAGGATCATGCGGAATAGTTTCACCACCCTTACGCTTTACCCGTTCCATCTCTCTCCTTCTCTCTGAAACTCTGGAAACTACTGATCTTTTCATTGTCGCTACAGAGTTTTGTGTGTTCTAGAATGTTATATAATTAAATCCTGCAGTATGTAGCCTTTTCAGACTGGCTTATTTTACTTCACAATATGCATTTAAAGTTCCTCCACATTTTCAATGACTTGATGGCCAATATATTTTTATCACTGAATAATATTTCATTGTATGGATGTACCACAGTTTATCCATCTATTCATCCGCCTAAGGATATCTCAGTTGTTTCCAGTGTTTGACAATTACGAATAAAGCCACTGTAAACATTTGCATATAGGTTTTTGTGTGAACATAAGTTTTCAAATCAGTTGGGTAAATACTTATGAGTGTGATTGCTGGATCGTATGGTGAGACTATGTTTAGATTTGTAAGAAACTGCCACACTATATTCCAAAGTGACTGTACCACTTTACATTCCCTTGAGCAATGAATGGAAGTTTCTGTTTCTCTGCATCCTCACCAGCACTGGTACTGTCAGGTTTTTAGATTTTAGCAATTCTAGTATGTGTGTAGTAGTATCTCATTGTTTCAAGTTGCTATTTCCTAATGACAGAAGATTTTGACCATCTTTCATTTTTATTTTTATTATTTTTTATTTTTTGAGACGGAGTTTTGCTTTTGTTGCCCAGGCTGGAGTACAGTGGCGTGATCTCAGCTCACTGTAATGTCCACCTCCCAGGTTCAAGCAATTCTCCTGCCTCAGCCTCCCGAGTAGCTGGGATTACAGGAACCCGCCACCACGCCCACCTAATTTTTTGTATTTTCAGTAGAGATGGGGTTTCACCATGTTGGCCCAGGCTGGTCTTGAACTCCAGACCTTAGGTGATTGACCACCTTTTTATATTTTTATTTGTCATATGCAGATCTTCTTTGATGGGACGTCTATGCAGAATTTTTGCTCATTTTCAATTGGGTTGTTTTCTTACTGTTGAGTTTTAAGAGTTCTTTGTATATTTTGGATGCCAGTCGTTTATCAGTTATGTGTTTTGTGAACATTTTCTCCGAGTCTGTGGCTTGTGTTTTCATTCTCTTAACAGTATCATTTACACAGCAGTCATTTTCAGTGTTACTGAAGTTCCCCTTACCAATTTTTTTCATGGGTCATGCTTTTGATATTGTACCTAAAAACTCATCATCAAACCCGAGATCACCCAGATTTCAGCTGTTTTCTTCTGAAGTTTTATAGCTTTGCATTTTACATTTAGGGCTATAATCCATTTTGAATTAATTTTTGTGAAAGGCATAAGATCTGTTTCTAGATTCTTATTATTTTTGCATACGGATGTCCAATTGTTCCACATCATTTATTGAAAGATCGTCTTTCTCCTTTGAATTGCTTTTGCTCCTCTGGTAAAGAGCAGCTGTCTATATTTGTGTGGGTCTATTTCTGTGTTTTCTATTCTTGTCTATTGATCTGTTTGTCTTTTCTTTCACCAATACTAGGCTGTCTTGATTACTGTAGCTTTATGATAAGTCCTGATGTCAGGTAGTGTCAGTTCTCCGACTTTGTTCTTCTTCCGTATTGCTTTAGCTCCTGTGGGCGTTTTTCTTTTCATATAACTTTAGAATCAGTTTGTCAATATCTACAAAATAGCTTGCTGGGATTTTGTTTGGGATTGTATTGAATCTGTAGATAAAATTGGGAAGAACTGACGTCTCAAAATATTGAGTCTTTCAGTCCTTAAACACAATATTCCTTGATTAGATATTCTTTGATTTTGAAAAATCAGAGTTTCATAGTTTTTCACATATAAATTCTGAACATTAAAAAAAAAATTTTTTTTTAGACAGGGTATCACTGTCTCGCCCAGGCTGGAGTGCAGTGGCAGGATCACGGGTCCCTGCAGCCTCGACCTCTCTGGGCTAAAGTCATCCTTTCACCTCAACCTCTTGAGTTGCTGGGACTACAGGCATGCACCACCATGCCTGGTGATTTTTTTTTTTTTTTGTATTTTTGGTAGAGATGGGGTTTCACCATGTTGCCCAGGCTGGCCTCGAACTCCTGGGCGCAGTGCGCCTGCCTCAGCCTCCCAAAGTGCTAGGTTTATAGGTGTGAACCACTGCACCTGGCCAGATTCTGAACATATTTTGTTAGACTTATACCTAATATTTTGTTGGTGATGGTGTTGTAATTGATATTGTTTTTAAATTTCACATTGCTGGCTTATAGGAAAGCAACTGACTTTTGTGTATTAACATTGTAGCCCCTGACTTTGCTCTAATTCCTTATAGTTCCAGGAGGTTTTGTGTGTGTACATGTATGTGATTTTTTGGGGGTTTTCTTTATAGTTAACCACATCAACTGTGAACAAATTCAGTTTTATTGCTTCCTTCAAAATCTGTATGATTTTTGTTTCTTTTTCTGGTTACAATAGCTGGACTGTCAGTATGATGTTGAATAATAACAGTGAGAGGGAATATCTTTGCCTCGTTCCTAGTCTCACAGAGAAAGCACCCAGTTTCTCACTATTAAGCATGATACTCACTGTAGGTTTTTGTAGATGTTCTTTATCAAGTTGGAGAAATTCTTCTGCATTCCTAGTTTGCTGAGAAATTTTTTTTTTACATGAATTAGTGTCGGATTTTTGTCAAACACTTCTTCTGCATTTATTGATGTGCACATATGAGTTTTGCTCCTTATCTTGTTGATGTGGTAGATTACATTAATTGATTTTCAAATGTTGAACCAGTCTTGAATACATGAAAATAATCCCATTTGGTCATGGTTTATAATTATTTTTATATATTAGTAGATTTGACTTGACAGTCTTTTTTTTTTTTTTTTTTTCGAGATGGAGTCTCGCTTTGTTGCCCAGGCTGGAGTGCAGTGGCATGATCTTGGCTCACTGCAACCTCTGCCTCCAGTGTTCAAGCCATTCTCCTGCCTCAGCCTCCTGAGTAGCTGGGACTATAGGCGTCTGCCACCATGCCTGGCTAATTTAGTTATTTTATTTATTTGTTTTTTAATTTTTAGTAGAGACGGAAATAGTAGAGACGGGGTTTCACCATGTCAGCCAGGATGGTCTTGATCTCCTGACCTCGTGATCCGCCTGCCTCAGTCTCCCAAAGTGCTAGGATTACAAGCATGAGCCACTGCTCCTGGCCTCGATTTGATAGTCTTTTATTGAAGATTTTTACATTCATGTTCATGAGAGGTACTGGTCTGCTGCGTTCCTTTCTTGTCATGTATTTATCTGATTTTGGTATTAGGGTAATGCTGGCTTCACAGAATGAGTTAGGAAGTGTTTCTTCTGTTTCTATTTTCTAGAAGGGATTGTAGAGAATTGGTATCATTTCTTCCTTAAATGTTTGATACAATTTACCAGTAAGACTCTCTGGGGCTGCTACTTTCTCTTTTGGAAAGTCATTATTGATTCAATTTCGTTCATAGACAGGCCTACTTAAATAGTCTTATTCTCTTTGTGTGAAATTTTGGTATCTGGGTCTTTCAAGTAATTAGTCCATTTCATCTAAGTTATCAAATTTATCCGCAGAGAGTTGTTCATAGCCTCCTTTATTATCCTCTTGATGTCCATGGGATCAATAGTGATTAACTTTCTTTCATTTCTGATATTAGTAATTTATATCTTCTCTCATCTTTTTCTTGGTTAGCTTTGCTAGAGGTTTATCATTTTTATTGACTCAAAGAACGTGCTTTTGGTTACACTGATTTTCTCTATTGTTTTTCTGTTTTTGATTCTATTGATTTTTGTCTCTAATTTTTATTACTTCTTTTCTTCTGCTTGCTTTAGGCTTAAATTGCTCCTTTCTTATCTTAAGATGAATGTTTAGATTACTGATTTTACATTTCTTTATCTTTAAAAGACATTTTATTATTTTTAGGTTTTTCATTGACAAATAAAATTTACTTATTTATCACATCCAATAAATAGTTTTGAAATATGTCCACACTGTGGAATGATTAAACTGAGCTAATTAACAAATGCATTATTACACGTATTTACTTGTGGTGAGAACACTTACAATCTGCTCTTAGCAATTTTCAAGAATATGATACATTGTTATTAAGTATAGTCACCATGTTGTACAATAGATCTCTGGAACTTATTCCTCCTGTCTAGCTGAAATTTTGTATCCTTTGACCAACATCTCCCAACTCCCTGCCCAGTTCCTGGTAACCACCATTCTGGTAACTCTGAGTTCAACTTTTTAAGATTCTAGACATAAGGGAGATTTTTCTGTGTCTGGCTTATCTCATCTAACATAATGCCTTCCACGTTTATCTGTGTTGTCACAATTGATGAGATTTCCTTCTTTTTGATTTTTCCTTTCTAATATATGCATTTAATGCCATAAATGTCTAAGCACTGCTTTCACTGCATCCACAAATTTTGAGTTATATTTTCATTTAGTTAAAAATATTAAACAGTTATCTAGACTTCTTTTTTTGATCCATATGTTATTTAGAAGTGTGTCGTTTTATCTCCAAATATTTTGGGATTTTCCAGTTTATCTCTATTATTGACTTTCTGTTTAATTCTGCTGTGGCCTGAGATAATAGTTTGTGTGATTTCTCTTCTTTTCAGTTTGTTAAGGTGCGTCTCATGATCCAGAGCATGGTCTATCTGGGCGTATGTTTCATGTGAACTTGAGAAAAGTGTGTATTCTATCATACTTGCATGGAGTTTTCTAGAAATGTCAATTAGATCAAGTTGATTGGTAGTGCTGTTCAAGTCAAAAATATCCTTACTGATTTTCTACATGCTTTGTCAATTACTGAAAGAGAGGCGCTGAAGTCTCCAACTGTGTTAGTGGATTTGCATGTTTCTCTATGTAGTTCTAGCAGTTTTTGTCTCATGTATTTTGACATGCTGTTGTTAAAAGCATACACATCAGGGACTATTATATCTTCTTGAAGAATTTGACCCTTTTGTCATTATTCAGTGCTCCTCTTCATTCCTGTTAATTTTCTTTGCTTTGAAGCCTGACGTGTCTGAAATTAACAATGCAACTACAGCTTTCTTCGGACTCCAGCTTTTCTTCTGTTGCCATGATATATCTTTCTCTATCCCTTTGCTTTTTCACTTTCATTGATATTTTGCTTTTAATTTACATGTGTCATTATATTTAAAGTGGGTTTCTTATAGATACCATTTAGTTGAGTCTTGTCTTCCTAATCCACTCTGCCAATATCTGTCTCTCAATTGGTATACTTAGAGCATTCATATTCAAGGTGATTATTGATAGGGTTGAATTAATATCTACCTTGTTTATAACTGCCTTCTATTTGTTACACTTGTTACTTCTTTTTCTTCCCTCTTTTTCTGCTTTCTATCATTTTGATTAGGCATTTAAAAATTATTCTGTTTTCTCTCCTCTCTTAGGCATATCGGTTATACTTAACCGATATTTATTTACTGGTTTCCCTAGAGTTTGCAATTTACATGTATAACTAATTTAAGTCCACCTTCAACTAGCAGTATATTACTTCACATGTAGTGCAACTACCTTATAAAAGAATATCTACAATTTCTTTCTCCTCTTTTAAAGTTGCCATCATTAATTTCATTTAGCCGTATGCTATGATCACAAAATACTTTATTACTACTTGTCTTAGTCCATTTTGTGCTGCTATAACATAATATCTGAGACTGGATAATTTATAAAGAATAGAGATTTATTTCTTACAGTCTTGGAGGCTGAGAAGTGTAAGGTTGAGGAGAGGGCCTTCTTGCTGTGTCATCCCAGGTGACAGGT
This sequence comes from Pan paniscus, assembly GCF_029289425.2. Lineage (NCBI taxonomy): Eukaryota > Metazoa > Chordata > Mammalia > Primates > Hominidae > Pan > Pan paniscus. Next base: position 102,763,114 of record NC_073264.2, on the reverse strand, counting down.
GGAAGGGCAAGACAGCATGCACATGCACAAGACAGAATGAGAGAGAGAGACAGAGAGAGGTAGGAGAAGGAAGAGAGGTGGAGGAGGAGAGGAGAAGGAGGAGAGGTGGAGGACAGGAGGAGGAGGTGGAGGAGGAGGAGGAGAGGTGGAGTAGAGGAGGAGGAGGTGGAGGAGGAGGAGAGGCGGAGGAGAGGAGGAGAGGTGGAGGAAGAGGAGAGGTGGGGGAGGAGGAGGAGAGGTGGGGGAGGAGGAGAGGTGGAGGAAGAGGAGAGGTGGGGGAGGAGGAGGAGAGGTGGGGGAGGAGGAGGAGAGGTGGGGGAGGAGGAGGAGAGGTGGGGGAGGAGGAGGAGAGGTGGGGGAGGAGGAGGAGAGGTGGAGGAGGAGGAGAGGAGGAGGAAGTGGAGGAGGAGGAGGAGAGATGGAGGAGGAGGAGAGGTGGAGGAGGAGGAGAGGTGGAGGAGGAGGAGGAGAGGTGGAGGAGGAGGAGGAGAGGTGGAGGAGGAGGAGAGGTGGAGGAGGAGGAGGAGAGGTGGAGGAGGAGGAGGAGAGGTGGAGGAGGAGGAGGAGAGGTGGAGGAGGAGGAGAGGTGGAGGAGGAGGAGGAGAGGTGGAGGAGGAAGGAGAGGTGGAGGAGGAAGGAGGAGAGGTGGAGGAGGAGGAGAGGTGGAGGAGGAGGAGGAGAGGTGGAGGAGGAAGGAGAGGTGGAGGAGGAAGGAGGAGAGGTGGAGGAGGAAGGAGAGGAAGGTCAGGAGGAAGGGGGCTGAATCCACGCTTTTATCAAGAATCCACTCCTGTGATGATGGCGTTAATCCATTGATGAGGGCAGAGCCCTCAGGACCTAATTAATTCTTAAAGTTCCCACCAGTCCATCCTGTTGTCTTGGGGATTAAGTTTCCAACACATGAACTTTGTGGGAACTTTGAAACCATAGCACTATTATTACTTTTAACAAACATTTATCTGTTAAGATTAATTAAGAATAAGAAAACAAAATGTTTTATTTTATTTTAAAAAACCCTTCTCTGATACTTTTTTTTAAATTGTAGATTTGAGTTTCTGACTTATATATTTTTCCTCCTTCCTGAAAAACTTCTTTTGATACTTCTGGCAAGGTAGGTCTGCTGGTGATGAATATCTTTAACTTTTATATGTCTGAGAAAGTTTTTGTTTCTACTTCACTTTGGAAAGATCATTTTGCTAGATATAGAATGACAGGTTGGTGGATTTTTTTCTTTCAATACTTCAAACATTTCACTCCACTCTCTTGCTTGCTTTCTGAGAAGTCTGATGGATTCTTATCTTTTTAGGTAAGGTATCTTTTCCCTTTTGCTTCTTTTAGGATTTTATCTTTTTTCTCCAGCTTGACAGTTATATACCTAAGTGTAGATCGTTTTTGTTTTGTTTTTGTTTTTAGTATTTATCTTGCTTTGTGTCCTCTGAGCTTCCTAGATCTGTGGTTTACTTTGGAAAGTTCTCAGCCATTGTTGCTTCGAATATTTCTTCCATTCCGTTCTGTCTTCTCCTTGTGTTATTGTAATTATGTGTATGTTGCACTTTTTTCTTTGTTCATTTGTTTGTTTTTTGAGATGGAGCTTCGCTCTGTCACCCAGGCTGGAGTTCAGTGGCATGATCTCAGCCCATTGCAACCTCTGCCTCCCAGGTTCAAGCAATTCTCCTGCCTCAGCCTCCTGAGTAGCTGGGATTACAAGCGTGTGCCACCATGCCTGGCTAATTTTTGTATTTTTAGTAGAGATGGGATTTCACCATGTTGCCCAGGCTGGTCTTGAACTCCTGAACTCGTGATCTGCACACCTCGGCCTCCCAAAATGCTGGGATTACAGGCGTGAACCACTCACCCAGACTGTTGCACTTTCTGAAATCGTCCCCCGGTTCTTGGATGTTTTGTTCTCTTTGTATTTTTCAATTTGGGAAGTTTCTATGGACATACTTTCAAGCACATTAATTCTTTTGTTGGCCATGTCCCATCTGTGGATGAGCCCATCAAACATAGTCTTCATTTTTGTTATGGTGTTTTTCACTCCTAGCATTTCCTTTTGACCCTTTCTTAGAGTTTCCATCTCTCTGCTTCCCTTATCCATCTATTATCACATATTGTCTACTTGTTCCATTAGTGCTTTAACATGTTAATCAAAATTATTTTAAATTGCAAATAATTCCCAAATCTGTGTCATAGGCAAATTTAACAGGTGGGCGACAGATGGGAGAATCTACTTGCAACATGTAAAACTGACCGGAGATTAATGTCTAGAATACAAAAAGCAACAAGAAAAACCCTAGAGCCCTTCTGAAAAAGTTAGCGATCAATAATAGCTATGCTTTATAGAGCAATCACTACCTTTTAAGCACTTACACAGATGTGAGAAGAAAGTGCAGTAAGACCTGTGAGAATCTTGAGGGAGGTGCCGTGTCCAGCTTTGGGTGAGTGGTAGTGGAGACTGAGGAACATTGTCTGGATGGCTTCTGAAAAATAAACTCCAGTTAGTGGGGAATGGGGCGCAGTACAGTCATTCTAGGCTGCGGGAACAGCCTGGGGAAATACATGTGTGCAGAGAATAATGTACAAGTCAAGTTTCCCAGAAGATCCATGAGAGACAGCAGCAGGTGCTACAGTCAGAAAGCCAGGATATGATGCAATAGGGAGCCATGGATGGTTTTTGAGCAGGTGCAAGGTGAAATGAAAGTGCTAGTTACGAATACGACTTAGGATGGAGGATGGACTGAGGAGAGTGTCTGGGCTCTGGGAGACGTGGTCAGGCAAGAGATTGTCTTCAGGCCAGAGTGAGGGTTGTGGTGGGATAGAACCAGGAAGACCTTGTGACTAGAGCTGAGGGCCAAAGGAGAAGTTAGGGGCACTGCAGGAGCCCTGGCTCAGGGTATGGGTGGAAGCAGCTGCTGGTCACCAGTGGGTGGAGGGCAGACTGGAAAGATGAAGAGAACAGGCCCAGAGGGGTGGTGAGGAGGCTCCGGTGAGGAGGCTCCGATGTAGAGCGTGGGGGCCACTGTCCCAGAGGCAGGCACCAGAGAGGGGACTGGTCTGAGGGCTGCCTGTACTTAGTGGGTGACTGGAGGTCGAGGAGGCAGGATGTAGAGGAGCACGTGTGGCTGCAAGTCTCAGGACCCTGCATCTCTAGCACCATGGCCACCTCAGCTCTGTGAAATGGGGCTCTGGCCTCTCTGTAGTGTCCAGGCCTGAGGGCAGCCCAGCTGTTTCTTCCTTCCTAGGTCTGGAGGATGAAGCCAGCCCAGCTTGGTCCTGCCTGGGCCAGAGAGCTGGGCACTAGGAGCAGGAAGATTTGGGTGGAGGAAACTGGGGATGGGGGTGTTGCAAGACCACTCCTCCTGAGGGAGAGGACAGCAGGGACTCCACCAGGGTCTTCTCCCTGCCCCTCATCCTCATGCTGAGGGAAGGGTCCAGGCCCAGCTCCAGCTACACTCTGGGTCCCCCACACCCTCCCACGGTAGCAGAGTCTTGGGGGCACCCCCACCCCATCTTGTGTGAAATGGGTATGTGTGGGTCTCATTCACGCCTCTGCCTCTATCCTCCCCACCCGGGCCCCTCCCTTCTCCAAACCTCAGCACCCCCGTCCCCCAACCCAGTGCCTCCCTCCATCCACTTTCTTTGCTCCAAGGAGGAGAAAGGCCCACTCTCATGATTGTGTGTTGACTTCCGACGTGAAGCCACTTTTTCTGCCTCTTCTATCTGCCTTCTTACCTCTCCTGCTCCCGCCAGGTCCTCCCAGGGGTACAATGAGCTTGTTCCTGACTCTGGGCCTTTGTCCCTGCTGTTAACCTTGCCAGGAACACCCCTTCCTACTCTCGAATAGTTTGTGGGGATTCACTCAGGCTAGAGGCGACACCATCGTCACCCATCCTGCTGTGGTCTTCCTTCCAGCTTTATTTTTATTGGCATGTTTGCCTGTTAACCTATGGGATGGGCATTGCTGGTGTGTGCTTGAAGCTTCAGACCCTGCAGTCATTCAGCTTGTTGAATAAATGAAATTAAAATTTTAATTCTGGTGGGAGGGACTCTTGAATTTTGGGACATGAATCCTGCAATGGATTTCAGGAGTAAAAGCATAAGGTTATATTGGCCTCATACCTTCTCCACCGAATGTATTTTTTGATTGAGGAGCTGGTTTTATGTTTTCTTTACAATTTTTTTTTATTCATTTTTTTTAAAAGAGACAAGGTCTCCTCTCTGTTATCCAGGCTGTGGTGTGGTGGCACGATCATAGCTTACTGCAGTCTTGAACTCCTGGGCTCAAGGGATGCTCCTGCCTCAGCTTCCCGGGTAGCTAGGACTACAGGCGTAGCCACCACGCCCAGCAAATTTTGATTTTTTTTTTTTTTTTTTTGTGGAGATTGAGGTCTGCCTATGTTGTCAGGCTGGTCTCAAACTCCTGGCCTCAAGCAACCCTCTCTCCTCAGCCTTCCAAAGTGCTGGGACTACAGGTATGAGCCACCACACCTGGCCAGTTGAATGTTTTCTGATTAAGAGCCCTCACACTTTCCCTTCCATTTCAAACATCCAGCTCCATTCTGCCTACTGGAGAAGGACGGCCTGTGGAAAGGGCAGAGGAAGGCCCGCTTCCCCTCCCAGGCCCCAGAGTGCCCCATAGCTGCCTTGAAGCGTGGGCTTCCAGCTACAACCTCATCTGGGAAAGAAAGGGGTGAGGAAAGCTGTTGAGAAGGAAGTTTAGGATTCTTGGTCAGGGAGTGGGTGGTGCTGGCAGATCAGGGCCAGGGCTGAGACCCTCCTAGGAGAGTGTTTCTGCATCAGGGCTGTAGCTGCGGGAGGGCTGAGTGGACACTGGGTCCTCGCCCCTGTTCCTGGCCTCTCCGTCGAGGCTGCACGCTGCTCCTTAGCCAGGTGTCCCATTTGGGCTGCCGGCAAGGGAACCAGGCATAGGGGCCCCTGCCCTCTGGCTCTGAGATCCAAGTCCCTGGGGCTGGCCTAAGGAAGCTAAAAATCTCAAGGTCCCCCGGTGTGAGACCCCGCTGGTCATTCTACCCTACCTAAGAGTGTAAATAAGGCCTTCCCACTGCCTGGACCCTTCTTCTCCAGACCCCTCTTCATTTCTCCCTCCTCCAGGGCAAAGGTGTCATACCTCCAGGGGCCATGTGTGGCCTTTTGGCTCCTTCTTCACCAATAGAGAGGTCTTCCTTTGGCTAAGTTGAGGTCTGCTCTATAACTCCTCTACCCCTCACCCTAGCCCTGGCGTTGTCCACAGGGGCCCCAGAGAACAAGTCAGATCTGCTTAGCCTTGCAGGTTAAACACCCTCAGCTCTTTCTGCCTCCCTTACTGGCTTCTACCGGAAACTCTCCCAACAGCATGGCCTCTGAGGTCACATTTAAAGTCATTTACAGTGAAGATGACAGCTGCACTCGAGTGACCTTGGGCCTAGGACGTCCCTGCAGACTCACTGTCTCTCAGATCCCCGGTGTCCTCATCTGTAAAATGGGGACAAGAGCCCCTCCATCTCCTCCTCTTCCCTCCCTCCCTCACTCTTGGGTTGATCTTCTGCTTCTTCTATGGAGACTAGAGGCAGGAGCCTCTAGATGGAGGGCTTCTCGGCAGAGGTGGGCCTCGGAGGAAGAGTCGGGCCTTCTGGCGGCCCCACCTCGGAGCCGGAGGCCCTCCATGTGGCCCCTCCCCAGGGGCCTCCTACAGTGCCCTCTCCTCGAGCCTGTCCCATGAGCCACCCCGGACTCTTGCTGGTGCGCAGATGCGCCGGACATTGCCGTGCCTCTGTGCTTTGGGCCACGCTGAGCCTTCTGCCTGGAACGCCCTCTGCCGTCTTCTGCTGGGCGAACCCCCACACAGCTTGCGAAGCCTGGCCCAAACGCCACCTACTCTGGGCAGCTGTCCTGACTGACTGCGGGCCTGCCTTGCGCAGTGTTCTCGTGCTGCGTCCCGTCCCGGCCTCCCTGGCTGACCGGCACCCGCTCTGTGCTGCGTCCCCTGCACTGGGACTGCCAGGAGGGCGGGGCCTCTCTGACCTTCTCCAGGCCCTGCTGCCAGCCCAGCCCAGGCTGAGGAGTCCTTCAGGGGATGTGCTCCTGGGCTCTGAGAATCAGTGACAGTGCCTGTGATGTGCCAGTCAACCTCACATGACAAGCTAGGCCATGCACAAGCCCTATCCTGTGCGATGTGGGGACGCAGATGCAGGCACACCCACATGAGGGGCTGACAAGCGCCAGTCCCGTGCCAGGCTCCTCGCGGATGGGGAGTCCCAGGTCCAGCACCAAACATGGGGCGGGCCTGTGGGACAGGCTCCTGCGCCAGCCCTGCCGAGGCCTAGCAGACTGTATCCCCATTCCCAGACTGCTGGGCTGCCAGGGGCCGGAGCTGGGACTCGAACCCAGACCACCAGCCCTGCCCAGGCCTAGCAGACCGTATCCCCATTCCCAGACTGCTGGGCTGCCAGGGGCCGGAACTGGGACTCGAACCCAGACCACCTGCCTGCTGAGTCCATTCACTTTCTATGCCATCTAATTCAGGAGTGAAGCCCCCTGCCCTGAGGGACCACTCACTTTCCAACAGTGGGGGAGGGGGCATTTGGCCTCATTTTATGGGCCAGAAGGCTCAGAGAGGTGAGGGGACTGGTCAGGAGTGCACAGCTAGGGAGTGCCCAACAGGGCTGAACCAGGAGCCTGGGCAGCCTGGCGAGGGGGGCCTTTCTCACTGGCTGTCCTTGGTTCACTCAGCAGTGGTCTGACCCCAGGACCAGCCATGTGGAAAGTACCAGGCTGCCCCTAGGCTCCGGAGCCTCTGCCCTTGCTCCTGCACAGACCTGGACACATTGCATCAGCTCTCTGAGCCTGTTTCTCTGCCTGTCACAGGGCTAGGATCCCCTACACAGCATCACGGTGCAGATCAAACCCTCTGGAGGGAGCCCAGGCAGGTGCCTGCAGAGGTCCCTTCCCATCTCCTCTGCCTCACCTGGCAGCTCTGAGCGTCCCCAGCCTCCTGAAGGAAGACATGCTCTAGGCTGGGCACCATGCGGGCCGGGACTTGCAGGGGCAGCCTGGGAGGACAGTGCGTGAGGACAGAGGGCCTGGCGGCTTTTCCACTCAGCTCTAAGCTCTCCTGGGAGCCTCTAACCCCAGAGTACCCCACTTGCTGGGCTTCAGGCTTTGCTCAAACTTGCAGCCGCCCCATGGCGTCCCACTCCAGTAATGGGCCTGCACACCCTCTGAGTCCTCCCGGCCAGATGCTCTGCTCTGGGCACTCCTGTTCACATGTGAGAGGCCTGGGAACCAGGGGTGGAGGGACATGGCACAGAGGTCCCGAGACGGGAGGGCTTGGGCTGCAAGCCTCTGGGAGCCAGGCCCATGCTGACCTTCTTGGATAGAGGAAGGTGGCAGAGGCAGCCAGCTGTGCAGGAAAGGAGGCATCACAGGGGTCCTGAAAAGCCCCTTCGAAGCTGCCCTGCTTCCTTGAAGTGAAGAGTGGGGGAATGCACACAGATGCGACCACGGGGGTGGGCAGGGCCTTCACCATGATGGGGAGGTGGCTGCCTTTGCTCGGTGGCAGTGGGGACCTCTCTGCACACACATCTTCTTGCATCACACAGGCCACATGTGAGCCACGTCAGAGAGCCACAGGTCTCTAGGTGGGAAGCCAGGGCTTACTTGGACGCCCCCTCCAGTTTGTCTGGGCTGTGATAAGTAACCCCACTACACTGTGGTGAGTGACGCTGCTGTCCCCATCTGGGGCTAATAATCTTTCTCCTTTTAGTGGGTCATTTCCTGGGGCAGAGTCCCCAAAGCAGGGCCAACAGAGGTTTGGGCTAAGCCTCCTGGACGCCCTGCCTGCCCCACAGTCAGGTGACTGCCAAGGAGCTGACAGGGTGATCTTCATTTCCCAGCTTGGAATCTCATGCACAGCTTTTCTCTTTTTCTGTCCCAACCTAGAAATGTTCACACACCTGGTCTGCAGCCAATAGCTGGGATGCTGTTCTCCAGGTGCCAGGAAGGTAGCCTGGGGACATTCAGGGGAAGGAGGGTTTTACTTGACTTGCTTGTGCTGGCTAAGAGCCTGACACTGTGTAGGGGCTTAACAAAGCAGCAGACAAGTGTCTGGGGCTCCAGGGACCTGGAGCTCCTCTCTACTCTCTGCACTCTCTGGCTGGGGGGTCACAGGCAAGTGACAGCCACTTGCTTCCCCTAAGCATGGTTGCATCCCATGGACATTGCGAATCTTATAACAGACCACGTATCCATTTTTTGCTTTGGCTGCTAGGGAGCTCAGTGCCAAAATGGGAGCCCAGTTTCAGGAATTGTATTCTTACTGCTTTTCCACCCTTATTCCTTTATCTACATCTTTATTCTTCTTACTCTATTTCTGCCTTCAGTGCTTGGGAACACAGTAGGAGAGCCTCATCTGCTTATTGACAAGATGCGAAAAATTTCGTCCTCGTCTCAGGTTTTTCTGAGGATTGAAGGAAGGGAGGGCCCTGTGCAGAAGAGGCTGGTAGGTGGGTGCTGCACTGATGTTGGCAGAAGTGAGTCTGGATTTGGCAAAGCTGCACCCAGGATGTGCATTCCCAGCTGGAGCCATCCCCACTGTGGGCATCTGTGCAGTGCTGAGGAATGGGACCAGGGATTCGGCTCAGAAATCCTCCTGCTCTTGGTAGCTGAGTGAGTCTTGACTTCCCTTGGTACCTGAGTGAGACTTGAATTCCTCTACGCTCTGGAGAGTAAGCTCTGCGAGGGCCTGCCTGGGCCCTGCACACAGTGGTGGGAATGAAGAAACATTTCCTCCACTGCTTCCCTACTCCCACCCAGACCCCTCCCTCACTGGGTGTGCTGATGAATGGAGCACCCCCATCCAGGCCTCCAGATGACCTTCTTCCCCAGCCTCCCAGCAGATGCCTTCAGGTCAGTTTCTACCCAAGGCTGAGGGCCTCCCCTAGGGTGTCCTCAGACTTGCTCTTTCTCGGCTGGGGGGACCCCAGAAATGAGGGCAACCCAACTTTCTCGAAAGGCTCAGGATGTCCTGGTGTTTGTGAATTTTTGCTATCATCGGCGACTTGTTTGATGGCGCTGGAGAGGGGGCAGGTGGGTGTTGGTGGATGTTTCCTCTCCCCTGCTTCTGAAAGATCTCAAGGTATCCATGAACATGGAAAACCTCAAACCTGTGGTTTCATGGAGGAGCAAAGAGGGCCATGTTCTGGCTTCCTGTCCTTAAGGGTGGGGGACGTGGCATCTGTGACTCCACCTGTCTGAGCTCTTGCCTCTGACTTTCAGTTCACTGAACAGGCCACCATGAACTGCTTTCAGTTCTTCTGCTGAAAAGCCAGACCCCTGGAGGAAGGCTGGGCAGGGGCCTGGGGCTGGAGGTGGATCAAGGACAGCTGCAGGTTGAGAGGGTCTTGGGTGGGAGAGCACTGGATGGGGAGCAGACCTGCCTCTGAACACCTCTCTCCAGCTTCTTCCTCACTGACAGCCCTGGTGTCTTGTCCTTCCTGGATCCAAACAATGCAGAATGTTGAACACACCCTCAGAAATAATATACTAGCAGAGCCCTCCAAGAACACACTGAGGACACCGTGATGCAGGGATGCGCCATGACACGGGCCGTCTGCCTCCTCGAGGAGCTTCTCTATGAAAACATCAAGGTTGAGGGAGTCTGAAGCACGGCAGGAGTTCCTCAACTGTCCACTGAGTGGCCCATGCGGTGTGAAGGGAATCTGAGTGTGCCCCGTATCTTACGTCCACCAGTCAGGGCCTGGCAGGAAGGGGATTCTTCCCAGACTTGGACATCAAACACTGATTCCCCCAGGGCCTGGCCCTGTGCCCACTTCCTTTCTTCTCTGACACTGGAGCCTGGGAGAGCCTGGCCACAGCATGGCTCTCATACCCGTCTCCCTTCTCTCTAAGCCCCCTCCCCGGCCGAAACACAGGAGCCCTGGCCTTGCAGATCCAGTGACCCACGGACCGTCTCTGCCTGGGTGACCCCTGAAAACCTCCAAGGTTGTCCGACCAGGCTGAGCTCATCACCTGCCCTGGCTTGCCCTGCCCTCTGTTCCCTCCCCTCTGTCAATGGAACCCCACCAGCCAGGTTAGAAACCTGACTTACCGTCTCTCTCTCCTTCCACACCCACTCTATCCCCTTAGACCCCTGACTCCAACCCTCATCTATCTAAAAGGGAACACGGCTGGTGGGAATGTAAACTAGTACAACCACTATGGAAAACAGCATGGAGATTCCTTAAAGAACTAAAAGTAGATCTTCCACTTGATCCAGCAATCCCACCACAGGGTATCTACCCAGAGGAAGAGAAGTCTTTTTCGTAAAAGAACTTGCACACGCATGTTTATAGCTCACAGTTCACAATTGCAAAGATATGAAACCAACTCAAATGCCCATCAATCAATGAGTGAATAAAGAAACTGTGGTATATATACACAATGGAATACCAGTCAGCCATAAAAAGGAATGAATTAATGGCATTTGCAGCAACCTGGATGGGATTGGAGATGATTATTCTAAGTGAACTAACTCAGGAATGGAAAACCAAACATCTTGTGTTCTCACTCATATGTGGGAGCTAAGCTATGTGGATGCAAAGGCATAAGAATGATACAACAGGCCGGGCGCGGTGGCTCACGCCTGTAATCCCAGCACTTTGGGAGGCAGAGGTGGGCGGATCACGAGGTCAGGAGATTGAGACCATCCTGGTCAACATGGTGAAACCCCGTCTCTACTAAAGATACAAAAATTAGCTGGGCGTGGTGGTGCATGCTTGTAATCCCAGCTACCTGGGAGGCTGAGGCACGAGAATCAGTTGAACCCAGGAGGCGGAGGTTGCAGTGAGTCGAGGTTACACCATTGCACTCCAGCCCAGCAACAGAGTGAGGCTCCATCTCAAGGAAAAAAAAAAAAAAAGAATGATACAATGAACTTTGGGGACTCTGGGGGAGAGGGTGGGAAGGGAGTGAGGGATAAAAGTACAAATTTGGTTCAGTGTATACTGCTCGGGTGATGGGTGCACGAAAATCTCACAAATCACCTCTAAAGAACCTACTCATGTAACCAAATACACCTGTTCCCCCCAAACCTATGGAAATAGGTTGAAAAAAACCCCTCATCTCTCTCAAGTGTGTCCCCTCTCTGCCCTCCTGCCTCCGGCCTGGCCAGCCCACCGTGTCTTCCTGTGACCCCCTGGGCTTCCTGCAGGCCCTCTTGCTGCCTCCCTGTGCACCCTCCTCGGGGGGCCAGACTGGGTTTTCTAAACCACAGACCCGATTGTGTCACCTCCCCCTGCCTAAAATCACTAGATAAAGTGCTGGTGTCTCGGGTTGTCCAAAGCTGGCAATGAGTCGGTGAGAGCCTGCGTCGTGAGATGTTGACTAGGGCTCAGCAGCTGCGAAAGGAAGAGGAGGAAGCAGGATGGGGCATGGGGAGAAGCTGAGCTGCAGCACAGGCCTGAGGGAACCCTCAGTTCCCTCTGTGGAACTGGGGGTTGCTCTAGAATGGGTATTGCCCATCTGAGTGTCCCTTACTGGGCCCGACTGGCCAGGACTTTACAGTGAGCACTGGCTCACTCACTGCCAGGAAGAGCCGACATCAGGAGAGGCAGCTCCCTGCAGTGAGGCAGGGCCTGGAGGAGCTTCAGCTGCAGGGGTTCTGATGACCACACTCTCTCAGCTGGACAACAAGGCCTTCCTGGAAGGGGCATGTGGCCTCTCACGTCTGCTCCTGTCTGCTGCTCAGACCCACTTCCTGTCTGCTTCCATCTGCCACTCAAACCACATCTCTGAGGCCACGGTAATCTGCTCTAGCAAAGGTACCACCTCCGGTGCAGTGATATGATCCAGGCTCCTCCTTAGTGAAGCTGAGGTAGTTTACACCACCCTCCAGGATCTTGTAAGTTTTGCAAAGGCTAGATTTGGTGAGTTAAAAAGAGACATGATGGGAACCAGCACCCCTGCACCCTTTATCTCCTTAAAGGTGGTGCTAATTTCTGTCACCCCCCTTTCCTGGGATGTGCTATTGTTCTGATTTATTATACTGGTCAAGGAGGAGTTAGTTTCAAAGGCTTCCACTTGGCCTTCCCCATTTCAATAGCTCTCACCCCACAGACCAAGGATCCAAGGTGGGAATCGCACCGAATGTTAAGTGTGCTGGTTCCAACTATCCCTTTGGGGGTCAAAGAAATCAATACCCAGTGACTCAGTGGCTTGATAGTAAGGTGGCTCTTGGAAAGGGCTCCACCACTGACCTGATGTCTATCAGCCCCCACTCCATGAGGGCCAGGGGGATGGATGCCTCATGTCTCTAGTGTCAAAGTCAGTTCAGGTTTGGTCTCCAACAGACCTCAGAATGTTTGGTTATTGGCACTATTAGCCATTGCATTATTAGCTGACTAAATGACCATAAGCCCCTTCGGGGCAAAAACTGGGCAAAATGTTACCATATATAGTTGCTATGATATGGTAGAGTCTTCCCTTCTTGCAACCCACTTACCTCTTCAGCCAGTGAGTTATGGATCTAAAACTTGACTGAGGTATGGAAATTGGGCAAAAGATTGTGACTTTTTTCTTGCTGTGACCTCCCGCAGCCTTTGGTTGATCCATACTTGATTTCCTTTGTTGGCACAACCTAAGAAATGTCCTTGTCCCTCTGTCTGCTCTGGCCCTGAGGTCATGACTCTCTGCAAGTTGGGCTCCTGTGGCTGCCCTACACTCTGGCTGGTCATCGTGATGCTGGCAAAGTCCCAGCTCCTGGGGAATCGGGCCCCCAGCCTTTAGCACATGGATCTCCCCATTCCATTGCTGTCTGTGAGCTTTGTTTTGTAAGAGCCTCGCCTGACATCAGCCCTGGCCTCCAGACAATTCACCATCAATGTTATAGCGATCAACGCAGGTGCTCCTCAGGTCTCTGTAGATGATGTGTCTTCCAGGCACTTTCCTGGAAAATGGTCACCTGGTGGCCTTCTGGCCTGACATGGTGTGTCCATTCCAATGTGTCCACTTCCCTGAGCCTTTGAGTTGTTTCCTTCCTGTGTGCCTGGCAATCCTGGCATTTCAGCTTTGATCGTGTCCAAGGCTCCCAGCAGCCACCCACACTTGAGTCTGCACCATCCCCTGGGTTGTGTGTGTTGGAAGAGAGGGACAGATTAGCAGATTCCTCTCGGCTAGTTTTACTTTCCACATCTCTGATCACACTGGAGTCCTGGCTGTGCGCCCTCGGCCCTGGTCGGAACGTGCTGGCTGGGTCCTGTGGCTCCTTTGAGCATAGTCTGCTTCCTGCCTTAGCAGGCCCAGCACGTGCCCGTCAGCTTAGTGGTGGGGGAGGGTGGGCTGCCCCCTGCACTGTCTTCTGGCACAGGGGAGTGCTGGCTGGCACTTGAGAGGAGGTGCCTCTGCAGTCTGGCCCTGGGAAGCCAGAGTCTTCGGGAGCATCTGCCTCTGGCCCATATGTCAGGGTCCCTGTTCCCAGGTCTGGCAAAACAGACCTACCTGGGCAGGGCCTGTAGCCTTCTTCAAACTTCAGCCATTCGGACTCCTGGGTCCTCACCTCCTCTATTCTGCCCTGGTAGGAGGTGAGGGCTTCAAAGAGGCCCTCTGGGTTCACACCAGCTTCCCATTGCCTGTTCCTCACCCTCAGCAGTTCCTCGCTGTCTGGAGGGCATCGGTGGTGCCCAGCAGCAGCCTCAGTCCTGCCGTCCACACACCGCCTGTGCCTCCAGGCAGCTTCAGCGCCCCGTCCAGGACTCTTGTCAGAGCGTCCCTCCTGCCGGCAGCCACTCCCAGTTCTTCACACAGCAAACGGAGCCCTCACGCTGCGCTGGTGCCACATCTCCCACCAGCGATGGGGCTTTGGTGCCACCTCTTCATCTACTTTCCTGGGCCATTCCTGGTGCCAACTGTTTCAGGTTGGTTTGTCTGGAAGTGGATGCTGAGGTGGATTTGGGGTGAAAGATGTTTATTAGGGTCAACCCCTGTGAAAAGAAGGGGGAAGGAGCGAGTTTGAACAGAAGAAAGGGTCAAGCTGCAGCACAGGCGTGACAAAGCCCTCGACGATGTCCTCACTCTGTCCCCAGACCTGGACAGGCGGGGCCTGTGGAGGTGTGTGGTTTCCATTTGTCCTCCTGGTTGGGCTGAATTCCAGGAACACGGGGATTATGTAGTCTTGATGCTCCTTGTTCCCAGGGATACGTGCTGGGGCTGGTAGAGAGAAGCCATTCAGTAAATCCCCCCAAATCTGACCCCCTCCGGGCTGGCTGCCATGATGCACATGATGTTACTTCACATTTACAAGCACCCTGGGGCAGGGCTGAGTGTCCCCATGAGACAGGCGAGGACGGTGAGACCCAGACCTCTGAATGCCTGCCTCAAGATCACAGCTCAGAGAGGCCAAGTCAGGGCCAGACCCTGTACAGCCACGCCTGAGCGTTTGAGGTCCTCTCTTTGCAGACAGCACTGCCATGACCCCATCACGTATCTGTGCCCCAGTGTTCTGGCTTAGGAGACACCTTAAGCCACAGCTTTAGGCCACCTTTGACAGACCTCAAACCCAAGTTGGCTTTGTTCTTGGAGTCTCAAGTCAGGACAAGTGCATGGAGGTGTCCGGTTCTCCCTCGGCAGGTGGAAGCATCTAGGCGCCCAGGTCTAGAGGCTGGGGTGTTGGTGCACTTGGGCTGATGTACTGGGTTTTCTGAGGGGCAGGGATTTGAAAGCAGGCCTGGCAGCCTTCTGGAAGTCTGGCCTCTGTGTCCCCTGAGGCAGCCCCTGATGGAGCCCACCTGTGGCCTCCCCTATTTCCCAGGGGGCCAGTCATCACCTCCCAGCTGATCCCCTTATTGCTGGGTGGTCTCTGGTGTAAAGTGCTGCCTCTCCAGGCTTAGTGCCTCCTCCAACCACGGTTTAGGTCCTGAAGGGAAGACAAGCCAGCTTGGTTCTAGGGGACTCTGTGGTACCCACTCCTAGCTCTTCCTGATGACATCCCACAGGCCAGCTGTACGACCTTGGGTAAGCCCAGACACCCCTTTGAGTCTCTGCAGCCTTGTCTGTGAAATGGAGCTAATAATGTCGGTTCCATTGTTGTGCTGTTACAAATAAGTGAAAAAATGCACAAGTATCAGGAATCATTCCTGGCACACAGCTGGTGTCAGAGCTGTAAGCTTTCCCCTTGAAAGAGAGAAAAGGATGCAACTCTTTCCAAGGGGAAAGTGGTTTGCATGGGAACTAGGTGGCTTCTCCATTATCTTTAAGCTGGAGGGGCATGGAGTGTGGGGCACACACTCCCTGGGTGCGGATGGGGGCAGATGGGAGCCTGCCACCAAGGCTGAAGTCCCGTATAGTGAGTCACTGCTCTAATCCCTCCCCGCCACCCACCACCAGGCCTGGACAATGTGCTCTGAGAAACAGGAAAATGGTCGGGGCAGGCAGGCAGCCAGCGGATATTGTCCCAGCTATGGGGCCAGTCCCCCCTGTGGCCTTGGGCAAGGTCTCTTCTCCTCCCAGTCATTTTCTCTGACTTGGGAACACGGGAATGCAGAGAGAAATGGGTTGGAAGCACTGGACAAGGCCCTTAACCTTTCCAAACCTTAATTTCCCCAGCTGTAAATGGGAGTGAGGAAAGCACCTCCCTTTTGGGGCTGTTGTGCTGCTGATGTGAGTGCCTGGCACATAGTAAGCCCTTTTAAATGTGAGCTAGAATAATGATTACTTCTTTCGTAATTGCAAATGTCACTTTTGAAAGAGGAAGGCCAGCGCTGGTGGGGACGTGGGATCTGGGACTGGTCTGAGCCTCCTCTCGTACGTGCAGACTGGTGCAGATATTCTGTAGAGATGCGAGGTGAGTGACCCCCGTGCCCACCCTGTGTGCAGGAATCCTTTCCTGGAAGTATTCTAATGGTGAGGGGCATGTACCAGGATGCCCCTCTCAGAGGTGCTGGTGGGGGTGGGAGTGGGGGGGTGAGAGGTGGTGGATGTGCCTCGTGGAAACTGAGCAGCAGCCAGGACCAAACAGACACTGCAGCACCGAGGGATGTGAGAAACAGCCAGCCGAGTGGAGACGTGCAAGGAAAAGCACTGAGCTGCCACACAGCGCTGCTTCTGCACATTGGAACCGCATACAGACAAAACACCAAGAACCAGTCTGTCGAGCACATGCCATGAAAACTGAGCACACCAGACACGTGGGCAGGGCCACCCCTTGTGGGGAGGGAGGGGGAAGGGGCTCCAGGCAGTGAGCAGGGGGCTGTGCATGCACCAGTAATGCCCATGAGCTGTAGGCTGAGGCACCAGGTTAACGCCACCTTCTGCAACTGAGGTGAAAAAACAAAAAGGAAAGAATGGAAGGAAGAAAGGCAGACAGGCAGGCAAGTGTGCAGTCTACGACACTGCCTTAGGCCCAGGAAGGGATTTCGGTCCAGGTCCTAGGTGGTGGAAGCAGCTAAGGTGTCCCAGAGAACTCCAGTGGTGTCCTGCAAAAGACACTGATAACCACAGCTGGGAGAATGCACCCCCCGGGCTTTTTACAAGGATAGCTATTTTCTTTCACGTCCCCTTCTCTAGAGACAGGGGCTTTTGTTGGGACTACTGTTCCCATTCTACAGAAGCAGCAGCTGAGGCCTGGGGTAGTGGGGTGATCCCAGGTCACACATCAATAAGGGAGTGGGGGTGCCAGTCAGAACTCCAGCCCAGCGTCAGTCTCAGGAATGACAGGGCTTGCCCACGGCTCCATAGCTGGCAAGCGCTTGAAAGAAACCCCAGCCAGCCCTGCCGCCTCTAAATCCTGCCCGCGCCCCCTCGGAGCGGTGGAGCATTCATCCGAGTCTAAGCAACCAGCACCGCCAACAAAGCCCCGACAACACACGCATGTTTTCCTCCGCCGCTCACTGTACGGGAACAATGGGTATTTACAGCAGTCCTGAAATGCTGCGCGAGCCTCCAAGGCCTTTGGCATCGTCAAAGCACGATTAGACAGCGCAGAGAACGGTTTTAGCTGCGAGAGCATTTATCGTATTAGTGTTCTTGGAAAACGGCAAATCCCCATTACTTAAGCAGCCGCATTACCGAGCACAGTGCCTGGCCCCCAAATCTGGATAATCCCTATGGATTCTTTTGAACTCCACGGATCCCCCTGCCTCGAGCTCCTCCAGCCCTCTTTTTGAGCTCCTGTTGCTTGCAGGAACCGTACAAAGTCTTCATCGTGAGGTTTAAACCCAGGTCTCCAGGCAGCCACCCTGTGTCCCCAGCCCAAAGGTACCAGGCCTGCTGTTCTTAGAATGCGGCAGAGGCAGGCCCTGGGCAGCCCTCCTCCCACACTCAGGCCTTTGCCCTGAATGTCGCTCCTCTCTGTCCTGCTCACTCGCTTTTATGGGTCAACTCGGACACCTCCCCTTGGGCAGAGTTCACCCATGCACCCAGGGGCTGCGTCACATCAGCTGCACCTCTGTTGTGGACAGGAACACTTCTGACCCCTTCTCAGCTGGAGAACTGCTCCAGGGTTGAGTCCAGGCCTTGCTCACCTGCCCCTCTCCATCCCCCCACCTTCTGCCTTGGCATAGGCAGGGGCAGAACAATTCCCTGATGACCTTTTCTGGACACAAGATAACTTCCTGTTACCCAGGACGACAGGGAGTTTCCTTCTCTACGGAGCTGCCTTCAGGGACTCCTGGACACAACTGTGCAGAGACGCTAGGACGACACTGGCATGTGACGGGGTGGCGGGGGTCTGTGCCTTGAGCAGGAACCCCCAAGGCAGAGCCTGAGACTGAGCTTGAGTGCAGCTTTATTTGGGAAGTGGCCAGGGGGTGTAGTGGAGGTCAGGGGTGAAACAGAGGAGGGAGGGGAGCCCCTACTGTGGGCACTGGCTGCTTGGCCCACCAAGTTCTCCCGGAGGCTGTGGCCATGTCTTAGGATCCTCCGCCCTGATGTGAGAGGGAGCAAGTGTCCCCAGCTCTGTTACACTGTGCTGGGAAGATACTTTGGGTTGACATGTGTAATGCAAAGTGGATTCCCATAGAGAAGACCCCGGGGAGGGGTAGGAGGAGAGACAAGGGGCCTCCTGAGGCCCTGTTAGGTGTCCCCAACTGCAGGTGAGTGAAGGCTCATGTGAAACTTGTGACTGCAGTTGTGGCTGGAATAAGAGGTGCCCCCAGAGGGTCTCTGGTGCTGCCCAAGCTGTTGCCCTGTGCTGTGGATCCCAGGCTGCTTTACTTATTCTAAAAACTTATTATAGAACACTTGGAAAATACAGAAGAGCCTAGAAAATGAAATGAAAAGGACCTGCAATTCCACCCACCAGGGAGAACCCCAGTGACAACTTTGTTGCATTCCTTTCCATCTTTTCTCTCTGCATAGGTACACTGTGCACATGGGCATATGTCCGTCTATAGCTGAGACCATGCAGATTTTACAAGATTATCACAGATGTTCTGCAACGTTTCCCGTTTCGGGTCTGCTGTTTCTCTGCTTGGGGCCAATGCCTGCCCTTATAATCCCCTGGACACCTCTCAGCCATCCATCAACACTGGTCTCCTCTGAGACCATCCCTACTGACCAGCCCTACAGAGTTGTTGTGACTAGTCGGTTGTGAGCAAGGCTCTCCCACTGGGGGTTGACACATCTGCCTCTTTACCCAACTGGACTGCAAGTTCAAGGGTCTATGTGGCAGTCCAGCTGCACTGCTGTAATAATTAAGTGAGAAAATGTATGAAAAGTGTCAAGAATAATTCTTGGCGCAGAGTGGCGACAGAGCAGTTAGAGTCTGCCACTGAAAGAGGAAAGAGATGCAATTGCTTGGGTGGGGAAAGTGGGTCCTACTCATTGGTCTCAGTGTCCAGCATGGACCTTGGCATACAACAGGCACTCAATAAATGTCTATTGACTAAGCATAGCCACAATGTATCTCATGGACTATTGCAAATTACAGAAACACAACTCAGACTAGTTTAGGAAAAAACAAACAAACAAAGAAAAACAGGCTTCCAAAATGAGGAGCTCAGTGTGTGGCTCTGATTTCAGGTACTGTTGAGTCTAGGAGCTCAGGGTGTTACAGGGACTCAGTGTCTTTTTCCATCTTCTGGGTCTCTGTGCCTCTGTCTTGGCTTTCTGCATGCACGGGACAAGAAGGTCTTGGGACTGTATTTTTCTTACAGTTTATGATCCCAGCAGATGAGGAGATCTCCCAAGGGTCCATCTAGCCGATCCCCAGGAAACCGGAGGAGCCGCGGCTGGGTCAGGTGCCCAGTCCTGTGGTGGGGCTGGGACTGGCCCCTTCTCCACACTGAATGTGGTGATTTCCTACAGGAAAGGGGGCTCATTGTTGGAGGGAGGGAGGGAGGGAAAGAAGAGAGGGAGAAAGGGAGGGAAGGAGGGAGACAGTGCTACGTAAAATGAAAGCCAGTTCCATTAAAATGTCCGGTTTAGGTGCGGTGGCTCACGCCTGTAATCCCAGAACTTTGGGAGGCCGAGGCGGATGAATCACGAGGTCAGGAGATCGAGACCACGGTGAAACCCCGTCTCTACTAAAAACACCAAAAATTAGCCTGGCGTGGTGGCAGGCGCCTGTAGTCGCAGCTACTCGGGAGGCTGAGGCAGGAGAATGGCATGAACCCGGGAGTAGGAGCTTGCAGTGAGCCGAGATTGCGCCACTGCACTCCAGCCTGGGCGACAGAGCGAGACTCTGTCTCAAAAAACGAACAAACAAACAAACAAAAGTCCGGCTTAGGACACAGATTTGGGGAACAGGCTGCACTAGATGCCCACGGAAGTGTCTGTAATGGCGACTGCCCGCCACGAGTCCAGGCCAATCAGCAGCCTCCTACCGTGCTGGCAGGTGATTGGCTCTGGTGAGTCACGTGGCTCAGCTGTGGCCAATGAAACGGAGGGTGCCCTGAGACTTTTCGCCGTCCGGGAGGGTACCCGGGGCTAGGCCTCTTCCTCCGCGCAGGGCGCCAGGCCTGCAGGCTACGGCGGAAAGGCTGCTGTCATATCGCCCCCAGCCCGTGGACGGCGCCAGCTCGGAGGAGTCAGGGAGCAGGACGCGGGGCCAGGGTCTGCATCCCGAGGCGCTCACAGCCGCCAGGAAAGCCGTTGGAATCCGAGGCAGCCGGCGCTTGAGGCAGGAACCACCCTAATTGATTACAGCTGTCATGTTTTCTGCGGCTCCGAACAGAACTGAGACGTCTGTTTCACAATTTACTAGCGGAGTTCATGAGCTTTGACAGCTCGATCGTATTTCCGGAAGCGATAAAAATGTTTCTCCTGGGGAACGCGGGTGCTGGTTTGCGCCACCTCTGCCCGCCCCGTCGGCCCCGCCCTCCAGCCTCCGGGGAGAAAGGGTTTTGCTGCACAGATGGAGTCCCAGGATGTGCAAATCATATTTATGTGAAAAGCATCCCATTTCCTTATCGACCCCCATAGGACTGTACAGACGCCCGGATCTGCAGACATGGCTGAGCCGCGGCCCAGTCCAGCCACTGCAGGGCTCCCCGAGCTTCCAACTAAGGGGACACCGAGACTGGGGACCTGCCACGGCCGTCCCAGGGCCCAGCCCGGAGTGAAGGGGTCATCGAAATGTTTGCTGCAGCCCACTGGACTTTGGGTTGGGTAGGAGGGAGGGACGGATGCATGGACTGTGGTTTTTGGATGGACATACGGAATGATGGGTGGAGCTTCCTGAGCCAAGTTATCTGATTTGGGGAGAAGTGGTCTGAACCGGCTCTGGTTCTTGTAAGGGTATCACAGCATTTTTGCCTTTAGTCAAGGAAGGAGCATTCCCCCACTCCACCCCGAGCTCTGGATACTCTTGGTCCTCTCAGGTGAGGATTCAATTTGCTAATTCAGGGCCCAACACCCTCATCCGGATGCCCCCAGGCTCTGTTCCAGAAAGCTAGGGAGGAAGGAGAGGAGAGGGAAGGTGCAGGTGCGGGACCTGAGCGTGGAAGTCTGTGGCTTTGAGTAAAAGGGGCCGGGTGTGTGTGTGCATGTTTGTGTGGTGTGTGCGGGTGTGAGGGTTTGTGTGAGGGCATGAGGGTGTGTGCACGTGTGTGTGGGAGGTGTGTGTGTGCCTGATTGTGCGCACACCTGGCCCGTGTGTCGTCTGTGCTTGCACGTCGGCATGTAGCGTGTGTCTGCGTGTGATGCTGAGACAGCACCTGAGCATGGGGGGCGGTGTGCTCAGAAATGGGGGGCTGTGGTGCCCTTGCAGAGTCTGCTCTGCATGAAAGGGAAACTCTTCGAGGCTCTGAACTCCACGTCTTAGATCCACTTACATCTAAATAATCAGACATCTTTGTCTGCTGTGGGCCCCAGGAGTTGCTTCTGAATTTTTGAAAACAAGAAGCCACAGGTAGGCAGGTGAAAGTCACCCCGGCCTCAGAGGAGGGCTGTTTGAAGGATGGGGGTGGGTCTGCTGACTAGCCCAGTTTTGGGATGGGAGTGGCGGCTCCTGGTTCCCTAGCCCTCAGCTGCAAGCTCTCCCAACTTTGGGAGGGCCCAGGTCCTCCCCTATTGGCAGGAGCTGTCAGTCCAGGGCCTCCCACTGATCCTCTTACCTTGGGTCCTGGGGATCCCCTAAATTCCTAGACCTTGTAAATCTTACACTGTTTCCTATGGTCCTCTGGGCATTCTGGCGCTCCCTGACTCAGTTTCCCTTAGATGGCCAGGTGGTGACTGGGCACATGGGCCTCAGTGGAGACACCTGCCACTTGCCACAGATAGATCCCTGCTGTGGTCAGAGTGGCCTTTTTTTTTTTTTTTTTTAAGACAGGGTCTCACTCTGTTGCCCAGGCTGGAGTGCAGTGGCCTGATCACAGCTCACTGCAGCCTGACCTCCTGGGCTCAAGCCATCCTCCTGCCTCAGCCTCCCAAGTAGCTGGGACTACAGATGTGCACTACCACACTCAGCTAATTTTTTGATTTTTTATGGAGATGGGGATCTCACTTTGTTGTTCAGGCTGGTCTCCAACTCCTGGGCTCAAGCAATCCTCCCACCTTGGCCTACCAAAAGTGCTGGGATTACAGGCATGAGCCACTGCACCCGGCCCAGAGTAAGCCTTTTAATGGGTTTGGCAGGACATCTTGCTGAGAAGCCAAGGCAGGCCCTCTGCCACAGTGATAGCAGCTGGCCTTCCATGAGCACTTGTTCTGTGTAGCCCGTTGCCTGCATTCTCTCCCATGAATACTCACAGTCACCTTGGCAGGCAGGTGCCAGGTCTGGGCTCTGAATAAGTGCAGATCCACCTGACTCCCATTTTCTGTTCTGCCAAAATCCCTGCCCCCCCCCCCCCCCCCCCGCCCACTGCAGCCCCATTTCTTGCCTGCCCTATTCCTTCCACATCTCTGACATGTTTTCCCTCACTGTCTTATGGGCCAAACATCCAGTGTTGGCCCACCTGGATCCCAGGCAGAGCCCACTCTGACCGAGGCCTCTCTCTGTATAGCACTGAGGGAGCTTTTTCCCTTAGACCAGCTCCTCCAGCCTGACTCGGTGCTGTCCAACATCCTGGCCTTGGGCTTGGTGTGGAGCAGGGACCCAGGGCACATGGGAAGAACCAGGTTGGCCCTGAGAGATTCCAGATGAAACTAGTGCTACCAGACCGCCGAGAGCCGACCCCTTGAGGGCACGGCTTGGAGCCCACTGTCTCGCCCAGGACTCTGCTCTCTGCAGCTGGCTACTTGATCAGACGCTTCCCTCCTTGCTGTGTGGCACAGGGTGTAAGGAGCCCCAGAAGCCCCCAGGCTGATGTGCCTGTTGACAGGAAGTACATTCTCCCAAGTTATGGCTATGGAAAGAAAGTCATTAGGTAAAGAAAAGCCCTTTTCCTTCCAAGAGGAAGGGGAAAGAACCTTGCAGGGATGGCTCCAGCCCAGCATTGCAGAGAACCTCTTTCCACTTGTATCAGGCTTGCAGCATGCCAGACTCTGTGTGACACAGCCCCCGGGTGACTGCTCTGCTTTCTTCCTGCCTCTGTGTGCTTTAGAAAGTCCCACTTATTTATAATTTTTCTTTTACGAGTGCTGCTGCTCGCCTTTGCCGCCAGCCGGGGGCTGCAGGGATGTAGCAGGAGAAGGCTGTAGTGGGTATCACATCCCGGCTCCAACCACTGGCTGCTGGGTGGCCCTGTCACAACAGCATTCAGACATCAGGCATCCCCTGTAAGATGAGGGTCTTGGACAAATTTCTCTCTAAGCCCCTTTTTACTCAGGCATCCAAAGACAATTTATAACTCTAGGAATTGTGCTGAGCTCCCTCTTCCTGACCACTGGCTGCTTTTCCTTCTCAAGTGGCCTGGACAATATTTGAAATAATACAAGATGATTACTGGTACAAACACAGACACGTAGACCAATGGACTAGAATAGAGAATCCAGAAATAAAGCTGCACACCTACAACTGTCTGATCTTCGACAAACCTGGTGAAAAGCAATGGGGAAAGGACTCCCCGTTCAATAAATGGTTCTGGGATGAGTGGCTAGCCATATGCAGAAGATTGAAACTGGACACCTTCTTTCTACCATATACAAAAATTAACTGAAGATGGATTAAAGACTTAAATGTAAAACCCCAAACTATAAAAATCCTGGTGGACAGCCTAGGCAATACCATTCAGGACACAGGGATGGGCAAAGATTTCATGATGAAGACGCCAAAAGCAATTGCAACAAAAGCAAAAATTGACACATGGGATCTAATTAAAGAGCTTCTGCACAGCAAAGGAAACTCTCAACACAGTGAACAGACAACTACAGAATGGGAGAAAATTTATGCAAACCATGCATCCAACAGAGGTCTAATATCCAGCATCTATAAGGAACTTAAACAGATTTACAAGAAAAACAGCCAACCCACCCCGTTAAAAAGTGGGCAAAGGACATGAACAGACACTTTTCAAAAGAAAAATACACGTGACCAACAATCATATGAAAAAAAAGCTCAGCGTCATTGATCATTAGAGAAACGCAAATCAAAACCACAGTGAGACGGCATCTCACACCAGTCAGAATGACCATTATTAAAAAGTCAAAAAATAACAGAGGCTGGCGAGGTTGCAGAGAAAAAGGAACGCTTACACACTGTTGCTGGGAGTGTAAATTAGTTTAACCATTGTGGAAGAAAGTGTGGCGATTCCTCAAAGACCTAAAAACAGAAATACCATTCCATCCAGCAATCCTATTACTGGGTACATACCCTAAGGAATATAAATTGTTCTATAATAAAGACACATGCACACGTATGTTCATAGCAGCACTACTCGCAATAGCAAAGACATAGAATCAACCTAAATGCCTGTCAATGATAGACTAGATAAAGAAAATGTGGCACATATACACCATGGAATACTATGCAGCCACAGAAAAAGAATGAGATCATTCTTTTGTTTTTTGATATCAGTGCTACTATTTTCCCCTCTTTTATAAATGTGGACACAGGCACAACAGAACAAGCTCTTCCTTGCTCACACAGTTCATAAGTGGTAGCACAAGATTCAGCCTTGGCCACCTGGCCCCAGAGCCTGAATGCAGTGGTAACTGTGCTCTTTCCCAAGGAGGGGGAAGGAGTTGGGCTTCGGGGGTCCATAGCCCTGAGCTTAAATCCCACCTCTGCAGTTTCCTGGCAGTGTGAGCCCTATGGACACCCCGTTGAAGGAATCCTACCTCACAGGGCTCTGTGGGCATTTGCTGGGGGACAGCCAGGGAGCTCAGGCAGGGCCAGCTGGGGAGATTGCCCATGAGGCTCTGCTGGGGATCACAGCAGAGGGGACAGGGGCTCCAGGGACATCAGGCTCTCCAGGGATTCCAGCTGGCCCAGGAAGAGGGAAGGGCTTTCAGCCTCAGGGCAGGGTCTGGGCAGCTCTTCTGCCTCCAGGCTGTCTATTCACCCCTTGCACCGATGTGAGCACTGAGTCTAGGAGGGAAGGAGCTCAGCACACTGATGGTGGCAGTAAAGTTGAGAGCAAACGCTTCACCAATGCCCAGCCCAGACCTCTCCTGATCAGTAATGGCAACATCCAGAAATATCAAGGCTGGCTACCACGTACTGCCCCGGGAGCTTTTTGCAGGTACCAGCCCATTCAGTCCTTACACACCCGTGAGGCAGGCAGGACCACCCCCATTTCACTGGGGAGGACAACTGAGGCCTGGCGAGACAGCAGCTGCTTGTCCCCTGTACTTGCTACCCAGAGGCTGTGCAGTGGTGTCAGGGGCTTCCCAGGCTCACAGCTGGGTAGCTCTCCACCAGGTTCAGAGGAGTGGCTTGAAAACCCTCCTTGTACATGTCTGCGGGTGACACTGAGTGCAAGGCACCCCAGGTGTCATAGCGGAGAGTTGTCTGGACTAGGAGTCAAAGGTGATCGCTGAGCCAATTTCAGAGCCCTCAGACCCTATCTGGGGGCTCCCAGGGGTTGTGGGGTTCACCTGTTATTTCCTCTTCCTTTGGCTCGTCTGAGGGTGGGTGCTGGAAGTTTGTAGAAGTGAGGCTCACAGGCAGTGGGTTGGTGAGGGCAGCACATATTCTGAAAAGGAATTGCCAACCCCTAGGACTTCAGGTGCAGCCCAGGCAGACGTGTGCAATCACTTGGACTCAGGTGGGACACTGTCTGGGGTGCCAGGCAGGGTAGTAAACGCAGTCAGGCCTGTCCTTGTGAGCTCAGCTGGCTGGGGTAGAATCCCAGCTCTGTCTCCTGCCACTTGGGTCATGTCACTGCCCATGCCTCAGTTTCCCCATCTGCGAAATGGGAGTTATAATCAGGCCTTCTTTGGAGTGTGGCTGTGAAGATTCACTTAGGGGGCCAGCTGGAGAAAGCACCATGTGTCAGCTTTTCCTAGGGTGAGTTCCTCTGAGCCTGCCTGCCCTAACCTTGGCCCCGTGCACCACCCTGGGCCAGCAGGGCCTGAGATCTTCCCACGGAAGGGCCTCTCAGAGAACCCTGACAACGTGCCAGCGCCAGGGCGCCTCCTTTTTGGGAGGGCAGGGAAATGGGATTGGGCTCTGTTTTTTATGCTAAATTATGATATATTTCAAACATACAGAAAAGTATAACCCTGTCCACGCCCACTACTCAGATTCAATGCAGAGCAACGTTTGCTTTTGGTTTTTAAACAGGAAATAAACATTTGATTCAGCTGGAACCCCGCTCCCTCGCCGTTGCCCCGACCTCTTTCAGAACTCATTCCCCGCTCTCTCCCTGGATGAGACACTCTTTTGAGGTTGATTACCACCTGTCCTGTAGATGTTTTTATGTTTTTACTGTGTACGTCCATAAATCCATTTGAGATTATTTGAGTACTTTTTCATACACATCAGTTTGCACATATCCTCCTGCAAATGGCTTTTTCCACTCCACATAATTTTCTTTTATTGAGGTAAAATTCACACAACATAGAATTAACCATTCTAGAGTGTATGCCTGAGAGGCACCCAGCACATTCACAACGCGGTGTGACCATCACCTCTATCTAGTTCTGAAAGATTTCTGGCACCCACAGAGGAGACTTCATACAATGAAGCAGTACACCGGCCCCCCGACCCGGAGTCCCACTTCAGACAACCACCAATCTGCTTTCTGTCTCTGTGAATTTATCTCTGCTGGAAATTTCACATAAATGGAGTCATCCGATAGCCACATGATACCTCCAAGGCTCACCCGTGGTGGGACGTGTTGATCCAGCTCCTTCATCCTAGCTGCTGTGAGGAGTCCACTGCTTTGTAGATCATAGGTGAACCCACCTGCGCCCACCCCCCTTGCATATCATTCCAGGGCCTCACCAGTGGAGGGATTCTCCTTGTGCTCCTGGGGAAGGTCCTCAGTCCAGATTCTCTGATTTCCTAATGCTGCATAACAGACCACTCGGAACTCAGTGGCTTAAAGCAACCTGTTGATTATTTCTCTTGCTTCTGTGGCTTAACTGGGCGCAGCAGGCTGTTTTTCTGCTGGTCTCACTCACAGTCAGATGGCAGCTAGAGTGGAAGGCTGAGGGGGACACTGGGATGGCTGGGCCTCTCTCCCTGTCCCTGTGGCCATTCCAGCAGAGTAGCTGGCCCATCCATCAGGGCTCTGGGCCCCCAGAAGTATGAAAGCAGAAATCGCCAGGCCTCCCTATGGCCTGGACACAGACACCCAGGCTGTGCCTTCCCCTGGTTAAAGCAAGTCACAAGCTCACCCAGCACCAATGTGGGAGGGGCCCACACATGCGTGGCTACTGGGGGCCATCCCCGAGACCAGCCCCTACACTGGGCTACAGGGCTCACAGCAGCTTCGCCAAGTCATGGCTGTGGGTGCGTCCAGTGTCCTGGAATGCTGCTAAGCTGTTCTCCCAAGTGAGCCTCCTGTCCCACACTCCAGCTTCTCTGTGTCTTGGACCCTTCGGTGTCACCTGTTTGGTGTGGAATGTGTGCCATTTTCATTTTTGTTTGCTTCTTCATGATTCCTAGTGAAGGTGTGTGAGTTTCCTGTTGCTGCTGAAACAAATCAGCACCACTTAGTGGCTTAAAGCAACATAGATGCTGTATTCTTTTACAGTTCTGGAGGCCAGATGTCTGACACGGGTCTCACTGGGCAAAGCAAGGTGTCGGCAGGGCTGTACCCTCCTGAAGACTTTAGGAAAGAATGTTTTTCTTCTCCCTTCTCAGCTTCTCGAGACACCTTCTCTCCTTGGCTCATGCCTCCTTCCTCCATCTTCAAAGCCGGCAGTGCAGTGTTTTTTCATCTCTTTCCTCTACTACTGAGACTTCTGTGGTGACACTGAGCCCACCCAGGTCATCCAGGATGCTTGCCTCATCTCAAAGTCACTTCATCACATCGGCAAAGTCCCTTTTGCCATACGCGGTGACACATAAATAGCTTCTGGGGATTAGGATGGGACATCTTTGCTGAGTGCAGAAGGCGACTCTCCCCTTATGTGTGTTCGTAGGTCACTCGCTTTTCCAATTTAGGCAATCAGCAGTTTTCACTCTGTCATCTTTCTATTGTGTTGTAGATGTTCACTGTGTGCAGACATCCCTGGTATCCTGGGGGACTGGTTCCCGGCCTCCCACAGATACCCATATCCACAGATGCTCAAGTCCTTGATCTAAAGTGGCATGGTATTTGCTTATAACCTATGCACATCCTCCCTGTACTTTAAATCATCTCTAGATTGTAATAGACAATGCAATGTAAATGCTACGTGTGTAGTTGTTAAAGGGTATTTTTCAAACTTGTATTATTATTTATTTGGAGATGACATCTCACTCTGTCGCCCAGACTGAAGTGCACTGGTGCCATCTTGGCTCACTGTAACCTCCGCCTCTCTGGCTCAGGCATTCTCCTGCCTCAGCCTCCCGAGTAGCTGGGATTACAGGTGCATGCCATCATGTCTGGCTAATTTTTGTATTTTTAGTAGAGACAGGGTTTCACTCCATTGGCCAGGGTGGTTTTGAACTCCCGACCTCAGGTGATCCGCCTGCCTGGGCCTCCCAAAGTGTTGGGATTACAAGCATGAGCCACCGCACCCGGCCTATTATTATTATTTATTTTAAAAAATATTTTTGATTCTCAGCTAGCTGACTCTGAGGATGCAGAAGTGTCTGCAGATACGGAGGGCTGGCTGCATATCCTCCCATGGGTTATGGTTGCCAGGAATATGCTTCTAGTGTTGGTCTTATCCCTTTCTAACAAACAGGGAAACAACTGGCACCCTCAAATTGGGTATTTGATGAGAGTTTAAGAGAGGGACTAATGGCAAAGGTGCTGAGAAACCAACAGGGGCTGCTGCAGTTCCCCAAGCAGGCACCGAGCCACAGCCCTGCCATCCCCAGGTCTGGAGGGAGATGGAGCTGTGTGCAGAAAGCTGCCTAGCTGGTCTTATGCAAGCCCACGTGATGCTATTGCAGGGTCCTGGGACTAAGATTCCTCACCTGGCCCTTCTCAGTCCTACAGCCTCCTGCCTGGGCTCCTGCTGGTCAAGTCCCAAGCCCTCCTACAGGACCCAAGGAAGAGAGCTGTGGCTGGAGAGTCCAGACGGCCACCTGTCTCACAGGGCAGAGAGATGCAGAGGTGACCACGGGTGTGCAGGGACAGGGTAAATACAGTGCATGTCCCAGCTTTGTGATAGCATCTTCTGTTCCAGAGAAAATGTCAATTTGGTCATATAGCAATATTTGCTTTATGGGTGCTTTTTTCCTGTTTTAAATAGGACAATTTTCCCTATCCTAAGATTATGTAAGACCATGAATACATTATTTTAAAAAATTGTATATACATGTACAATTTGTTATATATACACACAATTTATTATATATATATGTATGCATGTATATATATAATTTTTAATTGTGGTAAATTAAAAATCCCCAGAACTGTCTTCATCTTACAAAACTGAAACTCTATGCCCATTAAATCGCTCTCCACTCCCCCTTCTCTCTCTGCCCCCACCCACAGCAACCAGCATTCTACTTTCTGTTCCTGTGAATTTGACTACTCTAAGTACCTCATATAAGTAGAATCATACTGTATTTGTCTTTTTGTGTCTGGTTAATTTCACTCAGCATAATGTCTTCAGGATTCATCTGTGTTGCAGCTTGTGTCAGGATTTTATTCCTTTTCATGGCTTAATAATATTCCATTGTATGGACAGACCACATTTTGTTTATCCATTCACCAGTCAATGGACACTTGCATTGTGTGTTAGGCCGTGCTTGCATTGCTATAAAGAAATAACTGAGACTGGGCAATTTATAAGAAAAAAGGTTTAATTGGCTCCTGGTTCTGCAGGCTGTAGAGGAAGCATAGTGCCAGCATCTGTTTCTGGGGAGGTCTGAGAAAGCTTTTACTCACGGGTGGAGGTGAACCAGCAACAAACATTTCACATCGTGAAAGCAGGGGCAAGAAAGAGAGTGAGGGGTGGGTGCTGCCACACTTTGTAACATCCAGGTCTCACGAGAACTCACTCACTATTGCAAGGGTATCACCCAACCATGAGGGGTCCGCCCCCATGATCAAAACCCCTCCCACCAGGTCCCACCTTCAACACTGGGGATGACAGTGGGGATCACAATTCATCAGGAGATTTGGGCAGGACATTCAAACCATATCAGGTTGCTCCCACATTTAAACTACTGTGAACAACGCTGCTATGAGCGTGAGTGTACCAATATCTCTTCAAAACCCTGCTTTCAATTCTTTTGGGTATATACCCAGAAGTAGAATTGCGTGATCATATGGCAAGTCTATTTTTAGTGTTTTGAGGAACCTCCATACTGTTTTCTATCACACCATTTTACATTCCCACCAAACTGCACAAGGGCTTCCATTTCTTCACAGCCTCCCCAACACTTACCTTCTGCCTTTCTAAAAAATATAGTAGCATCCTAATGGGTGTGAGGTGGTGTCTTCTTGCAGCACATAGATACTCTTCTATGTATTTTTCTAGGTGTTAGAGCAGTTTGTTGTTCATATTCAGATCTTTATCCATGAGCTACTTATTTCTGAGGATTGCGTGGCATTCCTCCACTGTGCTTTTCTCCTCATTGGTCCCCACAAGATTTACGGAGCAGCCCTCCATTCCCACTGATGGCTGACAGCCCCTCAACTGCACGCTGTGCCCCCACATGCTGACAAGCCTCTCTGCAGGCTCTGCTCTATCCTGTGGTCTACCTGTATATCCTGCGTGTTCCTGGGCCTCCTCATTCTGACTCTAAGTCGCTCTGTTCCCTTATGCTGGACTTGGCAGTATGTTTTTTCCAAAGGTGGCAGCTGCCGTCTTTCTTTTTCCCCATGCTCTTTCCACAGTGTGACCTTGAGACTTCTATCAAATGGGGGTCCACGTCCCCTCCCTGGAGCCAGGCAGACCCCTGTGACCGCCTCGACACATGGAATTTTCTGAAGTGATGCTCTGTAACTTCTGAGGCTTAGCTGTCACACCACCACACGTGGATTCTCTTGGGATGCTCACATAGAGGGCAGGCTGAGCTGTGGTCAGGAAGCCAGGTCACCTGGAGAGATACCATGTGGGTATTCCAGCTTCAGGCCTAGGGAGTTCCCAGCTGACAGCCGGCCACAGCCACCAGAAATGTGAAGCCCTTGAGATGACACCAGCCCAGCAGCCATCCGACCGCGACTTTGAGAGAAACCTCAGGCACGAACCACCCAGCAGAGCCCAGTCAGCCTCCAGAGCTACAAGAAGTGATGATAACATAATTGCTGTTGGTTTAAGCCACTGTGTTTTGGGGTGATCCATTGCATATGAATAAATAACAAAAATGCTGACCTCATTTTTCTTCATAACACCTTCAAACTATTTGATGTTGACTTATTATTAACACCCAAAGCTTATGTATTTATTATTGTTCTCCCCTAAGCTAAGTGTGAGCTCCATTTGGGTGAGACTTTGCTGGTTCTGTTTCCTGTGGAGCAGGAATCATGACTGGCTCATTTTAGGCCTTGAATAAATATTTGTCAAAGGAAGGAGTGGGTGCATAATGTCTCTCCAATTGTTTCTTCTCCAAAATTTCTCCTGGCTATGCCTGGTTCTACTCTTTCATGTGAATGCTGGGATATACTTGTAAACAACCCTCTTGGGATTTTGTGTGGAATTGCATTGGATTTAGTGATGAATCTGGGAAGACCAACAGTATGCAAACTCCTGCAACCAGTGGAACTTTTAAGTGGAATCTACTCTGGGGCTTCAGTGTGTTCCATACAAGAATAGTGCGTTGTGGTTTCTGGTTCTGTATTGCCCTTAGAGGAGGATGGGTCCCCATAGGGATGGCTGTGAAGGTTGGGGTGCAGCCACAGGCAGGGGTGGTTAGAGAGGGCTCAAGTGCTTTCCCCAGGGACGGTGCTGGGGGGCTGGGACCTGCGGTACACATGGAGCAAGAGCCTGGTGCTGTCCTCACTGCTGTGCACATGGAGTTGGAGCCTGGCACTGCCCTCACTGCTGTGCACATGGAGCAGGAGCCTGGCACTGCCCTCACTGCTGTGCACATGGAGCAGGAGCCTGGCACTGCCCTCACTGCTGTGCATATGGAGCAGGAGCCTGGCACTGCCCTCACTGCTGTGCATATGGAGCAGGAGCCTGGCACTGCCCTCACTGCTGTGCACGTGGAGCTGGAGCCTGGCGCTGCCCTCACTGCTGTGCACGTGGAGCTGGAGCCTGGTGTTGCCCTCACTGCTGTACACATGGAGCTGGAGCCTGGTGCTGCCCTCACTGCTGTGCACATGGAGCTGGAACCTGGCGCTGCCCTCACTGCTGTGCACATGGAGTCGGAGCCTGGCACTGCCCTCACTGCTGTGCACATAGAGCTGGAGCCTGGTGCTGCCCTCACTGCTATGCACATGGAGCTGGAGCCTGGTGCTGCCCTCACTGCTGTGCACATGGAGCTGGAGCCTGGTGCTGCCCTCACTGCTGTGCACATGGAGCTGGAGCCTGGTGCTGCCCTCACTGCTGTGCACATGGAGCTGGAGCCTGGTGTTGCTCTCACTGCTGTGTTTGGCAGCCCTGAGCTCTGCCCAGAGCATCATGATTGGGCCCAGTAGTTCCAAAAAGTGGAGGAGGAAGCCCAGGCCAGAGAACACAGTGCTGTGGCCCAGATAGAGCTGGAACCCACCATCTTCCTTCAGGTGATTAGGCCATCATGATGTAGCAGCAGCCCCTCAGCACAGATACCCTCCTCCTTCCCCCTCTGCTTATG